>NC_133165.1:38449762-38764762 GCF_040802235.1 Manis javanica | reverse complement strand
GAACACAAATTAACCACAGAAATGCAACCTCTACCAATTAATTAATCTTTTCAAAGCAAGAGCTCTTACAGCCTTATTTCCTTGTCAGGAGTCCTGTTATTTGCACACATGAGGGGGGCTATAGCTAAAAAAGCCCCCCTTCCAACATTTTTCTTTGTTTCTTTAAAACACAGAGTTGCAATCATAAAAGACCAATCCAGAGCACCCCACTCAGTGAGTGAATTGAGAATTTAAAGACTTTTAGTGTTTAGGTTGGTGGAAAAGGGGAAATATCTCAGATAAGGGAAGCTGGCATGAGCTGGTTGGCTGTGATCTACCAAACCTTTCCTTGAGAAGTTGGATATGAGCTCTGGAATTGGGCTGCCTGGTTTGAATCTTGATTGCAGATATGGACATAAATAAGTGGCAAGTTAATGAACCTCCTGGGCATCAATTTCCAATCTGTAAAATGAAGGCAGTGATCACACATATACTTTATCAGGCTGGCTTGAATATTACTAGAGGTAATCCATGAAAAGTGCTTGTCACAGTCCTGGGCACATTTCAGGTAATCGATAATCATTTGGCATTATTATTGCTTTCTGTGAAGCTCTGGGGCAGTACATGGAAGGGTCTGTACCCTCTTTCCCCTTGGAGATGTCAACAAACCGTGGAGATAGGGATAGCTTCTCTTCAGTCCAAAAGGGACTCAGCAAGATTGGGAGCAGCTGCTGTGGGAAGTGAATAAAGATGACTTTAAAAAGAGAGGAGAAAGAGTGGGCTTATTAAGAATTGGTGGGCTCTGCCAGACACACAGAGCAGGAAGAGCAGAGATGGGACAAGGAGAAAAAGCAGGCAGGATGGATAGCTGGTAAGAGCAACTCTCAAAGGTCTCTAGGTCAACATCTTTTATGGTGATCCCATCTGACAAATATTAGCACAGAATAGAGAAGTTTTATAAATTTTCCTAAACAGGGAGTTTTTTTTTTGTCTCCTTCAAATTCCCTCCCCAACCTCTTCCCATCTGCAACTGCCTCAACAGAAATGGATACGAGGTTGAGTCAGAGAGAAGCAAGGATATCTCCTCCATAGAGCAGGAACAGAGTCCCAGAAGGACAAAGCTGGGCTTGGTGGAGAGGAGAAGACAGGCAGGGAGCCTCAGGTCAAAGGGGCACAAGGTAAAGGTCACAAAGAGAATATGAGCACACATTCTTGAGCAGCTACTTCCTAACAAAGGCAACCCTGAGAAGTGTGCAATCAAGAATTGATAAAAATAAAAAGGAAGCTCTTCCTCACAGAGCATTAAAAATGAAAAAAAACAATTATATGAGCATGTGCATGCACATGCAGAGAATTAAAATAATTCTTAGTATGCTTAGAGAAGATTACATTTCTGGCTTCAGACGTGTGTACTCTGCTACACTCTGAAACTCAAGAGTGAGAAGTGTTCTGTCAATGACCCTAGCTCTTGAAAATACAAGTGCTATACAGGAAGAGAACATCACACACTTGATACAGAAGAGAGGTAGAGAGAGATATTATCTTCATCCAAAGGGTTAGTTGCACTTTTCTTCCTAAAAGCAAATCAAAACCATTAATTTATCATAACTGTTCTTCAGACTCCATGTCTGGCCCACACGTGAAATTCCTTCTAGGCTTTGGGGCCAGGACACCAGATGCAGGGTTGCTCTGCTGGAAAGGTTAAATAAAGAATAAAGAAGTAAGCTTAACTCACTTCTTTGCCTATGAACAGCCAGAGCCCAGATGGGTGAATAATTAAGAGTGAGCCAGTCCCTGAGGCTCTATCAGGAAGGAAGTCCCACTCCATGACAGCAATGGAAGTCCCTGGGTCAGAGTGTCTCCTCAGCCCCTTGGATGCAGGAATCTTCTCATGGTTATTCACTAAATAGCCAGATGTACCATCAGATACCCCACCTTCTATATGTGAACCAATTAATTCAAAGGATCTTAAGGGCAGATATTCAGCTCCCAGCTGAGGCACTATGCAATTTTTTTTTAAAGATGTCTAGAAAAAAACTTTTCTGCATTCCTGGGGGACAGTTCAGTACATAACAATTATGTGGGCCTTGAAGCTGTCTATGCCCAACCAGACTACCTTTAGCAAAACTCTAAGTAAAATTCACCGTTTTTTTTTTTTTCAGAGTCCCCCAGTCCACCCTGTGGATGCAGTGAGCATACATTCAGAGCTGGACAGTTTCTTGCATTTTTTTCCTTTTTCTAAAACACAATAAATTTATAATAATAAAATCTGAGATAATTTATGTGCCTTTGTAAAATTTGCCTGTCCAGAAATTCACAAATTGGAAAATATCCTGTGATTTAAAAAAGGATATTTTACTGCAGAAAAATATGGTCACTGTATCTGTAGAAACAGGCAATAGCCAACTCACACTTATAATACAACTACAGACACACTCAGAAAATCACAGATAAAGATGCCTCCAGCTCCCAAGTTCCAAGACTCTTTATTTTATTCCCAACATCTAGCACAGTGTCTCAGCCATACTATATACTCAGCACATGATTCTTAATGACAACCTCTAAAATGGATACAGGCTATATGGGATGACTTCACAGTGCTTAAAAATAAAGCTCCCACCCATTCATCCACTCCCACACCTGCCACAATGACACAGCAGCCAATTTTACTATTTACACACATCTCTCCTGACTCTCTTTCCCCCAAACCAGGGCTAAAAACATCCCTGGCACAGACACTAATAGCCACCAAGCCAAAGGGCAACCAGAAGAAAGACTGTTTTTCCAAATAGAATGTTCTGCCAACTGCAGGTGTCTAGTTTTAAGTTACTTAGAGTAACTTGCCCTAAACCAACAAAACCAACCTATTTCAAGAAACCTAATATCTATCAGCTCACTTTAAGGGCCAGAGACCACCACAGAGAGTATAAGGGCAATGCTGCTTTATGCAGACCTAAATTCTTCAATAAGATTACTTACCTAAAAGGATTTGCAGATGGTATGAAGGCCATTATGGTGTCTCCTACAAGCTAAAGGCTCCAAAGGCTTTAACCATTTGATTTAATCCAATCCAGCCTAATTTAATCAAGGCTGTCTCACTATATTCTGTCAGTGGACTTTCAGCAGTGATTTAAAAAATGAAGGAAAAACTTCCATTCAAAATCACATCCAGAAGACCAAATATGTACTAGCCTTATCTAGAAACCAGTGCAGACCTGATGAAAAATAGGTGGTCTTTTGCTGCCTCAATTTGCTAATTTCTGTGATCTACCTAGGTAAGAAATCATTAATTAAAATCTTAGCATAAAGTAGAGTGTAAATGACCCAAAGAAGATTTCACATGTTGGTTATTAATCTTACCCAAAAACCCATACCTTCTTCCTTGATTTACTCTAAGAGAAGCCAGGATCTAATTCAGCAGCAAGCTCTCTATGCAGACAGGTGGTCAAAGCCAAGGCTAGACTCAACAAGAAAGATTCTCCTTGACAGCGTTGTCTCTGCGCCAGGTGGTATCTATCCCTTAAGAGGCTGCAAGCACTACCTTCAGATGCCCAGCACAAAGACAGTGGTCTACAGCAAATCCATGCTTGTATAGTTTGAGTTCACCTGACCCCTTTAACTGGCACACAAAAACTAATATGTCAGCTTAGACCCCAAATCCTCCAGTTTCCCAAGCTCTATTATCACACCAATCACAAGCTCATATGTTAACAGGTTAAAGCAACATAGAAAGGGAAAAAAAGAAAAATGTATAGGCTAATATTTTGACCTGCACTCTCCAGTACAGTAACTATACCAGGGGAAAAAAGACACTAAATGTCTCAATTTTTCTATACTGATATATGTATACATATCAATATATACATAATACATACATGTTGAAATGACTAAAAGTTCTTGCTATATTGGGTTAAATAAATCATTAGAATTAACTTCACCTGTTTCATTTTTTTTTACTTTTTTAATGTGGCTACCAAAGGCTCTTAAATTGCAAGTGTGGCTTACATATTTCAGTTGGACAGTACTGTTTTAGACCATCTTTGTTTACTTTAACTCCTCAAAACAATTTCAAAGGGGAATTATGTATTTCATTCCATTAACTCCATCAGGGCAAGGCCAAATGATAATCCTCAAAGTACGAATAGGACAATCTTTGAACAAATATTTACTGAGGCCTCAGGAGAAGTAGGAATCATGGATTCCAGTGCCAGCTCAGGCACTAAATATCTGAATCAACCTTGAATATGCTGCTTAATTTCTCTGAACTTCTAGTTGCTCATTCATCTGTGAGATGACGAGGTTTCACGACCTTTTGTCCAAATGTATAACTTTCTCTGGTTACCTCAAGGCAGGAATAATCAGTCCTTTTTTATTGTGTAGTAGGCAAGGCCCGATTATCAACCTACTGAGCCACAGCTTCATTTGCCAAGTGCATCCAGGTTGGGGAGACCTCCAGAGCATACTAGCTCAAACAGTCCTGGAGTATCTAGTTTCAAAGACAGACCACTGAGTAAAATGGCTACCTTCCTACAAGAAAGATTTCTTCAGTTCTGCTAACAGCATATTTGAACTTATATGGCTTAGGAAAACCTGTTGGTCCCAGAAACCCAAAGGTCAATGAGAGATCCAGAAAGGAAATCCTGGTTATCAGAGGGAGGGTAGCAGCCACCTCGGAGGATGCACAACTTGCCAGAGATGTCATAAGTTTATCTCACATCGCATTCCTCACACTATTTCACACTAGTCATGCATAGGCAGCCCTGGCACCTCACATAAAACTGCCTCAGCACCTCACTCTGAACCAAATCTGTACTCCCAGTGGTCCATAACCTAATTAAGATTTTTAAAAACATTCAGGTTAAAGTATTTTACTCAGCAAACTTCCAAGAAAATAGTGCCAGAGCTCCAGCTAAGGACAGGGGTTTCAAGGATGAAGAAGAATGGGCCCTCAAAGGGCATAGTTTTACAGTGACAACTTGCAAAGGATTTTAATACAGTACGTGCAAAAACTGAGGTAAGCCCAGGTAAAACAGAAGAGATGAAAACTACATTTCATACAGTAAGATACAGGGAAAAAGCAAAGAAAAATATGGTACACAGGGAGAAATAAGCAGTTCACTTTAAAAAAGGAAAACAGAAGTAGTAAGCACGGCCAGCTGCATAGGCTTGCAGCCTGTTTAATACTTGATTCAATAGCTGCTGTCAACCCATTGAACTTCTTTAAAAATGTTGTAATTGTAGTTTTTCATATTCATTTTGCACTGGGCCCTGAAAATTATGCAGGTGGTATTGGCAGTAAGAGATGATGGATAATCAAGCAGGGGCTGGTGGGGCTAAAATGAGAAAAGTCCCCTTTAAGGTCTGAGTGACCCACTGGCAGTCCATACTGTCATAGCAGTGGCTCTAAATAAGAGTGCTTGACTATGGCTAGAAGTCCCACTGCTAAGATGCTAAGTCAGAAGGCCTGTGATAAAAAGGCTATGAAAAGTGCATTATTAACAGGCTCCTGGTGATTTTGATGTCAGAGGTTTGAGAAATTATTTCTAAAGTAAGATATATCAATGCTTGTTATCTCTTACAGATAGAAAGAGTATTGAGAAGGGCTTCCTTCAGCAAGTGTATCTTTACCAAGAACTTAACCCACTCCAGACATACAACATGGGTGTGTAGAAAGCACTGGGCTTCCAAGTTATCAAAGAACAGTTCAGAGAAATACCACGTCAAGAGTCTAGCTTGATGAGTTAATAATCATCTCAATAAGAATAAAACTACCTTACTGTCTCTTATTGCCTGATTTATATTCAGCTTTAACTCCTACCCCTGTCCCATAGACCTCAACCTCCAACCATCAAGTGTAGCAAAGTAACTGGCCCACTTTGGACAGCTGAAATTGTGCTACCGCATTAGACTCTACAGGGAAGAAAAGGGCAGAGTAGGAAACAGAAAAAATAATCCTTCTGTATTACTTCTGAGAAGACAATGTTCCCTTTTCTTCCTACTAAACCTGTGATTCTTTCAGATGTTGCTGGTATCACTCTTCAAAACACCGAGGACTGGTTAGGCTCCCCTTGTTATTCCTAAAGGGCCTGTGATAATCCTTTTTACTCCTCATCCAATTATAGCTATTTGACTGTTGGTTCTGACTTTTTTTTAAATGTTTGTGTCCTCCACTAGACAGCTCCATAGCATCAAGAACTCTGTGTAATTCATAAGTGGCTACTACTTAGCAACTCATAGATGCTTAATACACATGAAGAATGAATGAGACAGGTTACAAATTTGGAGTCAGCCATGGGAAGGAGGCTTTGTTCACAGAGCAACAAGGCAAAAGAGAATATAAATGAGACTCTTGACAACACAACCAAGAAGGCACAATGGACCAGGTGGCGCTGGCAACTGTTTCCTATCTCTGCTCTTCAAGATTCTGGGATAGGATCACCCACTGGGACACAGCACTGCATGAGAGGCAGAAGGAGGTATTGTGGACCCCAGCCACTGGGGCAGTGGGAGCACAAGTCAGCTTAGTCTGTCAAATGCTTTCTTGCTGCCTAAGTACCTGGGGTAGCAAAACAAACTCCGTATTTTAGCAAAGGTTTTCCAGCTCACTCAGGAAAGCCAAAGAGGTCCAAAGCATCTAAAAGTCCTTAAATAAGTAAATTTTTAAAAAAAGTGATTCTCTACCAGTACCAAATAGGTACATGGGAGGAGAAACTGACCCACAGCTCAGCTCAGCTCAGCAAGTATGACAGAAAAAGACTAATTTCCAAGAAAGCTCCTGTTCGTTTATTCCTTTGTGGGTTCCAGCCTACATGCTGCTCTTACCTACTTACTTAACTATGTTTGAATCATTAAGACCCTTCCTCAACCATTCAACTTAAATGGTGTTCTTAATTAAAAGACACTCTAAAAAATGATGAACGACCAAATTCAGGAGCTGGATAATTTGTTTACATTTATGTAACAACTTCCCCCAAGGAACTCAAGGCATTTTGTAAACCTAAATTATCTAGCAGATATTAATCTTCACAAAATTCCTAGGAGAAAGACAAGAATGCAGGGACAATAATCAACAATAGGACCTTTACATTAACACATACACACCATCTTCCAACAAAACCAAGCATGCACCACTTTAAGTCTCCTTAAGCCACAGATCTAAAGTAATTCAGAAAATGGTGGAAGTCCACAGAGAGGAAATCCCGGGGCAAAATATCTCTAAAAACTGAAATCCGTCAAAGAGTGAAATAAAGTTTAAAACCCGTTTACACTTCATAAACTGCAGTCCAGCACCTTCTCTCTACCCTGCTCTGGAAGGAAGCAAGCAAGCAAGCATGCGAGCCCCTCCCCTTAAACTATCAGGTACAGACACGCCCTTGGTTGTCCAGGTAATTACCCATTGACATGGAGATGAACTTCTCTCCAATCCTGAGGATATGCAAATGCATTAAAGCCAGGACAGATGCTCTGGAAATATCACAATTTTACCCACAGGCAACCCCTCCAGAAATCTCATCTTACAATCTACTCATCCCCCTTCTTCCACAGTGGTCCCAGGGTGAGAAAACTGGAGCATTTTGACCAGACTAATGACATAACAATAGAATAGCAATAAAATTATGACAATGCTCAAGCCAGAGGATTCAGCTAGGTTCAAAGTCTTATGCACATTAAGTCCATAGCTGGACCATTCCATAGGCAGGCAGTAGCTGAGGGTTCAGAGCAATCAATCATCATGCAGCAGCTGCAGCCAGGGAGTACATTCAGGCAACGAGGAATGTAGGAGAAAATAACCTTAACGACCATAAGACACATGTTTTAATGACACTAGCATAGGCAAATATTGTCCATCAGGTAGGATACATGCAAGAGAGCGCTCGTGGGATAAAACAGGACAGGAATGGGATCTCATCCTGGTCTAGTATACCAGACATTCAGGCCCCTCCCCATGGGGGTTACAGATGGGTCAATATATAGGGCTATGGGAGGTACATGCACTGGCCATAAAAATAAAATAAAACTTCCCGGCAAGGTGCCCTTACTTCCTGGACATTTTGGGTACACTATCATGACCTAAAGTGTACCCTTTAGGTCCAGCTGTTATTCCAGGAATATACAGGAGGCCAGCTTCCAGGCCTTTCCCCCAAGGTGCCAGAAGGGCCAACCATCGTTGGTCCATGTGTCAAAATGTGCAGGGCCAGGTCCATTCAACAGTGTCTCCAGGGCTTAATGCAGTAGGGGCTGGCAGCAGGATGTTGCTCTGCTGGCCATATCCTGGCCTCAGTAGCTCTTCTTTGGTTTGGATGTACAATTGTATAGGAGAGGCAGCAAGGTGTGTGAGCATATCCACAGGGTTCAAAGCTCCTTTACGTGGCTACTCATTCAAACACCACAGCACTGTCCATAGGCGAACTGACCCACCCATAGACTATTGGTGTGACTCCAGGTCAGATTTCAACGAACCGTTGTACCTCTCTTTCATGCCTGCCCTGGCAGGATTATATGGTACATGAAATTTCCACTTTATTCCTAATTGCTGCACCCATTCTTGTAATGTAACGCATGTCCAGTGATTGCCCCCAATCACCAGCAGCCGGCCATAGGCCGCAAAGAGATGCTCCAGGCCCCTCTTGGTGGTTTGCTGATCTGTACTACGTGCAGGAAAAGCAACCAATAGTCCAGCAGCCATGTCCACACATGTCATGGCATACCGATATCCTACTGATATGGGCAGAGGCCCAATATAGTCTATTTGCCACCTGACAAGGGGTACTGGCCCCCTTACTATTCTCCCATGATGCTGTGGGACTCGGTGTTAAGTCCCTATTACAGCACTCAAGACACTCCTTCCAGGCTCTGCTGACTTCTTCTAAGGTCAATGGCAAGCCCCACCGATGGGCTACAGCCCACATTGTCTTTTGCCCCACATGCAACAAATGCTGGTGTAGCCATTGGGCCACATCAGAGGCAGGCTTTCCTTCTAGAAAGCACACCTGGACCAATGTGTCTGCTTCATCATTCCCTGGGGATGTCAAAGGCAAATGGCCAGTCACATGATATACAGTAACAGTTTTAGTCTGACCAGAGGCCCATAGGTCTTGCCACAACTCTTGCCACCAAAGGGGCTGGTGACCAACCATCCACTTGGCATGACACCATGTCGGTAGCCACAGGGTCAAGCCCCAATAGACAGCCAAGTGGTCGGTGCAGACAACTATGGGGGAAGGCTCTTGGGTGATCGTGAGCCATACTTGCCTTCAGCTCAGCCCATTGACTGCTCTTCCCCTCTGCATCCTCCATCCTTATTGTCTCAGACTTATAAAGGAAAGCCACAGCCCTCCACCTCGGGGGCTGCCCAAGACTAGAGCCATCAGTGTACCAAGCATCTTCAGGTATAGGGGCCTTTCCCTTGTGATACGGAGTCTCAGCTACTAATGGTTCAAAAGCAAGTTCTTCCTGCTTTCCACTGGTATACGTCACTGGCCCCAATAGGCATTGCAGTTTTACACTTAAGGGGCTAGTAGAGAGGGTGCTGTGCTGCTGTAAATATGCATCCCATTTGGCCAGTGTAGGTGTCTGTGCCATGCCACTCCATGGCCTTTGGATCCAGTCTCATACCCACAAGTGGTTATTACCTTGGTTGGACCTGTTTCAGCAATGGGCTCTGTAGCCAGCAAGGAATGGTACACAAACAGCCAGTTGCTTCTCTGTTGAGGTGTACCATACATTTGCTCCTTTCCATAGTTGTGACCAGAATCCAATAGGTTGACATGTCCATTCAAGCCACTGCCAAAGACCCCATCTATAATCATCTTCAGTTACATGAACATCTAGTTCACAGGGCCTTGATGAGTCCATTACATTCAAGGCCTGTACGGCCTTGACTGCCCGCCTGGCAGCAGTAAAAGCAGCTGCACATGTCTCATACCAGTCCCACCTTTCGTACCACCCAGTATAAGGGCTTCAGAATTTATGCCATGTGAGGTATACACACTCTCCAGTAGCCCAAAAGACCCAAAAACTCTTGTTAAATACTGTCACAGTGGTAGAGGTGGGTAAAGCCTGGACCTTGTCTGTAATTGCTTCAGGAATAGCTTTAATCTTTCCGACCAGACAACCCCCAAGAAATTCACACACAAACTAGGTCCCTGAATCTTGGTGCCTTCTAAATCTGAAAGAAAATCAGATGTGAGCATAATATCATCAATGTAGTGATACAACAGCACTGTTTGCAGTTTCTTCCATGTGGACAAGTCCTGGGCTACAAGTCCATGACAGATGGTGGAATGTGGAGATTTCCCTGTGGAAGGACAGTGAATGTCCACTGCCGGCCTTCCCACATGAAGGCTAGCTGTTCCTGGCTTTCCTGTGCTATGTCAATAGAAAAGAAAGCATTAGCAAGGTCTGCTACATAATGATATGTTCACAGTTCGTAGCTGAGGGTGTCCAGAATGTCTGCTACAGAGGGGACAGCAGCATGCAAAGTGGGTGTGACTTTATTCAATTTCCTGTAGTCTACAGTCATATGCCAGGAGCCATCTGGCTTTCCCACTGGCCACACTGGGGAATTAAAAGGACTATGAGTGGGCTTTATGATGCCCACCCTCTCCAACTCCTGCAGAGTTTCTCTAAATTCCTTGTACCCCCCAGGCAATTTATACTGCTTAATATTTGTCACCCACCGAGGTACAGGAAGAGCTACAGGTGGGTGCTTAGCATGTCCCCTCAGAATTGCCTTTACCACACGTACCCTCAGTCTGAACTCACCTGCAGCCATCTGTAACCACAGGCCCTGCAGGATATCTACCTCCAAAATATACTCAGGGATGGGGAAAATATACACAGTATACTCCTTTGGGGGTAAACTCCCTATCCCCAATGAAACTCAGTCTTTCTTCACTCTAATTGCCTTTCCCCCATAGCCATCTATCACAGCAGGGGTCCCAGGAAAATGCTCAGGGTTGCCATGAATCAAAGAACACTCAGCTCCTGTGTCCACAAGTGCCAGGATACATTGTACATTCACAGGGGAACAATGAATTGCTAATTCTACATGTGGCCGCTGGTACCCACCATGTTCCCCAAGGTGGGGACTCTGACCCCACCCCTCAGTTGAACTGACATGCCCAATCGTCCTCCTGTGGAGGTAAGGGCTCAAGTGAATCCTGAGTACTATTCTCCCATGAAGTTTTGCAGGGACACAGGCCGGGCATAAGGCCTTGACTCTGGTTTCCATGTCCTGGACCTCAGTGGCTGGAACTGCTGCTCTGGCTTTAATTGGTGCCACAGTTCTAACAATACTCTATTGGGCTGCCGATTAAGATTTGCTTTCACTTCCCCGGCCTTTATCAAATCAACCCACATCTGGGTCCTCGAGACCCTTCACAGGGCCTTTTGCACTTCTCCTTTTGGTCGTTGCCCATACCTCCCTCTGTGCCCTTGTTTCAACCTCCCCCAGATCTGCTAAACTACGAGTAGCCTCACTTACGGGTTGCCCTAGGTGGTGAGCAATAGTATTCACTAGGGACCCAAAGAGAGCTGTGGGAGCTGTATGCAACACCAGATTTCTCATTCCTATAGTGAACACCTCCTCATCAGGGCCCTGGGGGTTCTTATTACAGATGATATTTTTCATACTCAATTCCCGCAGTACCTGTTGGAGCTCTGCATACGTTTTTCAGCTACTGGGAAAATATGGTAAATCACCCTGCTTAGGCCAAACTATCCTGATGGCAGCTGTCAGCCGTTCCAGACGTGTCTGATTTCCTGGAG
This sequence comes from Manis javanica, assembly GCF_040802235.1. Lineage (NCBI taxonomy): Eukaryota > Metazoa > Chordata > Mammalia > Pholidota > Manidae > Manis > Manis javanica. Next base: position 38,753,014 of record NC_133165.1, on the reverse strand, counting down.
TGCAACGGACATTTTGCAATTGCTGCTGGAGGGAAGGGTGAGTCGTCAGGGATGCCATTCTACTCATCTCAGTACCTGACACAACAATGTTTTCCAAACCCATATCCCAGAGACATAAAAGCCATATAGGCAGAGATTCCAATGGCCTCTACCTGTACCAGATGCTCATGTCCACCAGCTCATCCTGGGTATACAGGCAGAGAATGGAGTGCTCCACAACCTGGGGAGCGGGCTGCTCCTCCCCCTGAGGAGCCCACTGTTGTTTCATTTTTATTTTCTTACTTAGAGTTGGGCAGGCCTTTAAAACAGGAGAAGACGGTACTCCTGGCAGTGGCCTGGGTAGCAGATTTGCCAATGTCCCTGCCTTGTCCTCTTCTCCCTCAGGGTTGTCCACCAACGGCTCCTCCTCTACCATTTCCAGGGCTGAAGGCACTACTTTTTCCTCCCCCTCCCCCACAGCCTCCTGCAACGCAGCTTTTCCTGCCATCTTCCCCCTCACTACTGGTAAGGAGTCTTCTAGAGCGGGACCTGCCTTTTCAGTAACTGTCTCGCTCTGCTTTAACAGCATCCCATAGGTTATCGCCCAGCTCCTCCAAGCAATGCTGAAGTGTGTCTCTCTCCCGCCTAAGTCCCTCTCTCTCCTCACTAACCCTCTCGATAATCCTCTCTTTCTCCTGTATAACATTTTCCACTATCTTGATGAAAAGAGACCCTACAAAGCCAGCCGCTACATGGTCCCCTAAGGTCTCCAAGCAGTCTCCCAGCTAACAGAGAGCTAATTCTGCAGCTTCTGGTGTTTCCACTGTTACCCAGTTCTGGGGAAGGCCCCACCACTCTAAGAGGTACTTTACCCTAGACCAACTCTGCACTCGGGGTTCCCAAATTGGAAGCCCGGCAGCTGGGGAGATAATAACAGGTGAAGCGGCACCCTCTGCCGCTGTACCTGCTGGGGCCTCCCCACCATCCACAGGAGTAGCCCTCCCAAAGGTTGCACCCATTATGACAGATTTCGGTTTCAAAGGAATCCTGCTGACTCCTGCCAGATATAAGTCTGGGGAGAAGAAATTCCGGGGCAAAATACCTCTAAAAACCAAAATCAATCAAAGGGAAAAATAAAGTTTAAAATCCGTTTTTTGCTTACAAACTGCAGTCCGGGCCGTCTCTCTCTGCTCTGAAGAAGCAAGTCAGCAAGCAAGCCAGCCCCTCCCCTTAAACTCTCAGGTTCAGACATGCCCTGAGTTACCCAGGTAATTACCCATTGACATGGAGATGAACTTCTAAACTAAATTAAAGCCAGGTGAAATATTCTGGAAAAGTTACAATTTTACCCACAATGGTAAGTGAAGATTTTTCTCAGGAAACTATCCAAAACAGAAGAGGAGCTAATGACTACCCCACCACTCCAAAGTTAAATTTTCTAGAGCAACTTAAATATATACCTTGAGGTTTAAAAAAAAAAAATTGTTACTGATCTAATACCCATTGTTGCTTTAAATCTCCTTGATCTAACCTGTCTGAGGAGAATCTGCATTTTAAACAAAATACATTGGAACTTTCAGGCCTTCAAAGTTACTGGTAATGTTTTTGCTCTTAAGCTAGGTGGTGAGTACATGAGTTTTAGGTTTAACTTTCCTTTTTAAACCATTTATTTATATATATTTATATATCTAATTTCTTTACTGCTCCTGATGAATTCTGCCAAGCAGGTGAGGATCCACACTTAGGGATTCTATGCAGCCTGCATCAGAATCTCCTGGGTGTTTTTAAAGTGGAATCCTATCACAGGTTGAATTGTGTCCCCTCAAAAAAGATTGGTTGAAATGCTAAGCACCTCAGAACGTGACCTTTTTTGGAAATAGGGTTGTTGCATATGTAATTACTTAAAATGAGGTCATACTGGAGTAGGGTGGACCCCTAATCCAATATGCCTGGTGTTGTAAGAAGAGGGCTATGTGCAGACAGGCACAGGGAGAATACGTGTGGACAACAAAGGCAGAGATTGGAATGAAGGGGCTGCAAGCCAAGAAACGCCCAAGACTGCCAACAAACCTCCGAAAGCTAGGAAGAGGCAAAGTATTCCCCTAGTGGTTTCAGAGGGAGCAAGGCCCCGCTGACACCTCGGATTTCAGACTTCAAGCCTCCAGTGAAAGAATGTATTACTGGCTTTAAGCCACCACGGTGGGGTAGCAACAATGCTAGGAAATTAGCATAAACCCCTACTGAGACTGGTTATTGCAAGTGTCTGACCATCTGATCTAATTTTGAGAAGTGGGCTCCAGGTTCTAGAACCCTAGGAACATTTGTATAAGAAAAGACCCAATAACCCTGCTGTTTTGAGGATAAGAATCAGTTTCACAAAGAGCATGATTCTCATCATAAAAAAAGTAAACTGTTATCTGGCAGTAATAATAATTTAGGAACACTTACTCACACATCTGAAAAAATGAGACACAAAACATACACATTTTTTTAAGTGAATAGGCAGAAGAATTCAGGGACTACTAGGGTATGGAGACAAGGAAGATGGCCTGGACTTCCAGCTCTACAAAAGAAGATGGGAAACAATCTCTGACAAACACTGTGGCACAAGTAAGTTTTAAAGTATTTGTCTCTAAAACTGTCTCCACCAGTATCAGTTATTAGCCTCTTTTCCTATTTTATAATTAAAAGGTTCAAGAGAACCCTGACCTGTGCCTGGTTTGGTCTAACCATATTTGCAAAGAGCTAATATTTGGAAGAAAGTGAGAATAAAGAACTATCTGGTTCCACTATCCATCTACCCATCCTTTTAAGTGTCTGACTATAATCCACAGCAGACATACTTAGCAAACTTTAAAATACAGCCTCTCAACATTGTTACAATTAAGTCACTCTAAAATGTCATGAAAAGCAATCTAGTCCCATTAAAATCTTCACACTCTCATTAAAAAAGCACTTATAGACTTGAAAATTTTCCTAATACATTATTTAAAGATACAAGATGTACAGTGACTAAAATTCTTATATAAGGAAAAATAGCAGCTTACTTTTTTAAAAATGTGCAAATTTGTGTCATAATTGGATAATTGGCAAACTGCAGGTAGAATTCAGGTTTTAATATACTAATTTAAAAGAGATGGGGGGCCTTTCTCTCCTCTGAAATTCCAGTCCACCCAGGGAACATCCAGATCATGTCTTAGTTTAGTTAAAGGTCCCTCCTCCTCCCTTCCAGGACTTCTGAACCCAGGAAAAGGGAAGGATGGAGCCGGGGCAGGGTGGTGGGGGATCCAGACCATTTCAGTTCACATCCCCTGGCTACTAGTCAACACTGTAAAGTACTGACCTCTAGCCCATTTAGTCTCCTCTCTGTCAATTAAGGATTATTGGTATTTACATGTTGCCATTCACAGATCTAAATGTGTTTTTACAGGCCCTAAATCCCCTAAGGGAACAGCAGGAGCCCCAAAGGCTGGAAGTCTCTTTTCCATTCCTCCCTTCCCCCAACTCCCAAAACCAGACACAACCCTCCTTTAACTCAGGAGCTCAGTTTTGAACACTGAGGGAGTCTGACACCTGACTCCTAATGCAGCTATACAATCCCTTTAACGCAGAAATACGCAGCACGCCCTAGGGGGTTAGCCTGACCCTAAGGGTGGCTTTCACAGGTCTAAATTTGTTTAGCATTTGTTTCAATGAAATTACTGAAAAAGTTGAGTTTGTATAAAAATAAAATTTATGACTCCTGTTTCCTCACTCCCACATGATTATGTCAGTACAGGATGCCCTCAGCCTCCTAATCTAGTCAGTGAGAGAGAGACTTCTCAAATCCTAAGATCCTTAAGATCCTCCAGATCTTGCCTCTAAAGCACTTGTGAGTCCCATTGCAACTGAGTGCTGAGTCCAAAATGACCCTCACTACAATTATTAAAAACCAATGAATGTATAGGTGGCTTAAAGATATTCAATAAAACCCCTCTGTTCAAGATTTATTTTCAAGCAGGAGGATGGTGAGATTTTCCTCCTACTGGGACCTCTAGTGTATCAGTCCATGCCATCAGCAGTATGAAGAACCAAACAAGTCAGTGTCACACATTAACCATTTTTCTACCTTCTACCATTAGGCCAACTGTAATTCAGTGAGCATCTATTATATAATTGGAGCTTTATGTAATTATTTCAGTCTTTTTAGATAGATGTGAAAAAATCCCAGTTTTACCAAGGGGGTTCCTAGAGACAAAGCAAGTTTACCAAGGTCAGAAAGGTAGAAAATGGGGGGAAGGTACTGAGCCCTCTGAAGCTCAGCCTATGAACGAATGGACAAATGAACAGATTTTTTAAAAAGAAAAAAAGGTAAGCCTCAGGAAGAAGAAATTAATAATTTACTATGTAAGTTTCCACTATCAATGCTTTCTTAGAGCGCATTTTGTTTTCATTAAGTGTTCCTGCTTGGCACTCTAACACTTAAAAGACCAAAGGCAGTATGTTCTGGATCATCATTGTTCGTGGGGAAAAAATCTAGGGGCCCTCTATAAATAGTTATGACGAAAGCTCATTAAAGAATGGAAATGGTTGCAATTAAACCATTCTCCCTGGCTCACTGGCTGCCAGGGGGTTACTTCCGTACTGCAACCTTTGTATTTTAGATATCTATCTCTTGCTACCAAGAGAAGAGAGAGGGTGGTGAAAGGGGGACTGTCTTAGCTCAGGCTGCCAAAATAAAATACCACAGACTGGGTGGCTTTAACAATAGACATGTATTTCCTCACAGTTCTGGAGGCTAGAAGTCTAAGATCAAGGTGCCGGCAAGGCCAGTTTCTGATAAGAGCTCTCTTCCTGGCTTGTAGACAGCCACCACCTTCTTGCAATATTCTCACATGGTCAGAAATAGGGGGAGAGAGAGAGGAAGGCGGGAAGAAAAAGAGCGAGAGCACTGGCACCCAAGCTCTCTCATGCCACTTCTAACAAGGGCATTGATCCACCATGAGGGTCCCACCTTCGTGATCCTCCAAAGGCCCCATCTGCAAGTGTCATCACATTGGGAGTTAGGGCTTCAACATATGAATGTGAGGGGGACATGATTCCATCTACGGCATAGACTTTGAACTTAACTCAATGCTGCTACAGTCCTTCAACAAATACTTAGTAGCACCTAATACCTGCAGGTGTTGTGCTGGGCAGGGAGGCCTTCACCAACATTTGTGGTGTATCAATTATCTGATACAGCACAGGGTACAAAAACACCAGGCCTAAAGCTTTAACTGCGCAGAAGAATTTCAATCAATGTTTATTGAGGCTCTACTATATGAAGTAAGATGTTTAAGCATATATCTGCAGGAAAACACACAAAAAATGTTAGATATGGTTTCTGTCTTTCATTTATGTGACTCTTAAGGTGATCCTCATGATACCTGCCTTCTGGTGTCCATGCCCTTATATAATCTTCTGTCCTTGATTATGGGAAGGACCTGTAACTTCTAACCTGTAGGACATGGCAAAGGTGACAGATGTACATAACTGCGTGGATGTGATTACATCACGAAAAGACTGCAGTATCTGCCCTGTTCTCTCTCTTCTTCACCATGCAATAGCCATGCTGGGGAATCTCATGTGCAGGGAACTGTGGGCAGCGTCCAGTAGAAGAGGGAGCCCCTGGCCAACAAGAAAATAAGACCCTCAGTCCTACAGATACAAGAAAATGAATTCCACCAACAACCAAGTGAGCTTGGCAGCAGACCCTTCCCCAGGCAAGCATTCAGATGAAACTCCACTCTTGGACCACATCCTGACTGCAGCCTTTGCAAAGGAACTGTACCTGGACTCCTGATGCACAGAAACTACAAAATAATTATTGTTATTTTAATCCACAAAAATTTTAAGTTTGTGGTAATATCACACAGCAATAGGTTACTAATACAAGATAATTTTCTTGATGGTACCATTTAAAGAGTTTCAAGATTCTCCTTTCCCTCAGAAATAAATAGTTGTCTGGGATTGCATGGGGTGGGAGATGGGGATATTAATCTTTCAAGGAAAAGAACAGGAAGGAGCCTGAAATAAATGACTAGAATTGTCTGATCACAGAGCTATTCATAATAAGTTGTATCATTCTGTCCATTGAAGACACTGAAATTCAGAAAGGTTCAGTGACATATCCAAGGATACACAGTACATTTATCATGATTCTGAAAGCCAGCTTCCTACAATAAGGCCTTTCTACCCAAGGCAACTTCTTGTCTCAATTCTGGATGAAAATACTCAAGATGTATCTACCAAGTACAATTCCTCCTAGATTCAGAATGGCAAACACAACCAAATATTTATTTCCTTTTCAGTTAAGATTTTATAGCACTTCACTGAATATGGTTTTATGTATACTGTATAAGTAGGAAAATGGGATGAATATGTCCTGATTCATGGATATAGACAAGTTTGTTTTGCTATTCACTGTTTTTCTTTCCCTCAGAATAAAAAATAAGATAAGAAATGCAGTCTTTTGAGTTCTAGGCAATTTAGTTTTATTCCATGAGAAGTAGTCTTACTGCTCCAAAATGAGTTAAAGAGGAAAAAACTAAATGAACAAAAAGCCCTTTAGCCTAAAAATGTATCTATTTTCAAACCTCCATGGAAGTGAATCTTCCCAAGAGAATCATGGAATATCATCATTAAAATAAACTGTTAATTATGGTCCAACCTCCTCAGTTATTGGAAGGTCAAGTAACTTGCCCAAGGTCACAAAGAAAATGAACTTCAAAACCAAGTCAGACTGACTTCCAGTTTAGTTATTTTCATTGCACCACACAGGAAATCACTCTGGCCCTAAATTTCATATGGCTACAAGCACTTTAATAGGGAAATGTCATCAATCAACATCTTCATCTTGGGTATCAAACACGACCACTAGTGAGGAACTGATTACCAAACTGAATTTATTCTTAGGATATTCCAGATGAAATACAGGATGGCCCACAAAAACAAATGACTCCAAATGTTCATGTGAAATAAAAACACTTCACAATGTGGAATTATTTAGGTCCTACAAAAAATGGAAATGACTTCTTCAAGTTTACATCACATGTAGGCATTCTGGGGGAGGGGAAAGGTATCAAAAGGCACCATTTTCTTAATACCACCTTCTCAGCTGGTTTTGTTTCAAACCTATTTTTATTTACTGAAGTTACTTAAAATGAGTAACTGACACAGCCCTAATGTCTTGCCCCAAGTCTAAACAAAACAGCCAATATACACTGTGGGTATTGGTACATGCTGTGCCTGTTGGTCCTGGAGATGGAGTAACAAAGATGACTCTGCTGTCTCTTCAAAGTTGTTCACAAAGAAGGCAGACTGTGATGAGGCCAATGACAGGAATGTAAGCAAGGCTTTGATGATACTACACTTAATTCTGGAGCAAGGAAAGCATAAAGAAGGCTGTCATTTGAGTCTTGATTGTATGAGTAGAATTTTGTCTGGAAGACCTAGAGCAGTTCCAGTTCATTTGGTTTCGGCTTATTGTATGAACAGCAACCCTTTTCTAAATTGGGGGGAAAAATACCATTTCTTCCTCTGTCCAATTTCTGTTCGTTACACATTTGAGTACATTACTACTATAATCTGTTTACAAGTCTGTCTCCTTCACCAGACAGCCAGCTCCTGCGAGCAGACACAGACTCCTTTCATCATTAATTCCTTGCAGTGCCTGGCAGGGCAGCCCTTGACACAAGTTATATCTCTACCATTCAATTTCCATAACTGTGAAACAACTATCAGGTCATTTGCAACTTCCTTTTATCTCTACCACCTAACCTGAAATGTCCAGTGAAGCACAAGTAGTCTTTAAAAATAAAAAAAACCTGTAGGTCTACCATGATTTCACACAGGGCTGCCAGAGCAGTTTAACAAATATGCTTCCTCAGTGATGAATTAATTATTCTTAACTACTGTTGCTGCTTCTGTTTCTTCCATACTACTAATCTCTGTACCAATGTTCTCTTTTATAGGTCAAAGTTCTAGAGTATATTAACTATTTCATGGGGGAAGAGAATGGATAGGATTCTGAGGCCAAATAAATTCAGGAAACATTGGGTTAAACAACATTTGTGAAGGCAGACATCTCAGTACTTTTAATATGCTAGTATTAAAATGAATTTCCAAAAAAAGGATATAGTAATTATAAATTTTTCATTTAGCCCCAGAGGATTTTAGTCTCACTTTTCTATGTAAGGTGAGGAATACTTTCCAGGAAAGTTAGTCAAGCTAACAGCATATACAGGTTGAAGAAAACAATAAAATCTAGTGAGACATCTTCATTAAATATAAGCAAGACTGACAAGTGGATTGATTGTCTCAGTCATGCAGCCAATAATTACCAACGCCCACACTACGAGAGTGAGCGAAAGGTCCTGCACTCACGGAGCTTAAATCCAGTGGAAGAGACGAATGCCCTCTATCCCCAGCTCAGGAGATAAAGAAGTCTTTCTGGTCTCTTGAGCATTATTTCTGGAGGCTGGGCATTATTTCTTTTACAGCCTGCAGCACCTGGCGGGTACTCTGTGAGTAACTGCTAATAGCTCAGGCACAGTAAAGTCTGTAGACATTTTCTAAATTCACAAAAACAATCAAAACAGTAATAAAATGGACTGCCAGAAATCCATGTTTGGTTATTTGATAATGTGGATAAACTTCTATAAAGATATTCATTTTCACAGAATAATTATTTAAGACCTGGACAGTGCCTTAGAAATCACCCACCGTTAGGCCCCTTGACTAAATGGAAACTGAGTCCAAAAATGTGAAATGCTTGACCAAAGCCATACAGTGAATCTGGGGATACACATTAAGACTAATGACCAAAATGGATAGTGACTGTAATGGGGTATGCGGTGGGGCCTTGATAATAGGGGGGAATGTAGTAAACACAATGTTGCTCATGTGAAACCTTCATAAGGTTGTATATCAATGATATCTTAATAATAAAAAAAGCAATAACAACAACAAAAAAAGATTAACGACCAAAGACTCCCAGGTAGTAAAGGCTGCAAGAGATGGCAAAGGACAGCAGTGCAGCTGCAAAGGGCTGTGACCATCTGCCACCTGGGGCTTCTCCCCATCCAGAGTCAATGGTTTTATAAAAAAAAAGTTCCCCTACTGACTTTTCACTGATTTCTTAAAAAGATAAGAAGCCATCTCATCAGAGACAATTCTCTAAGTACTACACAACACAGCCTTCATGTCAGTCATATCCAAACCCTCCCCTCAGAGAAGCACGGAATGACCTGGGGCAACCAGGACGAATAAGCAGCAGGGTAGCCTTTGGGTGCCATTGGGAATAACAACACATTTCAGGCCAATGAAACAAATAGTGTGCTCTTTGAAAGAGAACTTACACTAAACGCCTCAGCTATGATCAGGAAATGAAAACAGCAGCAGAGTGACAGTTCGGTCCTAGCTGTAGCTCACAGTTCTCTCTAACCTGCTGAATGACCCTGGACCAGTTGCTAATTTTTTTCCCATATGTAAAATAAAGGGTTGGATGAAGGCCCCTTAGGGTCTCAAATTCTGTGATTTTGCTGAACTTATGCCATCAACAAGGAACTTACCATCCTTCTCTTGGGCTATGACCAGTTTCATTCCTTTCTGAGTTGAGATCTGCTACATTTGCATCAAGTACTGAATGTCACAGGACATAAAATAGGTAAGTATTCTCTAGGTACATTTTGTTATACTTCTGTATCATTTAACATACAATGAAGAGATGTACTATTAAGTATTATGAAACCTAAGTGTACAGTATCCCATGCTGGCCTAACTACCATGGGGTCTAATTTCCAGAGCTTACAATTTTAATAAAACTCTAATAATTCGCTAAGAAGGGGAAAAGGCTATAGGTCACAGGGAAAATATAAAATCCAGAGATGTTAAACTTCTCTTTAATTCCCCTTTTCTCCTGGCTTACCTTAAAACCAACTTTTGCTGCAGACATTGTTGGCACTGGCAAAATGAAAAGTTCCTGGCAGAAACTGTATTCAGAAGCTACTTTCTACAGGAAAACAAGGCACAACTGCACCCCACTGTGAATCAAAAACCAGGCTGGCAGACCAGCAGCACCCGGGCCTTGGGATAAGTCTTTGCTTTGCCTGCTTCAATTCCTGGCTACATCTCTCAATTCCTGAGCAGGTGAGACCTTCATTTGGATCTCCAGGTAAGAGGTCAATTCAATGCATTTTGACATCCAGATGGCAATAGTGCTTGAAGTAAATTAAAACATTCACTTTGAATGAAATTGTAGAGGTGAAAATAATGTAGAGGAGAAAGGAAAAAAACAAATGTGACTTGAGTGTGTTGAATTTTAAGAAAAACTGCAGCTGATAATACCAGAAAAGAAAAAGAAGGGAAGGGAAGCTGTATTATACATAATAACTTGACTATTAATTTTAATATAATCATACAAAGTACCACCATCGGAAAAAACACATAATCCTAGTATTGTAAGAATCTGTGAAATATACTGATAGGGAGCTCCAAATTCTGCCTGGACCCTTAACTTGCTCTTGATCAAGAGTCACAACCTTTCTGAGCTTCAATTTCCTCAGCTGTAAAACTGTCCAGGGAGGTTCCCAGATTATCAGGAAGATCTTTTTCTTTCATGTTAACTCTCCTGTTCAGTGAACAATGAGCACCTGCTATTTGTCCCACTGCATATCCAACATTCAGACATTGCAAATACAGAAAATAGGATTCAAACCAACCTTTGAAGGTTCTAACCTAGTGGTTTAGACATGTAAGGAGACTAAAGAACTCTTAACAGAATTCAGACAAGGTATTGCGATGGCTTCTCCACAGCCACCTTTGATGGAGAGGCCAGAGTTTATCATCTTCCTCCTCTAGTCATGGGCTTTGCCACCCCCAGAATGTAGAAACATTTTTTTCATATACTGGGCAACGCTATCCATTTTCTATTTTGATTTTAGTCTGTTTCTTTAGGTTGGTCTTTATTCATATAGTTTCAGAAAATACAGTTTCAGAATCTTCCCCCTGGGGAAAAACAAACCACTTCTGTCTTAAGGAGCTACTTTGTTTTTTTTACTCTGTATCTTTTCAGAACAAGATAGCATTACCATTATTTTAAAAAGCAAAACTCCACTGTACTTTTCACCTGATACTGGGAGCAGAAGATTTATAAGGTTAATATATAGTTTCGGAGCAACAGCAAAGTCACTGATCAGGACTTAGCCCACCTCTGAGTCAAACTCTCTATACTAGGCTGCTGTTGTATATCAAGAATAAACATAAAGCTCTCACACACTGCAAGTGAATTGAAAACCGGAGCAGCCTTTGAGAAGGGCAGTGTGGCAATATACATCTAAAAATATGTATGCTCCTGCATACATGACTCAATACGTAGGAATTTATCTGTTGCAAATAATTAAATGACAAATATTTAGTGACAAGAATATATACCACAATGCGGGAATATACTAAAAATCTGGAATGAGCTTACGTGTCTAATAATAACAGGCTGGTTAAATATGTTTTGGTACATTCAAACAATGGACTATATAACGCAGACATTTAAAATGTTGTAGAACGATTTTTATGAAATTACAAGGTGTAACCAACCTATTAAGGAGGAAAAAAGTAAATAGCAAATCAGCTTACATGGTGTGGTCCCACTTTTGTAAAAACAGAACATATAACACATTTATAAATACAAGTGCATGCATTCTCTCATATGGGGAATAGTACAGAAAGACGAATGCCAGGCTATGAATGGTTTTCTACTGGTATTAGGATTATGTATGATCTTTATTTTTTTGCTTGCTAATCTATCTAAACTTTCCAATTTGTCTACAATAATATATGTGGCTCTTGTAATTTTCAAAGCTTTTTTTAAATTAGGAAATTCAAGTAAGCACACAGCATTTTAGTACCACACTTGTTAGAAGGAAAAGAAAATGTGGCTGTCCATACTAAGGGAGGCCCCTTGTGTCCTGCCAAAGATAAATGTAAATTGTTTAGCTGTCTCTGCTACAACCAGTTCAATTAGCGTCAAAACAAAGGCTCTTTAAAAGGCCAGGCACTCACTGTATGGGCTGGAGTCTAATTGAGCTAGTTGTAAATTAATTACCTAATGCTGTCAAAATGGGCAAAAAAAGGAATTCATCCCCTCCATAGAGAGACCTGAAGGTGATACTAAAGGTAAGGAAGAGACAAATGTTGGTAGTGGCAAATGTTTAGTTTTGTAAAATACAGTGTCAAAGGCTTTCCAAGTCATTGCTGATTCATGACAGATTTCCTTGCCAAGGCTTGATTTGTTAACAACCCCTCCTCCTTTCCCAGTTTTAAGTACCTCCTTTGGCAGAGAAAATGCTGCATTTCCATTCACTCTCCTCTTAATCCTTAAGACTTTAGTTCTGAGATGAACAAATCAGTGCCAAGTATCTGAAGAGATGGACGCTGAATTAGGGCCAGAACATTAATCCACAGTGCCCTCTGGTATTTCAAGGCTAAAGAATTCCTATCACCTCTCCTGGTAAGACTGACCCTACGTGCACCCCTCCACCCCCTGCTTTTTTGCCAAAAAACTTGTTTTTACAAAATATCCATTTATTGTAACAATGCATTACCAGTCTAGATCTAACTGGGGTTAACTGGAGACCGTATTATTACTCTCAGGCATAATTTCAGCCATCACTAAATACCTTTTCAGTCTCAAAACTGTCATCTCTTTTAAGGAAAGACGTGGGGGAGCCCTATGATAAGTAAAGCATGAACATTTTCCTTAAAGATGTTACTTACATAACTTGAAATGAAAACCTGTATATCCCAAACGAATGAAGTCAATTCCTATTTTGATTTGCAAACACACAGGCAATAAAAAAAATGCCAGGATGCTGCTTTTAAATGACCTTATCTTCAAGAGCTCAGATTAACAGAGAGATATATATACCTGGAGGACTGAATAAATTTAGTTTCATTCCAATTCAATACACATGACAACCATGGGATTAAACACTAAGTAAATGGCACTGAAGATAGAGTTCTTCAAAAAGAAAAAGAATTTACAAGGAGCAGATCTAGACTTTGAACCATGAGTAGATTTACTCAGAACACTTTGCTTTTAAAATTATAATCATACTCACTTTGGGATGGAGAAGCCTCAAAGATCACTAATTCCCTGTGTTAACCTTATTGCCATAATCCAGATGAGTGACAGGTGAGACTGAATGCCTTCAGCAACTGGAATTCAAGACCCTGAGATGGCACTATCAGAAATCTATTTTTTTTAAACAAATGCCAATTGTCTCCAGTGGGAGTAGGAATGACCACTTGGATCTAAATCCTCTTCCAACCCTGTTAACACTTTAAGGCAGCCACCATGTGTCACCCTGAACCACCACTTCTACACACGGAACATTCCCAGTTCCCTTCTCATAGGGATTTGCGATGAATCTCTTCTCAGTTCTGATCCCTCTCCCTCAAGCCTACAAATCCTGATTTCTGAGATAAATGATGACACCCATTTTTAAAAGCCTCAATATTCCCTCCACCCAAATAAACCTAGTAAGACTGTTTAATTAGGATAGGTTAATGGCAGTATCTGTTTGATTAGCATATGTCTTTTAATAATCAAGTCTGTGGTGAGATCTTTCTTTTTAAAAGCAATAACTAATAAAAACCTGTCTCAAACATCACTCCATTTACCATTTTCCAAAGGAAAATTAAGTGTTCTTAATTTTCTATGGGCTCTCCCATAAAATTCTCATTATCTATGGAAGTCTAAATATTTAAGATTTTAAATAACTACAGAATATGAGCTAGAGATCATCTCTTTGTGAACCTAAAATTAAGAGACTATAGAATAAGCCTAAGAAACAGACTTGATGATCCATTTTTATATTCCTACCTTTGTAAGCATGTATCAAGTTTTAATTCCACATTAGTCCATTTTCTGGTCTCTTGAAGATCCAAGGCTTAAAGGTAATCAACACATCCAAGTAATCAAATATTTATGGAGTGTCTATTATGTGCTCAGCATACTAAATAATGGCAAGACTATTAAGACCCAGAACATATAATCACTGTCCAGCAAGTTAAAATATTCACCTTAAAAAAAAGAATGAGTAATGCAACACAGTATGTATGTGTGTGTGTGTGTGTATATATATATATATATATATACACACACACACATATATGTAAGTTCAAGATAAATGATACAGACATTTTAACAGCCTAAAAGATGTTATAAGACTTCAGTGACAATGATGGCCTCTTTCTCCTAGTTCTGAAAAGAACAATATCTAAATAAATAAAGAATTTTACCATTAATAACACTTAATTCCATTGACTGCTCTCTTTTTTCAAATCTATCAAACCCTAAAATGTAGCATTACCAGAGCTACAATATTTGAAGAATTTTTGTTCCCCAAAGAAACATATAAAGTCACAAGAAGAGGAGAAGAGAAGATCAGAACCTTAATTAAAATTGAACTACAAAGTTATCCTTAGGGATAAGAATATTATACATAAGGGGTTCTAGTATTTTGCTAAGTAAACCTTCTGCAGCAGTTCAAGATGGACCACTCTAATATCTATCTAATTCTGTTCTGTGATGAACAGTGTTATTTGCAGATTTTAGAAACTAACGAAGGATGAGCCAGCAGGATAGCCGGTAAAGTTATTCTGGAATTAAGCAATTCAAAGGGCATGCTGGAGACAGAATACAACAAAAAGAAGACAGTCTTTACATATATTCATGGGGTGAAAACCATTATCTACAATTTGGTTAATTATACACTGTAAGAAAACTGGAGAGGTCCTTGACTAGCTATCCCACTTAGGAAGTTCTTCAATGAAACTGACCACTGGGCTGTTTTACTGTCAGCAGCTCTTTAATACTAAACTTAATACACTTCACCAAATAGCTATTTTCTATATCCCTTGGTCTTGTTTTGACATGACCCAGGTGTAACACTAGTTTTTCTTCTTTTTAAATATTTTAAATGGGGCAGAAAACAGGTATAATTCTCAAACTACAATTGCCTCTTAAAAGGTCAAAAACATTGTAGGTGGCAAAAGAAACACTGCCCTCTTCCACTGTTTTCAGAAAAGCTGTACAAGCGCCAGACCTTGGTTCTTAACCTTTTATGGGTCACTGACCCCTTAGAGAATCTGCTGAAAGGTAGAAAAACATGTGTACACAAAATCTTCTGCCCACGACTTTTGGGAAGTTTGTGAATACTTTAAAGCTCAACCAGAAGTTAAAAACTTCAAAGCCAAACTGTGAACCCACAGAAGCAGAAATTGTGTTCTAATTCTGATTTCTCTGATTCCCCATTCTTAAGAAAACCATACCCCATGAGTAAACAATTCTCATCCACTCAAGATGGATAAATGGATTATAACAAATAATGGATGAAAAAAAGCAATATTATATAGTTCTCTATCTTAGTGGCTTCCAAATATAATCAAAGAATCACTCCGGGTGTTCTTCAGAAGAGATTCCTGGGCTCCATCCTCCAAGAGATTCAGATTTAGTAGGTTTTGAATGGTACTCAGGAATCTATATTTTTATAAAATTCCATGATGATTAAGAAACCACTGATGGACTGTCACTCAGTGGAAGAAAAGCTTTTTTCCCCTTATGTATTATAAGAAGAATATACACGCCCATGTGTTGCACAAAGAGAAACAGAGAAATGAAGTTGTCTCAACCTCCCGAAGTGCGCCTGACAAACCTAAGTGCCAGAATTTACAATCCTGATACTAAAAAAAAAATCTGATTAGTCTGTTTGGTGGTTTGTTTGTTCTGTTTTCCCTTAAAGGTCATGCTGTGATTCACAACCAGACGTTTATTTGTGTACAGTTTACAGCAAGAGGTTTAGCACAGCTGCCATTGAGATCTCCACATCATTAGAAGCACAGCTTTGCTAAACCTTCCTGACTAGTTTTGACGCCACAGACTCAAACCACAAAATGGGAATGAATATGCACTAATTTAGAAGAAATTCTTGACCTGGATAAAATTGTTTTACAACAAAAATATGTTCTGAACAGAAAGTATTGCCATGCAACACCTTCAAGGATATGAATTATGTCCAATTTGTAAAATGCCCTGGCGATTAAGTGACTGGGCTGAACCTACCTCATCAGGTGACTCGATTTCCTCTTTCCTACAAGACTGAAATTTTAAAAATCCTATTTCTCATTCCTATTTTCTACAGCTCAATTAGATTGTTCATTGCTGCCTGCTTGCCTTCCTTCACACAGCACATACCTCACCCTATGGTACACAGCCTTCTACACGGAACAAGGTGGAAACTGCAGACAGCAGGTCCCCTGCCCTGGTGTTACTCACAGTCTATACTGTTCACATTATTTTAGGAAATTACCTCATAAAACAACAAATTCCTTACTGGAGCCACTACATTTCATACAGATGATGACCTGGTAGGTCAACAGAAACAATCAGAACTGTAATATCAACTGACAACTCATGACACATCTCATTATGACATGTTCCTCACCCTTCACAACATGGCGTGTGTACGAGAGAGAGTCAGGGCCCTGCAGAGACGAGAGGCTGGAGTTCCAGCCAGACCCAGCTTCCGGTGTGATCCCTGGTTGAGCCAATTAATGAGAACCCATCTACCCTTGGTTGAGAGCTAAGTACTTTATGTGCATTATCTGTAGGTATTTTACTTGTATTATCTTTGAAACCACCCTGAAGAGAGGTAGAACTAGAGTGTCATGTTACAATTATACAACATGCTCAGCCAAGTTCATTAAGGTAGCATATCTCATAAGCAGTGGGCCCAAGATTCATCCATAAGTCTACCTGAGTCCAAACTACACATTTGCATAGACTCAAAGAATTTTATAGACTCAAAGTTTTTTCCAAACTCTAACACTCAGTACTTAAAACAGAATGCCATCATCTCATTTTATAGATCCTGAGGCCTGTAAGTGCCTTGCTTCAAGTAGTGCAAAGAGCACAGAGTAGCCAACTCCAAAATTTCAGTCCAAATTAAACTCATAATGATGCCCCATTAACTTCTCATACACTACTTCCCTTCCTCCCTGTAAAAAAAAGGGAGATAATCGACCTTTCTCAAAAGGTTTCTGTAAAACATACAAACCAAAATGAAATGGTTTATATAAACTTAAAGTAAATGTGGTTAAGAGGTTGGGCCCTATATGTACACTGCTACACAATTTCAAGCAACTCACCGGACATCTCAGTGCCTCAGCTTCCTCAGTTGTCAGTTGGGATAGTAAGAGTGACAACTTCTGAGTTAGGAAAATTAAGAGTGCTGGGACAGGGTAAGTGTGCAACAAATGCTCACCATTATCATCATTACTATCAACTTCTTCTAAATTCAGCTGTCTGAAAGAAGTTTCACTATAGCTCAAGACTACAGAAAACATCTGTATAATTTATTTACCACATCATACTTGGCAGCAAATGTAATTTTTAAACTAAAAATTAAAAATAAGAAAGATTTAAGAGTTCCCTCTCTCCATGGTCTAATTTAGCAACAATAAACCCAGGCTCCAAGCATACTTCAGTTAAAGAGCAGTCGCTGGCAGTAGTGCCCCGCTCTCTGCAGCCAGAATTCCACACCTGGGGCAACATGCGCTACGTCTCCCTGCTTCAGAGGGCTGCTCTGAGAACTAAACGGCTGTAAATGCCCTTTGTCATCTTTTGACAATGGTGCTACATAAGCACATATTACTGTAGGCATTATAAATTAAGTATGTGGCTACACACAACAATACAAGAAATGCCTGAAATATCTTTGCTTTCCTCCATATCCAATTAAATTACCATTTCCTCTAAGAAAGAATTCTCTGTTGCATTATCCCACAAAACAACATCAACAGCACCACTCAAGATGTTCAAAGTGTGCTACAGGCTGTCCTAAGCACCGAATAAATTATCTAATCCTCACAGTACTTGTGGGTAAATAGGAGTGCCTATGGCCAGGATCCTCACTGAATGTAAACCACCTGATGATGTAAGTGGCCTGTTGCTATGCTACCGCTTCCACACCTTTAGGCAATAAACCATTATTGACTCTATATAAAGAGCTCTGCCCAGTGCTCTAGGCGCGACATGGTAGCACGGATGCAAGGCTACAGGAGAGCAGAGGCTGGAGTGGTAACAGTGCCGAGGACAGAGGCCCAGAGGATGACTGTGCAGGACGATTGGGCAGGCAGAGAAGGCCAGAGAACAGCCATGTGGGCAGAGGGACCCAGAGGCAGAGACTGGCTTGCTGCATGTAAACACGCTCTGAGTGAACGGGATTTTAGTGACTGACCTGCCACCATGGAAATAAAGTTGGGTATAAACCGTTTCACCCCAATACATTTGCTGTCATTTTCTTTGGTCACACTGAATCCATAGCAAACTTGCTGGGGGCTGAAACCCATTGACAAGACAGTACTATTTTTCCATTTTACAGAAGAGGAAACTAAGGTAAAAGGACACAAAGCTCATAGGCAGCAAAGCTGGGATGTGAACTCAAGTGACAGGCCACAGGGAACCTGCTGTTAATCCACAAACACCGTGACCTCCAAAAGCATGATTTATCTTCCTAACCACCCTGATCTTAATCAACAGGATACTATGGCTTCCAAAAGTAAATTCTCCCTTCATAACCTCCACCCCTGAGGCACAGAAATGTACCTGCCACATTTGACAATTTCAGTAATAGTAAAGCATGCGGTTTAATTGCTGCTCTGTTCACCCAAAGTTCCATGATGAGAGGTCCCCTTGCCTCCTCTGTATTTATGTAAACCCATTCCTTCTAAACATAATGTTGGTGCTCAAGAAAGTGATGAATGAATTAAATGAATGTTACCACTGAGCATCTTATTCAAGGAGACTAGACACTCTTTTTATACTTCTTATATTGCATTTTAATATTAACCTGCATTTAGGGGTTAATGTTTTGCTTTTGTTTTCTTTCTAAGCAAAACTAATCTTATTTTCTCTGCTCAGGCAATACATTTCATTAATTACTAATTCAGCAGACCAAAGAAAAACAGGCTATTCAGCTGTCAGATCACATAAGACCTTTTTAATACTTCAGTCTTGTGGAAATTTTTTAAGCAGAATTTTTTTTTAATCCCATTTCTGTTTTAATGACTTAAAAAAGAAACTGCCCTTATGAGGGAAAGAAGCATATAAAAGGTAATAAACATTTAATGATCCAATAATTGGTTATATCAGAGCAATCACTGTTCAGTAATTAACTTTTCTTTCAGCTTGTTCACTTGATATTTTGAGCACCTCTGATAGGACTAGAATTATCCATACTGTTTATATCATAAGCTAAAACCTTTTGAAGGATTCCAAAACATAACAACGCTTCCAATCACCTATGTTCATCTTGGTAACTTTCCAACGTGGCCTCCTTAAAAGCCAACTGATTAGCAAAACCAAGAGCATTCCCAACCTCTCAGCACAGAGTGGGCACCAAAGCAGCAGAAAAACATTAATGCTCAAATGTGGGGGCTGTGAACATGGCAGCAAGGAGGGGTTAAAAGGAAAACAACAGAAAATTAGAGTTTAAAAGACAGCAAAAAATAATTAAATCACACCACCAGGAAAGAATATAGTGAACAGCTGGTATGTTGTTACTCTGCAAAATTACATTTAAGCTCAGGTTTATGTCATTTCCAACTAATTACCCACAGTCAGTTGGAAGAGACACACACTAAGAGACTTCACTTTACCTACTCCAGCAGTTTTCCATACTTACCTGTGTCTGCCATCCACACAGCTACAAGGTTTCTCTCAATTTTTTTAATGTCACAGCTACACAAGGGCACTTATCTTATTTCTGTCAAAGGGGTCACTTCTTAGCAATAGATGTTAGGAGCTGCTAACGTTTATTTCAATACCTCCCTTTGGTCACACTTCTATCCTCATGACACTTCCTTCAGATCAAAATAACGTTCAAAGTTTCTTCTCCACAAGCCTAATTTCCTATGTTCGATTCTCATTCTTTCTCCTCCTCCTCTTTCCTCTCCCTGGTCCAGATCCTTTTTTGTAATGTCTTGTATGAAAAAGAAAGTATTGGCCACTTCACACTTGGTGTACAAATAATTCCTTATTACTGAGGTGCTTGACATCTTACATGGAAAGGATTACAAATGACACTTTCTAAATCAGTCATTTTTTTATCTGCAAGCATTCATTTTAACTAGTCCGCCATACAAAATAAGAAAGGAAACCAACCAGCACCACCATGGGTAGAATTCCTGCCATTTCACTGTCCCCACGATGGCCATCTGCCCCAACTGTCAGAGTCTTTCTGGCCACTGTCATTTGTGAGGAACTTGTACATAAATAAACACAACAGGACCAAGTCTCATAGAGTCTCTGTGGCTTCTATATCCAACACCACATACTCAAGACTACAACACCACAAACACCATTTCCTACAAAAAAAAGAGAGCCAAGCTAATGTGAAAGACCTTCCTGAACCTACTTCTGCTGTGAGTTGAAGGGGAAAGACAAAGGTCTGAAACCCCAAAGCAACAGAGAATATTCTAATCTAAATTACTCATGTTTTCCTATTATCCATACACCTTGGGCACTAAACCAACAGCAAGCCACACCAGAGTGCATGACACTACCCTCCTGCTTCACACATGCTAAAAGCAGAAGTCAGATAGTTTATCTGTTACTTGCACCTCTGAGAATATGCGTGGCAGAGTGGATAAAAAGGAGGGGCATGGGGAGAAAAACGAGTAATTCCTTTGCTACTAATGGACAGATAACTGCAGAGTGCCATAACAGATTTCAGTTCCTTTGTGCACACAAGAATATTTATTTAATCAATGTACTGTAACAAAACAAGCCTCTGGTGTACTTTTGTGAAGATGGAAAGCCATTCAAAGCAGGGTGATTGGAGTCTTGTCACCTCTTTAGTTGATATTGGAGATAACCCAGATAGGGGAGTGTGAGGTGGGGCAGGGGAAGGAACAAGCTCTTACAGCCACAGAGCCCATGTGCCAGTCAGGGATGTACAGATGTGCAGATGCTGGCACATAATTACTAGTTACGAGAGCCTGCATCCAGACAGCTCTCTGCCTGCACCAGAACATAGCTCACGCAGGGCTTGATCCAGGTCCCTTTAACATAAGTAGCCCCCCTTCCAAAGAAAAAAGGCAAGCTTACTGTTTAATAGAGCTAGAATTTCTCCCGCTAAAAACCTAATGATTCTTCAATGTCAAAAGAAAAAAGAAAGAAGAAAAATTCCTTAGGGAAACTTCATTACCTTTGGCTTTATATGATCTGAATTGAATGAATCCAAGGAGAGGTTATTCTAGGATATAGAAAGGAGGGCAGAACTTCTTTATTTTTGTTAACCAAGAAGCCACCTTTCCTCACCAAAATAGAGATGTTTGGCTATTGAAACATATTTACTAGGCTACCCAGGGAAGTAATGACAAGACTCATTTGTTTACCAGTCATAACTGCCAGGGCTGGTAATTTGTCCTTACACAGTTTTCAAAACTATCATGAGAATATTTTCAGTGAATTAGATTTCAGAAAAGATAAAGCTTAATCTTGATATATGCTTTCAGTGTTAATAGACAGTCACTGTCAGGAACTGATTTAAGGGTTACTCAGAATGTAGAAAAACAAAACAAACTTAACATCACCAAAAACTTATATAACAAGAATGATTAAGAAGCACCTAGTACAGAATGCTTTTTATACTTCTACCTTATTGTATTTTTACTTATATACTGTTAATTTCTTGGGATTTGAAGAGAAAGGGTGGAAGAATCAGTCAACTTAAGGAATGTAATAAAAATCAAATACTTTTTGCAACTTTCCATTTATTCTTTACCTGGGTCCTGATTACTTGGGTGTTCAGCTTTTTTGTTTCAGGATGTGTTCTATTTCACAATATGTAAGGTTTTAAAAGCAAATATGCATGAATGTATTATTTTCAGAATGGCAGAATAGGAATTATTTTAAATGACCATTACATCTATCCCAAGAAAACACTCAAGAATATTTTCTAAAATAGTGATTCCAAAACTGCTGTATGGAGGCAGAATGGGGGGTGGGCAGGGAGGCTTGCTCCCTGAGGAGCCTGTTAAAAAATAAATATACCAGGGCTACACAGCAGGGATTAATTTTTAGTGGATTAAGCATAGGGCCCAGGAATTTGAATGTTTAACAAGCCACCCTGAGGGCACATATATACAACCCAAGGTTTGGAAGCCACTGCACAAGGCAACAAGAACTTGTTGAGCTGCAACAATCTGAAACCATCCAATCTGGATTCTCCATAACCAACATGGGTGACAGACAAAGTGTAATTATCTGGAAAAGCTTTGCAGGTTTTAATAACTGAAAGGGTGCTCTCTCACAAAATAGAAAAAATACTTGACTAAAACTTTCGTGAATATTTTTCTCACATTTTTTTCCCTTAAAAGGAAACTGATATGTTATAATCACCAAGTTACTCCTACTAGGAATCTCATCCCATAAATTTAAGAATAGAAACTGTGAAATCAAATTACCTGTCCGTGGCCACATGGGATTGAGGGTCATTGGCAAAATCTGAATGTGTGCTTTTCCACAGCAGTCTGGGAGCCTGCCCCTATTCTCATTATCATAATTGTGTCATTGAGGGTTTAGATTTCCAGAGGTTAATGACATAACCAAAGTCATTCTTTAGCTAAAAAATTCAAAGACAAACTAGAGCCCACAATTTCTAACTTCAGGAAAAACTCTACTACCCATTACAGACCAGGTTTCCATTAGGGGCCTTTGAAGGGTTAAACCCAATCCACATTTCCCCTTTATATTCTCTAGGTTTAGATAACCACATTAATCTGAGTTGGAAGCTCTAAAGTAAACTGAATTTTGCTTTTGGACATGCATAGGCAATTCAAAGACAGAAAGAGCACTACCCTGGGGTCTTTTATCTGTGTGCACAATCAGGGATCCCGCTGGATAATTTGTTTTAGAATACCGGAGCACTTGTTTTTAAACAAAGCATTAGCCAAAGGACGAGGTTACAACAAAAGGAATCACAGGACTAAAACAAAAACAAAAAGCCAAACACCAAGAATCAAAGTGATTCTTTCCACCCTCTTTCAACATTTTATTTGTCAGACAAGGAAATAAAACTAAAGAAGCCTTACAAGTAGGCTTTTTTCCCCCCCATTTAGGTTTTTCTAACTTTAACTTGCAGTGGGACACAACTAATTTAAATTTAAAAAAAGAAAAAACAAACAAACACTCCCTTTCATGAATCCTCAGATCACACAGAGCTCAAGTCTGAGGATGGCTCTTGTACTTCCTCTAAATACTTTGTCTCCACTTTTAAGAAAGCCTACAAAAGACATTTTCAGGAGTAGGTTAGTTAACCCACAGGCAAATATTACTTTCTAAAATGCCTACCACCCTATTCCCTAGGGCTAAATCACACAGTACCTAACTATTTTAATTTAGTTCATCCACAAGAGTGACACAAATTACATTTATAAATTTTTAGTTCAGATAAAAAAATTTTTTTAATGGAAGCAATACAGCACAGTGGGAAAAGCAGTAGCCTATATATATATATATATATATATATATATATATATATATATATCAAGAAACTGCATTCCATGTCCCCGTCTTACCAGTAACTCAATAGGTGGTACAGAACAGTTACATAACAATTTTATTCTCTCTGTTTTCTCATCTACAATAAAGTGACATCCTAAGGGGTGTATTACCTATTAATTCTGAAAACAAGCATAGGAGGAGGGAGTTGTTTAAGAAAGGGTCAAAAGCCCCATTAAAACAGTATCAGAATAAAACTCTCAAGAAACATTTTAGTTCTACGATGCAGCCTTCAAGTCAGGCTCTGAAGCCAGAACGTATGGGGACCACCACTGTGTGATCTCAGGTGTAAAGTCTTTAGCTGTTTCCCCTCCTACAAAACAGAAATTAAAACAGTACCTACCTCATTGTACCACTGTGTGAGGAATATATGACTTGATTTAAGCAATTAGAACAATACAGGGCACATAGCAAACACTCAATAAATGCTAGTTCTCATTATTACTTTCCAATACATCAATACTGAACTGATGGCAGAGATAAAGTTGACAAACAATTAAGTACTTTCATGTCCTTTCTAATCAAAGGTGAAATAAAAAGATCTTGTCTCTGAGTTTTGGTGCCATCTTCATTTTTATGAACCCTCAGAAGTCCCTGCCCTTGTTCCCAAACCTATCAATTTGGGCAGATACACAAGTCCTAGACTGTTTGCCTGGATACACAGTCCCTGAAGACCCACAGATTTCTAAACCCACGAGGAAAGCCTAAACTGGAAAAAGGAAGTGTTCTCATCCTTAGAACAACAATAACGAAAATAACAAAAAATCTAATTTCCTACCCACCCTTCCACATAATGAAGTCAAAGTCTACTTAAGCAATCCATACACACTTGCTTTTTTTAGTATTTCAGATGATTCTTTTTTTAAAGAGCTCATGGATATAAAGAGTTATTTAACTGATGGGATTCATTTTTCTCTCTTTAGTCAACAACTATGTCTGATGAAGACCACTACTTTCTTCCTCCGCTTAATGCAAAAGCCATAAGATTTCTTTCTCAGTATTTTCTTCCCACGAACTTTACATTTTCTTCACACAATCTGTTTTATTGACTGACTCCAAACATCATCCCTAATGCATTCCCTCTATTCAGGGATCCACCAGTGGTATTCATCAGTGCCCCAATTCCCTGACTGCTGTGGAAGACTGTGACAGATTAAGGCTTCACTTCTGATTAAGTCTTCCCAGTGAAAGTAACCTGATAGCCTTGGCCCACTACAGGGCCCTAGAAATAAACTTTCCCTGTCTGCCTTCCTTACCCTCAAATTTATGAGCACACAGGCAGATCAGGGATTCCACTTGAAGTAGAAAGAAAATCGAGTATCATTATTTCTTTACTATCTTCCCTAAGCTTGAACCTTAAGCTGTACATCTGTTTCACTGTCGTCATTTTAAGCTGGTAACTAATAAAAGTCAACTGACACCAAAGTCCCTGCAAACTTTAATGTCCTGGCATTTAGCCTCTCAAAGAAATAATTCATGAAATCATTATAATAAAAATCCTCAGAATCAAAAACTTAAGCCAAATCAGGCAAAAATTATTCCTATCTGCCAAATGGTCCCCTAGAGCTTTTTCTAAGGGAGGATTACAAATCCACCACACCTTTTTCTCTGTTAGACACACCAAAGAATAATGTGACATGAGAATATACACCCTCTCTGCCCCCCTCCTAGAACATCACTCCTTGAAGCTAGGGGATTTGTTTACCCCCAGTGCCTAGAACAGTGCCTGGCACAGAGGAGAAACTCGGTAACATTTATTGAATGGGCTGAAGGGATGTGGATGCCCCGGTAGGGGAGTGGGTACCCAGAGAAGCTAAGGCCCACAGGAAATAATTAGGACCTATTAATTGAGAGTTGACAGTACTTCTGAAAGATGTCATGTTCTCAGATGTATCCACAAAGAATTGGCCACTCTGATGGAAGAGGGTATCTTACAGTACATCTTACCACACATCTTACTGATAAAGTTGTGACTCAGGCCAAGAAGGTCCTCAGCTTCATCCAACAGCTCAGAGCCTTCCCATAAGCATGCTGCAACTCCAGGTTTTTAAAATGAAACTCTGTCCCCACTGATTTCTAAGGTAATTTTATAGTAACTTTCATCTCCTCCCAAACACTTTTATTAGTAGCTCCCAATCCTTCTGAATTTCTCAGTACCCTCTCTAATGCTTCATTCCTAATCTCTAAAATGCTTTGTAACAAATATACAAATGTATCCCTGGCTTGTCTTGTTAGGTTAGAGGGGAGGATAGTATCAGGAGAGGCACATCCCAGGACATTACCCTTCAGAATCTTGGAGAGCAGACCATATTTAAAACTTTGATAGAGAAAATGAAAAATAAAGGCTAGGAGTACAGTTCTGTAATCACATGGCTTGGTTCTGGGCATCTGAGGAGAAACTGACACACCCTCCTCCAGATAGAGGGTCTTTACCAGGAATGCACAACAGAAGTCCCTGGAGAAGCTTTTAAAGTCCTGATGTGGGGTGGAGGCTCCTTCACCCTCCCATGGGAGGTATGAGGACTTTTTTCGAGCTCCCCAGGGGATTCTAACATGCAGCCAGGTTTGAGAATCTCGTTCTAGAGCCTACAGTTGACATGCTTCCTCCTCAGTACATAGTAAAAATAACCTACAGCTTTAAGAGAAGTATGGTAAAATGCCAAGGTTTATTAAAGTGATGGTGGGTCCATGGGTGTTGGTTATGTTATGCTTTATACTATTCCATATTTATAAAATGTGGAATAGTCTCACATATACATACACATATATACACATTTTTTACACAAATATAGTTTAAAGCAAGCTCACCTTTTACTGGTCCTCAAAGTCCAATACTGAGATGATTTTACATTCCTAAGGAGTATAGGCACTCATGGTGCCTGGGCTTTAACTTCACTGGAGGGAAAAAAATCCAGACCAATTCAACTGGATCTGCTGACTTGGAAACACTGAATTCTGCAATACAGTACAGGCCTTGAAAAATGCTCCAGTAAAGTTGAGCTCAGAAAGACCAAAAGTAACTGCTTAACCAGCAATCCACCTACAATCAGCAGAGTTGATGGGACTGAGCCAAGCTGGCTGTGAAACCCTCTATATAATCAAACACTTGCAGACAGGGACGTGGGTTGTGACAAGACAATATTACTCCTAGGACTCAGATTGAGAACCATCCTCAAACGCGGATGGGAAGAGCATATTCCAATGATAACTTATCCAGAGACAACCCCCGCCCCCCCGCAACACACCCCTTCTTGAAGGGAGGCAACAGAGACTCAGACAGTCTGGCTCTACAATTTTCTAGCTCCATGACCATGGGAAATTACTTAACTCTTCTGAACCTCAGTTTCCTCATATCTGAAGTGAGGATGCTATCCACTCCACAGGATGTTTTGAAGATTAAATATGATAATGCTTCAGGTACAGTGACTATCACCTGCAGTAGGGCCATAACAAACATTAACCATTATTATCATTGTTGTTGTTCTTAAAATTATTACCCAAATGGTGGTGGATTCTGGCACTGAAGAACAAAGCTATTTCCCAATTTGTGGTGACTGGGCTTTGGAACTCTGTGTACTATTCTTGAATTATATCTTCTGGAAGAACCATACCCATAAAGAGAAAAGGACACACAAATGTTCATTTCCAAAAAACATGCCCCATGGCTCCTAAGACCTGGAATGGTGGCATGAGGTATAATGGGGAACTCCCATAAGGGAATATAACATGTGAGTTCTAGATCTGGTCTTATTTCAATACCAGCTGGAGGATCTTAAGGGAAGTTCAAAAACTTTTTCATTTGGGAAATGAGGACTATGAACAGTTGTTTTCAGTTGTTTTTAAACTTCTCAAAACACTCAGGTTTAAAAGTTAGAGTTCCTACAGGCCCTTCCCCCATCTCTGCCCCTCTGCTCCTTGCTTGCTCCGGTCTAGCTACTATAGCCTCCTAGATTACAAGGACACTCCTTCCTCCAAGCCTTCACACTTGCTCTTCCCTCTTGCTGAGTGCTCTGCTCCTGGTTATTCACATTTCCTACTCTCTCACTTCCTTCAGATTTCTGATCAAATACCTCCTCAGAAAGGCCTCACCTACACCACCTTCTACAAAGTTGCACAACTGCATACACACATTGGAGTCTCACTATCATATCCTTACCCTGCTTTAAAAAAGCCATTACCACCCAACATGTTATGTCTTTGTTTATGATTTACAGAATGTCCCTGCCCCTGCAACAATATAAACCCATCAGCAGTCATCTAGTTCCATTACTAGAGCTTCCCCTGTGCCTAAAACAGTGCCTGCCTAGCACACAGAAGCAAATGATAAATATTTCCTGAATGAAAGAATAAAACAAAAGGATCCAGATACCTTTTTCTTCCTAAAAACAATCTTATCCTAACATGTAAAACAGGTAAAGATGGAGCTCAGGTTGAATGTCAGGGCCTCCCCTCAGCTGACTCTGTCCCCCAATGTGCCCCAAAACCACTGTCTAAATGATCTCCAAAGTCACTTTTGCTCAGAAAGTCTCCAAGTCCACATAATCTCTATTAGACTCCAAAGAAAAACATTAAATTTGATGAATGACTTTCCATTCTGTGATTTCACTTACTATTCACTAGCAGCCGCATAAAATACCAGAAAATTCAAAGCAGACCATGTCCCAGAATTGTCACATCCCTAAAATATCTACAACCACATAGCAAGCATGTCTGGATGGCCAAAAAAGTCTGACTCCATGGAGTGGGTTGGGGGTTCTCTTTGTCACATGGTTCCTGGGTCTTTGGGACCTACCACTGAGCTTGTAGGCTACAAAATCTCAATGCATCTGTGGGGTTGAGGAAGAAAGATGGTGGACTCAGGACCCATGTAGAGACACATGTTATACAGTGGAGGATATAATAAATTTGGGCAACATGGCAGCCACCTACTGGCCTCCTGACTCTACAAGTCTCTTTTTCCATCCAAATGACCTCTTAGTTTAGCCTGCTTTGGGCTTATACATTCAGGAAAACAGTTTGAGTGAGTATCTTAGAGAAGAATTCTGCACAAGGTATAAGCTGTTGGAAGAAACACCCAAGAAAGGCCTTTTGGCTATAATTCTGTGATGAGGTCTTCTGCACAGCTTAAAGACCTCCTCAAAACTGCAGGGAAAATATGAAATAACCTCAGCAAACATGTCAACAAGACCTTTGAAAACCCAGATCACCCCGTCTAGCAGTGCTGAACAAAGCAAGTGTTACTGATTGAAAGTGTGGTGACCCATCCTCTAACACTGTAATCTAATCCTCAAACTAAAGACAATTTAATGTCTTTGCATGTCCATATGTTTTTTAATGACGCCATTGCTGTCAGCATGCTACAGGAGCGCTTCTTGGAAGATGGAAGTAGTGACACAGCACATCATTGGGAAGGCAATTATATGCAGTACTAACCATTTTACAATGGCCATATGGGCTGTACTTCAACAATGTAATTTCCAAATCAGCCTGAGCATACATATTTCTCTGTCCTTATTCCAGGTACACCATACTAAATGAAATAAGAGTACAGATGAAACATGGGCAGCAGATGTAGAAATCTACAAGAAGAATGCTAAAGTAATGTTCATCTGTAAACAGTAAACAGAAGGCACCCATTGACATGAAGTGAAACTGACACCCATCTTCCATCTTCACATGATGTGCGCACTATGTCTCCTTAACTTTCAATTCATCATCCCAACTTTCATCATCCCAACGGGGATATTACAAATGACCAGAGGGGCAAGGAACAATACAAGGAAAAGTCGAAAATACTATCCTATCAAGTGTTTCCTGTCTGAGACAGGTTCTAGCGGTAACACACAGCTCGTATTTTATAAATATATATAATTCACGTGTCAGGTGCAAGAGATCACTTTTTAAAACCCTGGACTTAAAGGTGTCATTCCTATTACACTAGATTTTTTATACTTACAGTTAAATTTCAAAGGACATGTTTTGACTTGGGTCTCCCCTATAATCGGTTAAAAACTGAACTCTACTGTATTTCCATTTTGGAGGTACAAAAGGATAACTGTGCTCAGTGAAGTAATTGGAGATACAGAAGCAAGACTGCATGTCTCTCAGAACATGATGGTTTCAAGACAAAACTGCCTCCTCTCTTCTTACACAGAGAGACTTTCAGAGAAGTGTTTAATTTAACTGATTTTCATATACACTCAGATACCTTTTGAAATTTTAGGCCCAGTGAGGGTATTCTGGGTGTGTGTGTGTGTGTGTGTGTGAGTGTGTGTGTGTGTGTGTGTGTGTGTGTGTGTGAGAGAGAGAGAGAGAGAGAGAGAGAGAGAGAGAGAGAGAGAGAGAGAGAGGTACTACTCCTCAAGGATTGGTCATCAGTAGCCAAGTCTGAATCCTGATGTCCTAGAGGATGAGCTGAGGGTTTGAGGCCCACCTTGGCCCAGAGGAGATGAGGTCAGGGCTTTTCAAGAATATACAGTACTCTAACCTCAGCTGGGATTTCTATAAGAAGCAAATCTAACAGTCACATTAATTAACATACTCTATGTAGCATAAACAAACCTCTACAGGGTGGAGTGGGGAATGGGGGAGAACAATTAGCAAGTGGCAGGGGAAATAATGCGCTATTTGTCACCAGGTATCTTCAAGATATGAAGAAAAGCAAAGAACCATTTAGTATGGTCTTTCACCAGGAAGAATGGAGTACCTATTATTTTAAAAAAAAAGACCCTAGCAGTAAGATCTGTTTTATCATTGAGTACATTGCTAAGAGAAGTGCTACTTCCTAGAATACTTTAAAACCAGACAAGATAAAACACTTGGAATCTAAGTTGAAAATTAGCTTATGCCTATGGGACTTATTGAGAGGAATGACAGTCCCTTCTCCTCTTTTACATTTCTGTTCCAGGGGGCTGTTGTAAGAAATTAGTGAGGTAAGTATGTGAATAGGACTAGCACACAGTAACCCTCAATAGTATGAGCCTGAACCCTTACCTTTGACAAAGACTTCAAATCTACCTGAGAAATGTGCCCTGAGAAAAGGTAAGATTTTAATACAGGGTAAAAAAATGTTGGGAACAAAGAGGAAAAAAAAAACAATACCAAATATGCTACAGATGCACTGTATGAGCGGCAGCCACGTACTATAAGTTCCAGCTTTTAAAAAGAAAATAAAGAACTTTCCAAAAGCAATGAGATTTTTCTCCCCTCCTAAATCCTATTATAATATCTAGATATTCCTCTGTAACCAAGACAATTTTTAGCAGCAACAAGAAACAAATGTGGTCTACCAGAGACCCATTGGGAGTCTCACAAAATGAATCTGTATTACAAAGTACAAAGGGGGAGGTGAGGGGAGGAGTACAAGCTTTCAGGTCAGGCATAAACCGCTGCATTTACTGCCTCTCTCGTCCTGACCCTGAGCAAGTTGACAGTCTCTTAGAACTTCAGTTTCTTCAACTGTAAAACAGGGATAGCATTCATTTTTTTCACAAGGTAGCTCCAGTGAGACAATGAATGCAAAATTCTAAGCACAACACCTGGCACAGAATAAGTACGCAGTAAATAATAGCTCCCTTTTTTAAAATGTCTTTTCATGGAAATTTTATGGAAGTAGGTTAACTGTAAAAAAGCATTGGCTGAGGACTTACTATGCAAGGAAGCAACAATTCTGAGAGCTTTAAATATCCCAAGAAGGAAATTTGTAGGGAGAGTACAAAGGTTAAAGGAAGAGAATAGAGGGAAATAAAACAATACATTAGAAATATAGGAAGAAAATTCTGGCTCTCTCTTTTCCAAGTTCCAGTCATACTCCCAAGTGACACATGATAAGCCATTTTAGAGCATATAACAGACCAAGAAAAAATTAACAGCATTTAAACTTCCCACCAGAGATCCCAAATAAAACACAGAGTACATTGTGTGATGGTCAACGCTTCAAAAACTCCTTTAGATTGGCCCAAGATTTCAATCCATGAGAAAATCATTTCAGAAAGATGAAATACTCAAAGCTAAGAAATAAAGCATTTTTCTGACCTAATACATATCCCAGCACTAAGACTATCAATAAGTTTTATTACAATCATCACCATCATCATCTGTGGTTCTGCAAACAGAATAACTGCAGATAAAATTAATTCTGGGTTGAAATACAGCTAAAAGGATGGCTTTACTAGATAGGTTTTGAAGTCTAAATGATTCAAAAGTGGTAATAAGCCACATTGCCAAAATATTTAACAATTTTTAAAAAGTGAGCAAGAGAGCTAGACGTGGTTTAAATATGCTGAGTTAAACACAGTTTTTGGTACTTTCAGATGTTATACCAAAGTAGTTTTAAACACAGGAAGTATTTCTGGAATCACATTATACTTCAATACTTAAAAATAGTTATATTCCTTCAACTGAAGGTAACCTGTAACAATCTGGTCCATTTTTATATTAGACTAATAAAACTAATTTTAAAACAGCACAATTGTCTAACACAGCAGGTTTCAACATTCAGGTGTGAAATCGCACCTCCCAGCACACAGGCTGAATTATCTTATCCCCCTGCTTCTCACCTGTAATTATCATTTGCTCCCTCCCCAGGCGGCTCTCAGCTACCACATATCCTCCTAGGCTCACATCTGGAAATACAAACTCCCTCTGGGGCCTCATATGCTATGGGGGTGAGAGGGAGGACAAAAACAAAACTTCATGCTTAGACAACTTCTGAAAATATCTATTTTCAACACACAATATAACAGCAATTTGATGAAATTAAAACACCCTTATGTCACAATGGTTAAGGATAAGTATTTTTCAAAATAAAAAGTAAATTTATGGCACAGTTCCTCCATTAAGGCCAATTCCAAAAATTTAGCAAAGGATCTTTCAACAGTTGAGAGGGCATAATTAGATGTTTTGATTAAAGCATTTTCCTCCCCTGGTTAACAAGATATAACAGATGTCACCAACTTCCCTAATAACAATACAGCCCTGCATTTGGCATCTTTACAATTTTAGAACTCAACTGTCACATAGAAAAATTATAGCTAGGGTGTCTCTATACAATCATGACTCTGTACAATCAGTGGTTATGACATGCCTGGACTCCCCCAAGGTACAGATATGTAAATCATATTCCATATTCACAGCCGCAAGCCCTCCTTAAATGCACACTTGAAACCGACCTCTGAAATCTGAATGATGCACTTATTCAAATCACCACCAATTATTCCTGGAAGCACCGACCAAGTGAGATATGAAACCTGAACAGAAAATGCAAATCTCACAGTCACTTTCTTACAGGAGCACAGGGAACACATGTGGAAGAGTGTCTCAGAGAAAGCAATGCCCATTCTAGAGACCCACTCTATCAAAATTCCACCTTCCTCACAGAGTACTATCCCTGATTTGAAGAAAGAAAAAGAAAAAGACTCCTATTTTCCACAGTAAGATTCCCCTGCTGCATTTGATCCAATTTACAACAATTCCATTTACACCAATTTTGTCAACATATCAGTACAAAGTGTAACTAGAGATAGGCCTGCATTTTTAATGGAAGGCAGCCTCTCTGAAGTTCAACTCAAACATCCTGGTTTAACAACTCCATTAACGACATCAAGCACAGATCTAAAGATTACTCAGCCCCTTTGTCAGTCACCTGTGTTATTTATAGGACAGTAGTATATCAATCATGTCTTCCCTTATTATTTCCTACTTTCTGGTCCTAAGCTATTTGGGCTGCCAAATTAATATATTCCATTGCTGCTGCAAACCTAAACAATGCCTGATAAAAGATTAATAAAATAGCTGGGTTCTCTGCAACCACATATACACTCGGAGAAATTTATCAATGTCTTTTTATTTGCATATTTGGCTGGTTACCCGCCCCCCTGCCCCCCGTTGGCAAATATGTAAGGCTCTGTGCTCAGGTATACTGGTTTATGGTTTGCATTTAATTCAGGGTATCAATCTGCTTCTGTTTTAATTACATCCATCTTGATATGTTACTACAATCTCATGAAAACTTCTTTTCATTATAAGAATGGCTATAAATATATACACAGGACAAACAGTTGTTACAAATTTTCTGGTTCAGCAATAAACAGGCAAGATGCCTTAGCCAACACATCACGTGGCTTTAATATTTTGAATCTGTCTCTTCAGAAGAAAAGTGTGGTGAGCCTTCAACTCAACCGTACTCCTATATTCACTTGCTTCAAATGTTGTTACCAATACTGCTAAGTGGCTCTGAGTTTCTCTAGATTGCCAGGCTAAAGAAAATATTTTATCCCAAAAAATTAGATTGAAATTTTAAATGGGCCACATTAACGCCATCTCATATCCAAATAATTATTTTATCTTTCCACTCGACCTTCAAGGATGAATAAACCTCATATTACCACCCTAATATTTATTTTTTCTTTTACATCTTCATTCTGGGGAGTGAAGGGGGGATTTTTAAAAAACAAATGAATATAGAAAGGCCAGGGAATTACAAAGTAAAAACACTGGGGGAAAGTAGAATGCTTTTTAAAGGTTCTTGATACTGAGTAATAAGCAGAAAATTTCTTAGAAAAAATGGGAAGCTTTACAATCAGGGTTGCTCATTCTCATTTGTAGTAGTATTTTTGTTCTTAAAAACCTCCTTCCTACATTCCCAATCCTTGGGAATCCAAGGATAAAGAAGACAGTCTTCTAGTTTCACAGGTAAGAGTGACAAGCCTCCAGCCCCCAGCGTGATCCTGAGCAGGTCAATTAACCCCTCTTGAGCTATGTTTTCATTTGCAAAATAAGAGGTAGAACTACATCACTAAAGACATCTTTGCCTCTAATGCCATTCAGGGCTTGGATAGCACCTCTACCAACAATAGCTGGAGTAAAATAGATCAAAAGACTGCTTTGAAAAAGCTGAGGTCCTAACTTTAGGATAACATCTCCTAAAGATGTAGCTTACCATATTAATCTCAAAACTGCAATTTTCACCAATAATCAAATTGATCATCATAACAAATAAGCAAGGAGCAAACTGCAATACACAGCACTACACAATACCAAATGCTTGCTTGCCCCCATGAAAGTACAATTTCACTTGAACTATATAAACCATTTCTTAGAACAGCACAATGCAGGACCTTCGTTGTTTCTACCAACCGAACATGTACAGAGAGAAATGCGTAGAACACTGGAACCTCTAGCACATAGCTGGAAAACAAGTGAAAATCTAATGCTCAATTAGTTTCATCTGTATCTTCATTTCTAAGGCTTTCCCTTTCTGACTTAGTTAACTGTAGAAAAAGTATTCACTAAACCACCTTTAGCATGCAATCTTTAACTAGCAAGCATGACTGGAGAGAGAGACCGTAGGAAACAAACAAAAATGTCTACTACAGTGTAACTATTGAGGGATAAGTGCAATATTGGACTCTCTTGATTTCTCTTTTGAAGCTCTAAAATACCACTGCCATCAGAAACATAGCAGAAACCTAAAATGAGGCTTGCAAGTTGGTGTGCTACAGCAGAGAGTAAGTGTGGGGACAAGGGGAACGACATCTCTCAGTTATCACAACTTGACCCTGGCACTGACTTTACATCCTGCTCCAGATTCAGAATTTCACTGCAGTGTGAGTATCAGATTTCATCCATAAAACCAAGAGTCACAAATTGTCTGCACAGGTTGTACTTCTACGGAAGCACCTAACACAGGTTTGGAAGTTCAAGACATATTTAGGGTCTTGCCATGGAGCTCAGGTCATTTCAAAATGCTTCAGTTAATAGCAATCACACAGTACCTGTAATTTAAAGGATTTTTGCCAAAAATGAATCCCAACCTGCATTAGCCATTTTCCATTACTTACAAACAGTGGGCATTCCCCATCGCCTCTTGTGACTCCATTTTAACTGCATGTGGGTTTTTCAGGGCTCTAAATGTACCAACCATGAGGCATAGTGGCAAGCCAAAATGACAGTCAAGCCTTTAAAAATATATGAGCATGTAGTTGGTAATTTGTGTTGTTTGTTCAGACAAACTCTAATTAGAGTTCAGATATGAATGAAAAATCAGAATGATGAGCTGTAACAGCCCAGAAAACTGTGGCGAGCAATTTACCCTCAGTACTAATACCAGAATCCCTCAAACAGACTGTCAAAAGTCCAAATAAAGTGTGGAATTATAGTTTCCACATTTCATACACAACTTGCAAAATTCATTACCTTTCATTAATTGTATTCATAATTTTGATAGCTCTAATTTAGTGAGTTAAGAAGGGAGGAAAGCTGGGAGGGAGGGAAGGAAGGAAGGAAAGAAAGAGGCAGACAGGCAGTGAGTAGGTGGGGAATCTAACTGGATCCTAAGATGAGACTGCTATACACACTAATAAGGGCATAAACACCTGCAGAGAAGACGGCAACACAATGATTTCAGGCTACACATCCCCTTGAAAAGAATGGATTCAGAGACCTGAAGAGGACTTACACAAGAAGCCTGTACTTGCCTGGTCTCTTCCTAAGCAAGCAAAGGAATCCAGACTATGTGAAATCCCTCCTCCCCTCCTCAGTTACTAACAACATAAAGAAGACCTATTCTCTGTGACCTCACAATGATACATGCTGACAGCATACCCCCTACCCTGCATGCTTGTAAGAAGAAACGAGGGAAGAACACAGCTCAGGTTTGAAAGAACAAAGATGAACATAGGGTCTAACCAGACTTAAATTTCATGCCTCTCTTCTAGGGGGAGAAAAAAAAAAATCTGCACTCATCTATTCATGGAACAGGCACAGATTGTATAAGAGAAACAATTCTGACCCAGCTAACAAAATCCCTCAGTTGTTTCTGATTCTCTCCTGACTTGGGTTTTCAGCAAATTAATTCTCATCTTGCAAACTTCAATTATGAGACTTTTCAAATTTACATGATTTTTTTCAGGACTTTTTCAAATGAATAGCTGCTATCCCATTACTAAGTTCTTTTTCCTCTATCTAAAGAATATTGGGTTTAATCCTAACTCTGAAAAAAGGAAAAGTCGTTTTTTCAGGAGAAAAAATAGCATAAGGCACTTTTATAGAGTTAGGCTATATTTAGTGTATTTGACTCATTACAGCACAGGGTTAAAATAAAATGGGCACTAACTCACCATCCTCAATCCTCTGCATGTGGGCATGTGCGCAAAAACATACATCCTCCATCAAGAATTGCTATAGGCCTTCTATCCAAGGCTTCCAAATCTTGTAGCCATTGAGATCTAAATTATTCCTTAATAGTTGGCCTCAAAACAATTATTTTATACTTGGGAACATTATTTTTAATGCTAACATTCTCTCAAAGTAAATATTGCCATTTATTTTTGACAGTATATAGAACTGTTGTACAGAAGTGTCTCAATCTCTCTATCACCCTCAGTGCTCCCTGAATCATGTTGAATGCTGTTTTCTTAACCTTTTTCAACAAAGTTAGAAAACAACACTCTTAGAAAGGATCAAAGGCTAATCATTAACTTTGTAATTCATTTTCTAAATTTACTGATTCATTTATATCCTGTCTACTTCCAGAAAAGACTGGATAGTAGTTCATGGCAACAGCTAACAGAAGCCATATAGACTCATCACAACACAGTCCTCATCTCACATAAATATTCCTCAAGTGATGCTCTGCCTTATACAGTAAAATACTGAAGTCCTGTAAATACCATAAAATACTTGAATTCATAACCATGCACATTATTCACACTCTTTCTTTTCTTCAAACTTATCACTTAGGAACTGCTCAGATTCCAAAGCTATGCTCACTTTCAGAAGTGAAATGCTGCAACTGACCCATTTACTCCACAGTCCCATCCCAAACTTTCCAATACAGAAAGTGAAAAATGCAACCAAAACACAGTTCTCAGCTTCCTCTGGCTGTGTAACAGCTGCAGAAGGGTTCTCACCTTTGCTGAACTAGCACTTTATATAAGTGAGCCAAAGGCAGAGAATTTGAAATCTTTATTTTAGTATCAGTGTCAACCTCCTTGCTCATCCAATCTTCTTTTCCAGCTCGCTAAAAAGCAGAAATCCAGGAAGCCACAAGGGACCAAGAATGGATAAAAAATATTGGCAGGAGGGCGGCATGGTGGCATGAGAATTGGGCTGCTATCACACTGAAAAGAGCTATTAATGAGAATCACTCACCTCATGGTGGGGTTGCTAACAATCAATGCAAGAGCTGACACCAGGCAGGAAAAGGGAGCAAGAGGAGAAGTGGACTGAGTAATCATCATTATTTACCTCTCCCACACCCCTTGCCATCCCCACTTACACAGCAGCCTCCCTCCCACTTCAAACTTCTGTGCCTGGTTTTCCAATTGGCCTATCATCAGCCCACTCACCCAAGACTCAGAGATCACCAAGTTCCAAGATCTGGAAGGGACCTTTGAGATCTTTTCCAGCATTCCCCATACTGTGTTATGAATCATGCCATTACAGTGCCAAGAATAAAAGTGCCCTGTGGGCAAAGAGATTTAGGAAATAAGGCCCATCACGTGCCTTCTCTGATATTCAAAACTCACATTCACATAATAAAAAAAACACTGAATTCTGGCAGAACATGTCACCCATTTAATTTTGTTTGGCCCAACACATTTCAAAACTATTTGAGGGTAGATCACAATTGTTTGGTCTGGAACACAACCTATGAACATCCAGCAGAGCTATGTTCCTTTCTAGCTTGAGTAACTTTGCTCTAAAATTAGTCTAAACCTCCCGACTAATGGATGAAGAAAATTATGCTTTTAGAGAGTAGCTTCCCAAGGTCACTCAACTAAGTAGGAGGGCCAAGCCTGGAATGTGGGTCTCCATACATCTGACTCCCTAACTCTACTTACACAATTCTGTACCATTTCTGTCAGCCCTTCCTTGCACCCAAGCCCTATAAATAGCATCTTCTCACTTGTCTTGTTCCTGTGCTTCTTCACTCTTTTCCTCTTCTTAGAATGCTCTCCCCACCCCCCACTCCTTCTCTATCCATCCAAATCACTTCAAAGATATTGCCCCGTCTTCTCAAACATTTCAGCCTATCTCACTCACTACCTCTTCTCTGAAAGCCTACTTCACTTAGTTGGTATTAGGCATTCACCTGCCTACTTCAAAATTATTTTATAGTTGCTTTACTAAATACATATATTTTAGGTTTCTTTATTCTCTTTCCAGTGCCAAGTACGTATCTAGCACTCTGTGAACACTGGCTGACTGATCCAAGGAACAGAATAAATGTTGTTTAAACAAATGAGTGAGATTTGACCAGAGTAAGTGATCAGAGCCTACTAACATGGCATGTTACATGTACA
Organism: Manis javanica; assembly: GCF_040802235.1. NCBI lineage: Eukaryota > Metazoa > Chordata > Mammalia > Pholidota > Manidae > Manis > Manis javanica. Next base: position 38,714,086 of record NC_133165.1, on the reverse strand, counting down.
TCAAATTCTATACAGCCTATTTAGGCTATCAACATGTGGGTAAGCTCTGAAACAGAGCTAGAAAATGAACACCACATAGAAGTCTTGGTTTGATCCTCTATCCATCACTAATGAGTATTTCTTAATTTTCACAAGCCTGCGAAGCTCCAATTGGCCTCCTGTCTGCTAATCCCACCAATTTCATCTTTGCTTCCCTTGGACAGTTGTACAAAAGGCAGCTGCCCTAACAACCCAGTACACAAAGAGGAGTAAGGGGGGACATAATGGATTTGCAAAGTCAATTTTCAGCCATGATGCTCATATGACTTCCTAATCAAGACTACACAGAAAGAAATCCAAACAAGAACACAAAGGCAGTATTATCTGGCACATTACAGTATACCAGCAGTATTAGAACCCCAATGTTTCCATTTTTACTTGGTTTGCTGGAGGCCACTTAAAAAAACAAAACAAATGAGGCATGCTATCTGGAGATACTCACTCTCAACCTGTTACTCAAGGGATATCCAAATAAACAATACCATATCCAAATAGTAATTTTGCTTCTCAAATGCATAATGCAAAGAACACTGTGTTCAACTTTAGCCTCCTCACCCACCCTCTTATCTTCTACCATAAGACTCTTCACAATCCACATACTTGAACTTCAGGGTACAATTATCCAGACAAGTGTCTCTGCAGAATATGAAACTACCTCAGCCAGTTTCACTATGTATAAAGTGTGAGACTCTCAAACTACCCCTAAAGCTTTTATAATCTTAAATAAGAACCCAATAATATTGAAAAAAATCATTAATATACAGATTCTCATTAGGCAAGTTTCTTTCTTTTACTTCATTATTAGTAAAGCCATAGCTGGACTTCAACAGTTTATTATCAGCTCATTTCATTATGAGTTAGGAGCCTCTTTTCTAAAATGGAAGTCAAAACCAACTACTTAGGACAAAATCATGGAGTGAAATAATGAGTCTATTAACACCCAAAGTATGTGACTCTACAGTTTGCCAGCTATTGCTCTGAACCAGCATAAGCCAGAAGCCTAGTTGTACAAGCCAACATTTCTAGTTTCTTATCACAACATCATGCCAGCAGCAGCCTTGATAATATGTGATGACTGATTTCATTTCTGAACATGAGGCACATAAACATATAATGTACTTAAGGTAACTCTTAGCATCTACAGTAATTCTTAATATTTACAAGGATTTCTGGAACATACATTTCTGTCCAAGCTCATAGTTTAGTTGCTGTTTCCCACTAAGCCCTCACATTTCTCAGTGGTAGTAAATCTTCCAAACCCAATACAGCAGGACATCAGAGGTTTTGTTTTAATGATCACTAGACACTTATGTTTGACCACCCAGTGTGTACACAAGTGTGATGAGCAGCAAAGAGATCTAACTTTTCCCACAGAAGCAGACGTACGTGATGATTTTTATTCCCTGCTGTATGTTTTGAATTTGAAAAGTTATTTTCAGCTTTCCTACAAGAGTTGGGCCTCTTAAATGCAAACACTTACAGGTATGTGATATTAGGGAACTGTTGTAAATTTATTTAGATGTAATAATGATACTGTGGGGTTTTTGATGGGTTTTTCTTTTTGAGCCATTATCATTTAGAAACACATATTTACATATTTCTCATATGACATGGGGGTGAGAAGCCAGTGAGTACATGGGACATAGATGAAACAAGATAAGAGAAGATGAGATGGTAGTTGGTAAACCTGGATGTGTATTGCAGTTTATTATACTGTTCTTTATACTTTAGTAAATGTGTAAATTTTCATAGAAAGTTGTAATGAAACTTTAAAAAGACCCTTCAGACCCACACACAGATATGTAAATGATATTTAGATATGAAAATAGCATAGTATTCAGCTAACCAAAGTAACCTGGGTTTTGAATCTAGAAAAGTAGCAGAAAAAAATAATCACAGCAAGGAAAGGAATGGTATTCATGGTACATTTTGAAGTTGTTCTTCTTTAAAAATTAGCAGCTTTATTAAGCCCCCCAAAAAACTAAAATGGGTGCATTGTTTTTGGCAAAAGCCAAATGAATAGAGATATACATCACAAGCCCAGTCATATATCTGTTAAAAATAAAAACAATCAAATACAACTGCATACATTTCATCTACCTCTACTTGGCCTTCAAAAATATTCATGGGAATATGCAGCCTCCTCTTGCTTACTCACTGAGTGAGGTCACACAGCAACCAATCCAGGATAGCCATGCTGAAAGCAGAACCACTTGTAACCAGTTCTTAAAAATACTATGGTTAACCAACCACAGATAGCAATGCTGAACCAAATTCTAGGCAGCATTTTCTATTAGGATACCTGCTGCCATTTCAATTCCTATTTCAAAGCAAGAGAGAAACAGAGACAAAGAGGAGGTCATACAGTACCCTCCCACCTTGGCAAAGTTGATGCCACTGTCTGAAGTACCCTAATAAGTGGTGAGCCTCAACACTCAAAACAATTGTGTAAGATCCATTTTATCCAATAAAGCACCAGTTCTAGAACCAAAGGGTAACTGATTCAATCACTAACATCAAAACCTATGGCCACCAATATCATCACGACCACCATCCTCCCTTCCTCCCCAACCACTGGCCACCATCCACCACCATCACTATCAACAGCCCAAACAAGAAGCAGTTCAAACTGAAAAGAACAACCTGAGGGGTAGGCTTCCTTTTTTAAAATATTTAAACCTTTTTAAAATATTTAAACCTGACACCCAAACACACACACACAGACACACACACACAGACACACACACACACACACACACACACACACACACACACACAGAGCCAGCAATCTAAACCTGCACAGTTACTGCATGGGAGATTTAAGCTGTCATTAACAAAGCTTGCATTTGATAATCTCAAACAATATCATAATAACAGCAAAAAAAAACCAAAGGGAAGGGGAAAAGTTTCTTTCAGGAACCTCAAACCTTCACATCAGGTGCATGAAAGGCTAGAAACCAACTCCTATCTTGGTTTTGTGCTTAAGAAAGCTGGACCAACTCTGCAGAATCTCAAAGCCTTCTGAGTGTGTGATGTGTTGGGAGTGGGGATAGAGAGGTAGGGGGAGGAAAGGGGTTGCATTTATAGAGTCCAATTACCGGTGCCAGCACCAAAAGTGACCCGTCCAGGTAAGGACAGTTTTTCCCTGACCCCTGGACAGTCTCCTTGTACCTCCCAACAATCCCTCCCACCCCGACCCCAGCCACCACCAAGAAGCCCGATAGCCACCACCAAGAAGCCCGATAGGCAGGAAAATGTACATTTGGAAATCAATGCTGCAGGTGCCCAAGGAAAAAAGAAAGACACACACACACACACACAAAGCCAATCAGAAAGAAAATAAAGAAAACACACACACAAAAAAAATAAACGAAAGGAAAAGGGACAATTGGGTGACAAGCCCTTCAGATATCAGCTAGAATTTTATTCTTTCCTCCCACCAGTCCTCTCTGGTAGGACCTTTTTCTGTCCTTTAACCAAATTGCTCATGTACACACATGTGCATATGTATGTATATAGACAACATTATGATTAACCCCTTCTGTAACAGAGCCCCACACAGAATACAGAAATATATCCCAGCCTTTCCTCCCTTCTCTCCCCTCCTCCCTCCTTTCTCCCAACCAGGAGAAAACGCCCCCTTCCCCAGCTTCACCAAAAAAAAAAAAAAAAAAAAAAAAAGAGAGAGAGAGAGAGAGAGAGAAAGAAAAAGCAGGGGATTGGGGGTAAAGAAGCCACAAAACCCCATAGGTCTCTGGTCCCGAGGACACCCAGGAAACGTATACACTATATAGGCACACACACGGACATATGGCTCTGTAGAAAGCACACAGAGAGCCGTCCACGGGCGCTCCAAACCCAGCAAAGAGACTTCCACCAGCCAAGAAGCCATGATTGGGGAGGGAGAGGAGGAAGGAGTAGGGGCAGAGCTATCCGTGGAGGGGGGCGCATTGTTGTGATGCCTGAACCCCTTTCTTTCTGCCCATCTGCTGTGGAGGGGTGCAGGGAGGGGGCGCAGGGGAAGCCGAGCAAGAACGAGGAAACGAGGAGACGAGGCACGGCTGTCTGCCCGCGCCCCCAGCTCCCCCTCAACAATAAGACCCCAGCCTAGACAGACAGACAGACAGACAGACAGAACAGAGCACGGCGGGGGAGGCAGCAGAGTCAGGCGCAGCCTAGTGGGGTCATGCATAAAGGGAAACCGTGGGGAGGGGGGTCCCCCTTACCTCCAGCGCTTCAAAAGTGACAAAGCTGGTCATGGCAAATCCATCAATGATGTCCTCTTCAGCCGAGGTGGACTCTCTCCGCTTCCTCCGCGGGGGTCTGGGCCGGGACGGGGCGGAGGACGGGGGCTTCCCATTGTCTTCCTTGTCCGAGCCGGACGACGAGGCGAGCGAGGGCGCCCGGGTCCGACCGGCCCCGCCACCGCCGGCCGCGCCAGCCCCCAGCCCGCCCCGGGAGCGCCTCTCCCGGTCTCGCTGCGACCGCGACCGCCGCTTTTTGCGGAGTCCAGGGCCCCGCGTCGGGCCATCCATGGCTCTGCCGCGCCGGGGTCTCCCCGCTCGCCGCCTGACGCCACAGGCTCCGGCCGCGGCCACACAAAAAAATTGACACCAACCCCTCCCTCCCCTTCTCGGCTTCCCTCCGCCCCGAGGAGGGCGCAGAGAGACGGCGGCCGAAAGAAGGGAGAGAAGGGAAGAAAGAGAGGAGAAAGAAAAGGGGGAAGGGGCGGAGAGAGGGAGGAGGGACGGGAGCGAGGGCGAGGGGCGAGCAGCCCAAGTGCGGGGCTACTCACAGCACCGAGGGTCGGAGATGCCTGTGAGCAGCGCCGAGCAAAGTAATGGCTGAACACACAGGTCTCCTTTAGAGGAAAAAAAAAAAAATAACTCACCAAGCAGGCAATAAATCAGAATAGCGGAATGCTTTGATCAAGAGACTGGGAGGCTCCGGGGAGCCCTCCCCGCGGCCATTCTCCGCCGCGACCCCCGCCCCACAAAAAAAACGCCGACCCCCAATTCAGAATCGGGTCCGAAAAGGTCGCGGGAAAGTGGGGGCAATGAACTTCACCCGCCCCTCGCGCAGGAAAACACCCCCGCCGCCTCTCACGCACGCCTCGGAGAAAACTCACTCCCAGGCTCCAAAATTTTTAAGAAATGCATCCAGGGGAGGCCACGGCTTCTGAGCGACCTGAGAGGGACGAAACCCCCCAGGGAGGGAAGCATAATAATGAACTAATTCGGAGAGGAGAGGGCGAAACTGGAAGAGGTGGCAAAGGGAGGTGAGGGAAGGGAAGGAGGATGCAGGAGCAGTTGTGGGGTTTGCTTCTCGGTCTTGGAGGGGGAGGAGAGGGAGAGGAAAGAGAAGAAGCCGATCCTGACGCTGCCACCCACCGTCCCTCCTCAAAAAAACATTTTTTCGAGTCCCAAAGAAGAGGTGACCCTTCCTCAGAAAAGGGAGGGGGTGAGTCAGTCGACGAGGAAAGCAGAAAGAAATCTCCAGTGGTAGAGACCCCGGTGTGCCGCCGCCTGCCGCCGCCGCTGCCTCTTCTCTTCGCCCAGCCTGAGGGAGGAGCGCGGCCGGGAAGCCCCGGGAACGCCGCTCGCGCTGCCGCCGCTAACGCTGCCGCCGCCGAGACCGCGAGAGCCCCAAGCCGGAGGGTGCACGGCGTGTCCCCGGGCGGCTGCTGCGGGGACCCGGGCACGGCCCCATCCTCCGCCCGCCCGCCTCGCTCAGCTCCCGCTCCTCCCCCTCGCAGCCGGCCCGCCGCCGCCGCCCGCCTCAGCCCAGCCCCGCGCCCGTCCGCGCGCGCGCGCACGTGCACCCGCCCTCCCCGCTTCTCGCCGGCGCGCGCTCCCGCCCCCGCGGCCCCGGCCGGCTAGATCACGTGGCCAGCTGGGCTCTCCCTTCTCTCTCTCTCTCCCCCCACAGTCCCCTCCTCAGTTGTAGAGTGTGTAGAAAGCAAAAGGCTGGGGGCTGGCCGCGCTCGCGAGCCCAGGGCATGCGCGCTGGGGCAGCCGGGCCTGCGCACTGGGGGCGGAGCGGACCCGGAGTAGAGAGCGACGAGGGGCACGAATGTGTGTGGGGCCTCTTGGTTGGGGTCCACTGTGCCCCGGCGGAGTTGGCGCGCGAGGTGTGGAAGCCGCGAATGATCCATCCAATCGCGCCAGGGACGCGTACAGGGCACTGTCCCCAGTGTACTACGCGCCCCAAAGCTCCACGCCCCCCGCACCCTCCTCGGGACAGTTGTCCCTCGACTCCCGTCCCCAGGCCCACCGGAGGTGTCCCGGTCGCCTTCTCAGAAGGCTCCCAGGTTATTTTCCTTTGGGGACCTGCGCGGAGAATGGAGGGGTTTCAGAGGAGGGACACAAAGGGGGGTTCCCCGGGAGTTGGGGGCGACTTAAGGCGGCAAGACAGGGAGCGGGTGCCAAAGGGCGGGCCTCTTCTCTGCTGGTGGGCACCGGGAGGCCCCGCTGGCAGAGTTGGAAACTTTTATCCCACGTGGTAGCACAGCGCGTGGCCGAATGACCGTGGGCTCGAATGACCTCTGGGCCCTCCAAGCCTTCAAGTAGAGGCCCTTGAGTAGCGCGCGCGGATTCGGAGTCCGCAGCGCAGGGCGGTGCACAGGGCCCGCACTTGAACCTCGGCGGCCGCCACGGGTAAGGGGGCGGAGCTGCAGGGGACGGCACCGCCCCAGCCCCGGGTCCCGTTAACCCGGCAAAACGCACTCCCTCACCGCGGGCTTCGTTTATTTTGGTGTAAGGTTGAGGGGAGGGGATCTTACTTGCGTTTCCTATCACTACCCCTCCTCTCGCAGCAGTGTAGCTGATGATTACTAAAAGTTGTATTAAAGAGTTGATTGCTGCCCAGAAGCGATCAACAAAAGCAACCAGCCTGAGTAAAACAGCTGTGCGTTTTGTGGGGCACCGGACTTGATCTATACAGATAAGAAAGACGCTAACAGCCGTTTCTCACCAGCCTCTTAGCTATCCATGGCACACAGTGGCACATCACCCCTTAACACACTTAGGAAGAAAAGGAAAATGAACCGATATTCTGTAATTGCTCACAATGGGTTAGGCACCGCTACTAAACGTTTTCCGGATGATTTCTCCTTTTTAGAACCTCAATCTACATGTTTTGTTAGTACTGCCGGAAGGAGGTGGTAAAGAAAAAGTAAGGACATGACAAAGTGACATACCCAAGATTGACTCATTCATTCATTTTTTCGTTTAACAATTACTGGGGCCTACTATGTGCTAGGCACAGTTCTAGGTGATGGAAATACAGTAATATACAAAGCAGAGAAGATTCTCCTTGGATCTTGTGTGAGCAGGCAAGCCTCACTCATCTTGCACTTCCTAATAACAATTTAATGGATGGTTTTTAAGTCACACTCCTTAAGCATCCCAGTTTCTGGATCTTCATGATATCAAGGTGGGGGACAGAATAGGAGGATGGTGGGAGCCAAAAAGGCAATAGCAAAGAGGAACAACCGCGGAACTGTGAATAAGACTCGAACTTGCTTTCTCCCAGTCCAGAGAACAAACCGTTTGACCTTAGGCAAAACTCTAAAATGACTAGTTTTCTCATCTGTAAATCGAAGAGGTTCAGTTAAATGTTCAAAAGTTCTTTTTCAGGTCTACCACTGGCCTTCTCAAAAGATGATATCGTTTTAAGTAGATTGTGTGCTTTATTTCTTGAGAAAGATGACTGATAAATGATTCAATTTATTAGGAACACAGTGCAACCTTACAAAATTACCTAACTGCTGCCCCTGGAGCAATTAGCTAAAACAGTACCTCTGTACAGAGTTCTGTGTTAACTTGTAGAATGCTGTCCCAGCAGCTGCTGAAATTCAGGCTGAGGTTATTAAGCTCATGCCAACAAAAAAAGGTCAAGGTCTTTGTAACTTAAAGGCAGGATCTGGGCTCATTTTGGGGTCTTTTAGGAATGTGGAAGAAATCTTAGGTACTGGTAAGTTTCAAAGAAAACTAAGAACAGGTTGCAATTACAGGCAGTTTTCAACAACTTTGGGGGTTAGGTTGGGGAAGGTGTGAAATTAGCAAATATAATAAAAAGTATAATATTAGGGACTCTCCAGAGCAGCCCTTGGCAGTCTTGTCTTTAAAGAGTAATGTCTGGTAGGGGAAAAAAAGGGAAGTAATGCACTGCATACAAGAACCTTGCCTCTGGCAAGAGTAATTTGCAAATGCATTTTGGGATAATGTTTAAATGATTTTTTTCAGGGTCCGAGTGTAATGCTCACTGGAACTGGTAATGCTTTTTGGGTCAGAGTTTCAATTTTCTTCCATCTAGAGAACTAAAATTGTGAATTATACTGTGTATATTTGTTTCTAATTCTCTTTATTGTCTGTTTGTAAGAGTTAATGTTTAATGATCACTATATAAGCATAGCACTTACTATGTGCCAGGTACTGTTCAAAGTTGCATTAATTAACATCTCATTTGATTTTCATAAATTTTGAGAAGGGTTTTATTTTACCTATGTTATAGTTAAGTAAACTGAGGCTTAAGAGAGTTAAGAATAGATGCCTAGCTGTTTCATAGTGAGCTGAATTTGGTCTGAGTGACTGAAAACTTGTTCTCTTAAAGATTAGACTGAATTACCTTCCTCAGAATGATTCCTCAAGAAATCAAATGCTTGTATACAGTACAACCACTTTGGAAAATTGTTTGGCAATACCTTCTAAAATTAAACATAGGAAAACCTTCTGGCTTGGCAATTCTTTCCCTAGGAATATACCAGTGCCAAATGAACACCTAAAGACACTTTTTAAACAGGTTGAAGCAACACTATTTATAATAACCCCAAACTGGAAACAGCCTAAATGTTCATGGACAGTAAAATGGATAAATAATTGGTGATATATTCATAGAACAGAATAGTATACCTCACTAAAAATGAACAATGTGCTTCCAAATGCAGTAACATATATGAATCCCACAGATACAATGCTAAGTAAAAGAAGCGAGACACACAAGAGTGTTTTATAAAAACAGGCAAAACTCATTTATGCTATCAGAAGTTATAGTGGTTACCCTTAAAGGGGGCTAATGACTGGGAGGGGGCATAAATAGGGCTTTGGGGAGTTGGTCATGTTTTGTGTCTTGGTTGCAGATGTGTATTCAGTTTGTGAAAATTCATCATGCTGTACTACATATATGCACTTTTTTGTATGTATATTATACTTTAACAAAAATTGTTCAGTGCTGTGTACAAGTGGAGTGGGGGATATTTTGTGTACACCTGTGTACCTAAGGACACTATCCAAATGCTCACCCACAGTAAAATGGATAAATAAGCTGTGGTTTATTCACATAATGCTATACAGTGTGAATATACAATGGAATACTGTATAGTAAACCAAAATAAAGCATAGCATACCATCGGATTTGTTACTGGGCAGGATGAAAGGTAAAGCTTTAATTTGAAATGGACAGTTTGAAAGAGCTGATAATTCATATCAGCAAAAGCTAAGGAGAATTCTTTGCCGAAAGATTGTATTTGATAAAGAATAAAGCTAAAGAAAGAATTCCCAAAGAGGTTGCTTGTTTAGTAGGGAAGACCCTCAAGTGGTTGTGGAATACACAAAGAAAGAAACGTATCTATGTTTAGGAACAAGCTACTTAACCCAGGAGAGCCTCTCCAGGTGTGCAGTCTTTTATTCCAATTGATGATTAATACTCAAACTACATTTTGAACATTCAACCTTGACTAGTCAGAGAATATTATTATAGCTCAACAACTGAACTAAACTCTGAGCCTTCCACATAGTGACAGCTATTTTTGGTCCCAGATTTTCTAAATTACTAAATTTTCATATCCCTCTAAGTCTTACACTTTGCACTGTGCCAACACAGCAATTATCAACACTTCCTTCTTTCTTGATATTATATACTGGTATATAATATTTGAATTTGATTTATTAGGAAAATTGATTTTTAACTCAAGGCAGCTAAGGTTTATGTTTTGGTCATTTTTAACTTTAAGTTATTTAATGTGTGTATCTGCCCTGAGACCAAGGTAGAACCTAGCTGGTTAATGATCTATCTTTCTGCCATTTCCAAATGATCAGACAAGGAGACTAACACATTTAATATCCCTTCTTTAACTCTCATAAGTTGTTTTTAATAATAACTATTCCTGGGGAGAGGTGATAGCTTGCATTAACTGACAGGTAGCCTATCAGCAATAATGTTGTTGTAACTTTGTCCTAATTATCACCTGCTGTTTTAATTTTTTTTTGCATTGGAAGTTGTTTTTCAAACTGTAGTTTTAATGTAAAAAAAAAGAAGTAGGGAGGAAATGTGTGGTTCAGTCTGCTAAATCTTGTGCTGCTTTCCACAGTACTGTGCAATAAACTTGATCATCTCTGTAGGTGCCTCATAAATGACACATTGATCAACCTGTATTCTTCAGACTCTGCTGAATAAAGCCAATGAAAGTTACCTGCTGGTGACCAAATGATGATCATATAAAAAGGTACTTCTGGCAAATTAAATACATTTTAGTTTACACAAAGCCAACTAGTCTTCCTGTCTCTCCTCAGGACAGTGCTTTCTACCTGAAGGTTCCCTTGACATGGTCAGGTGGGAAAATTGATGCATGATATAAGAAAAAACCTTAAAGGACTCTTTAAAGCTACAAGTGGGAAATCTCCATATTTATTGCTAATTATAACCCTGAGGATCAGTTTTTCTACTGGACTTAGTAGATGGCTTGTGATGAAGAGCTATTTTATGTTATTTTTATTTGAAGAGCAGTATAGCTCTAATAGGATCAGATTCAGATATGATAACATCCTGGTTGAAAGAATTATCAATCCTGTGGAATTACATGAAGAATATAATAAATTATAGCCCAGAACTAATTGCAAACTCTTATTTATAAAACCTAGTAATTGTTTTACATTTCTGATGTGTTAAAGGCTTTTGCTGTCTGGTCCAAGTTACATCTGTTCTGGTCCTGTGTAACCTCCTTTATTCTAGCACAAGTACTTCTATGCATCCTAAACTAGCTCTTGCCTAGGACACTTCCATACTTTTCCCATGGTGGTCCACCAGCCCAGAATCTCCTTTACTTCCATGTGGACTTAGTGAGTGCCTACTCACCGTCAAGAACAATTTATCTATCAAGGCCAACCCATCCAAAAAGCTTACTCAGATCACTGTTTCCATTCAAAATTAACAGCCTCTTCTCTGCTTATGTGGCATTTTAATTTATGTATATTTAATGTATTACTATATATTTCAAAATAATATAATGAACAACCATGTATTCTCCCAATAGCTTAAGAAATAAAACATTTCCAATATACTTGAACTCTCCTATATACCATTTTTGGGGATTGGGCCCTTTCCCACTCCACTCAGTCTCTCTACTCCTTCCTTCTGCCTCCCCAAAGGGGATCATTATCCTGAATTGCATGCTGATCATTACACGCATGTCTCTGTATTTTTATTTAATTGGAAATATCCCTAAACAATATTTACTATTCTTTTGCATGTCTTTAAGTGTATATGAATTATATCAACCTATCGGTGTTCTTCTAAAACTTGTTTTTTGTATTCAGTGCTTTATTTGTGAGAATTTTTGCTGTTGATAGACTTAGTTCCTGGGCATTCATTTTCACTGTTGCCTAGCATTCTAGTGTATGACTATTCCATAACATGTTTATTTATATCTGCTCAAAAGACATTTAGGTTGTTTACAATTTTTTTGTCATTATGAATAATGCAGGTGCAAAAGGAGACCTGGTCCCCTTTTTTTACACTGCTGTTACAGAACTTACCACATTCTTCCATTATTTTGTTACTATATACACATCACAAGACTTTTTCCTATCACTTGGTAAACTCCAGAGAATGGTGACTGAGCGGTTAACAGCAGGTACTCAGTGATGTAAACTGATTTGATGACTTATCCTTTCTGTCTGAGAGTTTAGATTTTGTAGACTCAAGCTGTTGTGTTTTAATTATAATACAGATAAACACTTGAATTTTTATATATTCATACTTCCTCAGAATCACTAAAAGGAAGCCTCAAGGGTCAGTTCATTGGGTCATACTTAGTATGAAAATAGGCTTCTACCAAGCAATTGTCCTTAAAAATGAGTTGGTAGTATTTCTGAGTTCCTCAATGTCTGTGTCAATTTTCGAACACAGAAGATACTTCTCTATGAAATTATGATGATCCGGTGCCATTTTCTCCAAGTGTTATTATTTTGAAAGATCCTAAACAGCAGAAACATCTTCATCTGTGATGAAAATTTCTTGATGTTCAGATCTAAACTATCCCTATAAAGAATATTGCCGAGTTTCTAGATTGGGCTCATACTACCAGGAATTTTCATGAAATAGTTATTTAAAATGGATTAATTGATAGAAAATGAGCTATTAGAAAATACTGATAATTGAAACTGTTTATATGTTGTTAATATCATTCTACCCTGTATATGTTTCCCCCAAAGTTTCATTTCTTTAATTTAAAAGATGAATACAAAGATATTTACATCAGTATGTTTTATTATACGAGAGAAAAATAGTAAAGCAAAACAAGTGTCCTACAATGAAGAATAATTAAGTAACTTGTAACATAGAAATATGTTATAAATGTATAGACTCATGAAAATAAATGTATGGAGGAGGAGCCAAGATGGCGACATGAGTAGAGCAGCGGAAATCTCCTCCCAAAACCATACATATTTTTGAAAATACAACCAATACAACTATCCCTAAAAGAGAGAACAGAAGATACAGGACAACAGCCAGGCTGCATCTACACCTCCTAGAACCCAGCACCTCATGAAAAGGGTAAGATACAAGCTGCAGCCCACTGGAACCTGAGCGCCCCTCACCCCAGCTCCCAGCGGGAGGAGAGAAGTCAGAGTGGGGAGGAAGCGGGAGCCCAGGACTGCTAAATACCCAGCCCTAGCCATCTGCATGGGGAGCGCAGATACACAGTGCGTGGGGTGCTGGATACTAGGGAAACAGAAGAGTAAAACCTGGGAGAAGGTCCCCAGAGACTGTGCCTCTGGGACAAAGAAAAGCAAGTGCTTTTTTTGAAAGTCTTAAAGGGACAGGGACCCAACGCTGGACAGAAGCATCCCAGGACACTCAGCCCAGCAGCTGGGAATCCCAGGTGCACTAAACCCCTGGGCGGCAGCACAGCTCTGAGGCCCCTCACGGTGATAAACCACCTCCCGCCTGCTCCCTCTTCGGCATGGCTCCACCATAGAGGAGCAGCAGCCTGAGAATGGCCATGCCCACAGCAACCACAGAACTTACTCTACAGAGGCCCAGGCAAGAATCAGAAACCCCGTCTGCACGCAGCTGCCAAGCAAAAGCTGCCAGGGAGGAGGGCCACAAACTATCAAGAAGGGATGTTCTCCCAGCCAACACATGTGCCAGCTCCCCACAACAACTACTGCTATCACCATGAAAAGGCAGAAGAATTTGATCCAGACGAAAATCACAGAGACAACCCCTGAGAAGGAGCATGGAGGGATAGACCAAAACAATCTCCCTGAAAAAGAATTAAAAAAAAAGGTCATAACCATGCTGATGGAGCTGCACAGAAAAATGCAAGAGCTAACGGACAAAGTAGGGAGGGAGATTACAGAAATAAAACAATCTCTGGAAGGATTTAAAAGCAGAATGGATGAGATGCAAGAGGCCATTAATGGAATAGAAACCAGAGAACAGGAACACATAGAAGCTGATGCAGAGACAGATAAAAGGATCTCCAGGAATGAAAGAATATTAAGAGAATTGTGTGACCAATCCAAAAGGAACAATATCTGCATTATAGGGGTACCAGAAGAAGAAGAGAGAGAAAAAGGGATAGAAAGTGTATTTGAAGAAATAATTGCTGAAAAATTCCCCAAACTGGGGGAGGAAATAGTTGCTCAGACCACAGAAGTACACAGAATTCCAAACAGAAGAGACCCAAGGAGGACAACACCAAGACACATAATAAATAAATGGCAAAGCTCAAGAACAAGGACAGAGTTTGAAAGGCAGCTAGAAAGAGGAAAAAGGTCACCTACAAAGGAAAACCCATCAGGCTGTCTTCAGACTTCTCAACAGAAACCTTACAGGCCAAAAGAGAATGGCGTGATATATATAATGCAATGAAACAGAAGGGCCTTGAACCAAGAATACTCTATCCAGCACGATTATCATTTAAATATGAAGGAGGGATTACAAAATTCCCGGACAAGCAAAAGTTGAGGGAATTTGCCTCCCACACACCACCTCTACAGGGTATTATAGAGGGACTGCTCTAGATGGGAGTACTCCTAAGGCTAAATAGATGTCACCACAGAAAATAAAATCACAGCAAAGAAAGCAGACCAACCAAATGCTAACTAAAGGCAAAAAAATAAAATCAACTACCCAAAAAAGCAGTTAAAGGAAACACAAAATAGCACAGAATAAAACAACCAACATATAAAGAATGGAGAAGGAGGAATAAGAAGGGAGAAAAATAAAGAATCACCAGACAGTGTTTAAAATAGCTCAATAAGCGAGTTAAGCTAGACAGTAAGATACTAAAGAAGATAACCTTGAATCTTTTGTAACCACGAATCTAAAGCCTGCAATGGCAATAAGTACATATCTTTCAATAATCACCCTAAATGTAAATAGGCTAAATGCACCAATCAAAAGACACAGAGTAATAGAATGGATAAAAAAGCAAGACCCATCTATATGCTGCTTACAAGAGACTCACCTCAAACCCAAAGATATGCACAGACTAAAATCCAAGGGATGGAAAAAGATATTTCATGCAAACAACTGGGAGAAAAAAGCAGGTGTTGCAGTACTAGTATCAGACAAAACAGACTTCAAAACAAAGAAAGTAATAAGAGATAAAGAAGGACATTACATAATTATAAAGGGCTCAGTCCAACAAGAGGATATAACCATTATAAATATATATGCACCCAACACAGGAGCACCAGCATATGTGAAACAAATGCTAACAGAATTAAAGGAGGAAATAGAATGCAATGCATTCATTTTAGGAGACTTTAACACACCACTCACTCCAAAGGATATATCCACCAGACAGAAAATAAGTAAGGACACATAAGCACTGAACAGCACTCTAGAACAGATGGACCTAATAGACATCTATAGAACTCTACATCCAAAAGCAACAGGATACACATTCTTCTCAAGTGCACATGGAACATTCTCCAGAATAGACCACATACTGGGCCACAAAACAAGCCTCAGTAAATTTAAAAAGATTGAAATCCAACCAGCCAACTTTTCAGACCACAAAGGTATAAAACTAGAAATAAATAGTACAAAGAAAGCAAAAAGGCCCACAAACACATGGAGGCTTAAGAACATTCTCCCAAATAATCAATGGATCAACGACCAAATTAAAATAGAGATCAAGCAATATATGGAAACAAATGACAACAACACAAAGCCCCAATTTCTGTGGGATGCAGTGAAAGCAGTCTAAATAGGAAAGTATATAACAATCCAGGCATATTTAAAGAATGAAGAACAATCCCAAATGAATAGTCTAATGTCACAATTATTCAAATGGGAAAAAAAAGAACAAATTAGGCCTAAAGTCGGTAGGAGGGATATAATAAAGATCAGAGAAGAAATAAATAAAATTGAGAAGAATAAAGCAATAGAAAAAATAGAAGAATAAAGCAATATTGGTTTCAAATCAATGAAACCAATACCTGGTTCTTTGAGAAAATAAACAAAATAGATAAGCCTCTAGCCAGGCTTACTAAGAGAAAAAGAGAATCAACACACATCAACAGAATCAGAAACGAGAAAAGAAAAATCATGATGAACCCCACAGAAATACAAAGAATTATTAGAGAATACTATGAAAACCTATATGCTAACAAGCTGGAAAACCTAGAAAAAATGGACAACTTCCTAGAAAAATACAAACTTCCAAGACTGACCAAGGAAGAAACAGCAAATCTCAACAAACCAATTACCAGCAAAGAAATTGAAGCAGTAATCAAAAAACTACCCAAGAACAAAACCCCCGGGCCAGACAGATTTACCTCAGAATTTCATCAGACATACAGAGAAGACATAATACCCATTCTCCTTAAAGTTTTCCAAAAAACAGAAGAGGAGGGAATACTCATAAACTCAATCTATGAAGCCAACATCATCCTAACACCAAAACCAGGCAAAGACCCCACCAAAAAGGAAAATTACAGATCAGTATCCCTGATGAACATAGATGCAAAAATACTCAACAAAATAATAGCAAACCGAATTCAAAAATACATCAAAAGGATCATACACCATGACCAAGTGGGATTCATCCCAAGGATGCAAGGTTGGTACAACATTCGAAAATCCATCAACATCATCCACCACATAAATAAAAAGAAGGTCAAACACGACATGATCATCTCCGTAGATGCTGAAAAAGCATTCGACAAAATTCAACATCCATTCGTGTTAAAAACTCTCAACAAAATGGGCATAGAGGGCAAGTACCTCAACATAATAAAGGCCGTATATGATAAACTCACAGCGAACATCATACTGAACAGCGAGAAGCTGAAAGCTTTTCCTCTGAGATTGGGTACAAGACAGGGTTGCCCACTCTCCCCACTGTTATTCAACATAGTACTGGAGGCCCTAGCCATGGCAATTACGCAAAACAAATAAATACAAGGAATCCAGTTTGAAAAAGAAGAAGTTAAACTGTCACTATTTGCAGAAGACATGATATTGTACATAAAAAACCCAAAGGCTCCACTCCAAAACTATTAGAACTAATATCGTAATTCAGCAAAGGTACAGGATACAAAATTAACACACAGAAATCTGTGGCTTTCCTATGCACTAACAATGAACTAATAGAAAGAGAAATCAGGAAAACAATTCCATTCACAATTGCATCAAAAAGAATAAAATACATAGGAATAAACCTAACCAAGGAAGTGAAAGACCTGTGCCCTGAGAACTATAAGACACTCTTAAGAGAAATTTAAGAGGACACTAACAAATGGAAACTCATTCCATGCTCTTGGCTAGGAAGAATTAATATTATCAAAATGGCCATCTTGCCCAAAGCAATATACAGATTTGATGCAATCCCTATCAATTTACCAACAGCATTCTTCAACGAACTGGAACAAATAGTTCAACAATTCATATGGAAACACCAAAGACCCTGAATAGCCAAAGCAATCCTGAGAAGGAAGAATAAAGTAGGGGGGATCTCACTCCCCAACTTCAAGCTCTACTACAAAGCCACAGTAATCAAGACAATTTGGTACTGGCACAAGAACAGATCCACAGACCAGTGGAACAGAATAGAGACTCCAGACATTAACCTAAACATATATGGTCAATTAATATATGATAAAGGAGCCATGGACATACAATGGGGAAATGACACTGTCTTCAACAGCTGGTGTTGGCAAAACTGGACAGCTACATGTAAGAGAATGAAACTGGATCACTGTCTAACCCCGTACACAAAAGTAAAATTGAAATGGATCAAAGACCTGAATGTAAGTCATGAAACCATAAAACTCTTAGAAAAAAACACAAGCAAAAATCTCTTGGACATAAACATGAGCAACTTCTTCATGAACATATCTCTCCGAGCAAGGGAAACAAAAGCAAAGGTGAACAAGTGAGACTATATCAAGCTGAAAAGCTTCTGTACAGCAAAGGACACCACCAGTAGAACAAAAAGGCATCCTACAGTATGGGAGAATATATTCATAAATGACAGATCCGATAAAGGGTTGACATCCCAAATATATAAAGAGCTCACGCACCTCAACAAACAGAAAGCAAATAATCCAATCAAAAAATGGGCACAGGATCTGAACAGACAGTTTTCCAAAGAAGAAATTCAGATGGCCAACAGACACATGAAAAGATGCTCCACATCGCTAATCATCAGAGAAATGCAAATTAAAACCACAATGAGATTTCACTTCACACCAGTAAGGATTGACACCATCCAAAAGACAACAACAAATGTTGGCGAGGTTGTGGATAAAGGGGAACCCTCCTACATTGCTGGTGGGAATGTAAGCTAGTTCAACCATTGTGGAAAGGAGTATGGCGGTTCCTCAAAAAACTAAAAATAGAAATACCATTTGACCCAGGAATTCCACTCCTAGGAATTTACCCTAAGAATGGAGCAGCCCGGTTTGAAAAAGACAGGTGCACCCCTATGTTTATCGCAGCACTTTTTACAATAGCCAAGAAATGGAAGCAACCTAAGTGCCCATCAGTAGATGAATGGATAAAGAAGAGGTGGTACGTATACACAATGGAATATTATTCAGCCATAAGAAGAAAACAATTCTACCATTTGCAACAACATGGATGGAGCTGGAGGGTATTATGCTCAGTGAAACAAGCCAGTTGGAAAAAGACAAGTATCAAATGATTTCACTCATATGTGGAGTAGAAGAACAAAGAAAAACTGAAGGAACAAAACAGCAGCAGTATCACAGAACCCAATAATGGACTAACAGTTACCAAAGGGAAAGGGACTGGGGAGGGTGGGTGGGAAGGGACGAATAAGGGGGTGGAAAAGAAATGGGGCATTACCATTAGCATGTATAATGTGGTGGGGGGGCTTGGGGAGGGCTGTACAACACAGAGAAGAGAAGTAGTGATTCTACAGCATCTTACTATGCTGATGGACAGTGACTGTAATGGGGTTTGTGGGTGGGACTTGGTGAAGGGGGTAGCCTAGTAAACATAATGTTCTTCATGTAATTGCAGGTTAATGATAACAAAAGTTAAAAATATATATATATAGATAGATGTATGGTTTTGTGAAGGTATGTATTTGTCAACTAACAACATAGAATTGTACATACCTGTCACTATGGTTGCTTTGATAATTGTTCAGTTACATATTGTCTGTATAAATTTAGGAACAAAACCGTAGTTGTCTTATTTAATGTTAATATGGATGGAAATTTATTTTTAAATTTGCTTTCCTATTTATTTATTTAATAATGTTAAATTTATTTAATAGTGTTAAATTTATTTCTTTAATAATGCTTTATAAGTGTATTTCTTTTCAAGTGAGATGTGTCATTAGGGTGACTGACTGCGTTGGTATGCTTAGAACTAAAGGGTTTCCCAAGATCGGGGACATTTATTGTGAAAACTAGGACCATCCCAGGCAAACAGGAATGTTTGGTTACCCTATAACGTGTCTTTAATTGGTAGGAAAAAGTGGAAAGGGATTGTACTTTTATTTCAATTGTCAGGAAATAAGGTAGATACTAGTTTGGTCACCAGCTAGAAATTATTTATATTTAAAACTCTACCGTTCCATATTGTGGCTTATTTTGGAAAATTGCACACAAACTCTTAAAGAGATAACCTAGTAATTACAAGTTCACCTGGTATCCATTTCAATAAATGAAATCATTCTCAGCACACATTAATTGACATAATTACTGAAACACCAAAATCAGATTTGCCACTGTAGCTCAAAGCAAAAAGAAAAGAAATCACTGCTCCAGCAAATTGCAAAAGTGTTATAAAAAGGAGGTGGGGGTCACTTGGAAAGGTTCTTGAACTTGTAAATAGTTTTAAATAAAGCTAATAAAGCATGAGTATTTCAATATTCATTCATGAGACAATTCTGGGTTCTTAACAGTATATTTTAGCTTGTATTGCAGCTTAAAAGTAAGTCTTTGTAATTCCTGACCTTTGTCGATTGTTCTCATAATTTCCATTGTGCGTGTTTTAGTGGCATAGCACCCCTGTTCGAAGACAAATTGTATCCACTACTATTATCTATTTTCATAATTAACAATCATACAGTTATTCTAGAAGCCGAACAACAACAACAAATACAAAGACATCTTTGTATTTGCAAAAAGCTTACTTTTCAAATTCCTGGCTCTTTTTCCTGAAACACTGACATCATAGTAAAACATTGTTCTCCCTGCTTTGGGTTCAAATCATCTGATAAATTAGAGAAACATGAAGATAACAACAAAAAAGAGACACCTATTAGTATAATTCCATAAGGCAAAAAATGTCCTTGCTAGGATTTCTTTAAATTTACTGCTTGAATACATGGAATCTATTGTTTCATGGTCTTGTATTCTCTTTTCCTATGCCGGATGGTTCTTACCACTTAAAATGTAGTCTCTTGCACAATTTACCTTCCATGCTCTCTGTACCAGTTATTGTACTATTTTTAGAATACCTTTGCTTTCCAGGATCCTTCATCAAAGCTCATTACCACTCTTGATCGTCATCATAATTTATTGCCATTATTACTTATTTTGCTCATCTATGCAGAATGTTTTTTCTTTATCACATTTGGTTCATTCTCTCTATCATTAATAGCTAGTCCCACACATAAGTTATAGAATTCTGCTTTTGTTGAAAATTAACTCTAGTAAATCTGAAACACATGAAGAAAACAAACATTGTGGTACATTTCTTCAAGATAAAAACAGAGGCAAGTTCAGACTCTGTTACTCTTGCCTGAGCACATGAAATCAAGCTCTTCATAAACTATAAAATCTCTTGCAAATTTTTGCTCTTCCTACATTGTTAATTTCTCATTGCATTTCCTAATAATAATAATAATAATAATACCTTAAATTTATCTAACAGAAATATAGTGATATTACAACTAAAAATATAATAGGGAAAAAAAACAGAGAAGGGAAGCTATAAATCACCTTTAAAAATAAGAGAGATTTTATACATTCTTTGTATTATGTGTACACATTATTCTCAAACCCCAGGTCCTGTCTCACACTGTGGAGAAATTGCAAAGACAGAAACAGTAGAGTATGTTGGTTCTGTTCAACATCTAACAAAAGTTTACCTAGATTCGCCACAATGGACATCCCAACCTTAGCTTCCACTTAACGACTGCTTAAACTTCTAACAGTATGTCAGAGTTTCTCTACCTCAGCACCTTCATCAGACACACACACACACACACACACACACCAGAGTTTATCTGTGATAAAATCAACTCTGACCAATCCTTTTTTCCATTCTGCCAGAGATCTATTGATTATCCTAATTCATCTTTGAGGAGGATAATCAAAACATAGTAATCTTACAGCCACCATTGATGAAGGATGCCAAATACTCTGGCAAACAGGATATTCACAAAGACTCAGTATCACTCCTGACATCACACATTAATTATGAGGGGAAAAAGAATTTTAACATTGCAGACATTTGGTGACTACCACCTTAACCAAATGATCAAACCATGCATCACCAATTATGATATCATATTACCTCTGACTTGATGCACTAAGGACACCAATACCTATATAATGTTCCTTTCAAAAATGTTTACCCTGCCTTGTCTAGCTCAGATTAGCACATAGTCTACAGGCACACACCTGATCATCTACAATTGCTCTCTTACAACACTAAACTATGTTTTCTACCTTTATCTTGCATCTACCTACCACTTCAGCAGTTTATTAAAAATAAAAATAATAATAATAAAGGGAGAAATGTGGTATCCACATATAAATCAAGTATAAAAATCAAACGAATATTCATATTTGACCTGATTGTTTAAAGTTCATAATGCGTGATCAGAACCGAAAGTTTCTGTGATGAATGCCCTTGTACTGTTCACCATGTAAGAACTTATTCACTATATAAAAATTCGTTCACTATGTAAGAACTTGTTCGTTATGCTTCAGAAGATTGGAGACTGATGAGAACTAGGCTTGAGATGGATTAATGATTGTGCATTGAGCATTAACAACCATTTCATCAATAAATATGAGAATGCCCTCTCAAAAAAAAAAAATGTTTACCCTGAATCTAATCATTATAGCACAGCTAAACCAATCTAAAATGAGGGACATTCTAGAAAACAACTGTCCTGAATTCCTTAAAAATGTCAGTATCATGAAAAATAAAAAGGGCATAGGACAATTGAATGCAACAGATAATCCTTGATTGGATCCTAGAATACAAAAATAAATAAATGAAGCTTCAGACATTATTGGAACAGTTAGGGAAATTTGAATCTGGAGTATATTTTACATGATAGTATTAAATCAATGTTAAACTTCCCTAGGACTTGTCTTGTGGTGGTGTAGAAGAATATCTTTCTTCTTAGGAGATATATTTCTAAGTATGTAGGGACAAAGTGTCATGATGTCTGTAATAAATTCTCAAATGGCTCAGCAATGCCTATGTATCTGAAAAGGGAGTAGAGAAAGAGGAAGTGGGTGTAGCTAAATGTTAACAATTGGTTAAATCTAAGCAAAGGGTACTTAGCTCTTTATTCCTGCAGTTTTTCTGAAGGTTTGAAATGTTACAAAATAAAAAGCTGGAAAAACAAATTAATCCAAAACCTTGCATTTCTCAGGAAAACTAGTCCAGAAGTTAATACATTAAACCAAAATGTTTTCTTTAGGGCTACAAGAAAATGCAAAGGACTCCAGATGTGTGGGCCTCAACATTGTTATAAAATGAGGCAGGATCACCACCAGCAGACCAGCAGGGCATTCCTCTATTATAGACTATGGTTACTATGTACGCTAATTTCAGAAGATACACACACACACACATACAATATATCTGTATATAGTATATATATATATATATACAAAATACACAAGTATACATATTACATATATATGTTATATTCATCACTAGAGATATCCACTTTAAAAATAAGTAAACAGAAGCCTAGAGAAGCATGGTACCTTGCCCAATTCTACACAGCTACATAGTGATAGAGCTGGACTTAGAAATCAAGAGTCCTGTGTTAAATTAAGTATTTTAGGCCTCCTCGTTTAGTTATTTGAATAAAACAACAGCAACAAGAGTCACTTTGGAACTTTGCAAACTATTACAACTGAATAAAAGGTTTGTTTCTTTCTTTGTCAGCGGTGCTGCTCAATCCCTCACTCTTCCTCTACCAATCCTTGGTGAAATTGAGACTGCAGAGCAGACATTCATGTGGCTCCAAAAACTCAAGCAGGTAAGATTTTTGGAAACTGACTAAAGACAAACTTATAATGGGAAATTATCAGAAAGCAAAGTTGGAGACAGGTCGGAAATACAGGCTACCTTACATCAACTAGAGAGAAATGATTCTTTGTTTTCAAATTTGAATGAATATTTATTACAGTTTTTGAGATGTGATTTAATGAAATTTCAAATTACCAGAAACTTAGTTAAATTCTAGGTTAAAAACCTTTTCAAACCACTTGGTTTAATACAATCTATGATGTTTTTATTTCAAGCACCCCAAGCTTTCTTGAGACACAAATGGCCTTTACATATTTTCATCTGAGTTTCTAACTTAAAAAAAATACCAGGAGTGACTCCACTCCAAAACTACTAATACTAATACCTGAATTCAGCAAAGTTTTAGGATACAAAGTTAACACACAGAAATCTGTGGCTTTCCTACACACTAACGATGAACTAGCAGAAAGAGAAATCGGGAAAACAATTCCATTCACAATTGCATCAAAAAGAATAAAATACATAGGAATAAACCTAACCAAGGAAGTGAAAGACCTATACATCCTGAACACTACAAGACACTCTGAAGAGAAATTTGAGAGGACACTAACAAATGGAAACTCATTCCATGCTCTTGGCTAGGAAGAATTAATATTGTCAAAATGGCCATCCTGCCCAAAGCAATATACAGATTTGATGCAATCCCTATCAATTTACCAACAGCATTCTTCAATTAACTGGAACAAATAGTTCAACAATTCATATGGAAACACCAAAGACCCTGAATAGCCACAGCAATCCTGAGGAGGAAGAATAAAGTAGGGGGGATCTCACTCCCCAACTTCAAGCTCTACTACAAAGCCACAATAATCAAGACAATTTGGTACTGGCACAAGAACAGAGCCACAGACCAGTGGAACAGATTAGAGACTCCAGACATTAACCCAAACATATATGGTCAATTAATATATGATAAAGAAGCCATGGACATACAATGGGGAAATGACACTGTCTTCAACAGCTGGTGTTGGCAAAACTGGACAGCTACATGCAAGAGAATGAAACTGGATCTGGATCACTGTCTAACCCCATACACAAAAGTAAAATCGAAATGGATCAAAGACCTGAATGTAAGTCATGAAACCATAAAACTCTTAGAAAAAAACACAAGCAAAAATCTCTTGGACATAAACATGAGCAACTTCTTCATGAACATATCTCTCCGAGCAAGGGAAACAAAAGCAAAGGTGAACAAGTGAGACTATATCAAGCTGAAAAGCTTCTGTACAGCAAAGGACACCACCAGTAGAACAAAAAGGCATCCTACAGTATGGGAGAATATATTCATAAATGACAGATCCGATAAAGGGTTGACATCCCAAATATATAAAGAGCTCACGCACCTCAACAAACAGAAAGCAAATAATCCAATCAAAAAATGGGCACAGGATCTGAACAGACAGTTTTCCAAAGAAGAAATTCAGATGGCCAACAGACACATGAAAAGATGCTCCACATCACTAGTCATCAGAGAAATGCAAATTAAAACCACAATGAGATATCACCTCACACCAGTAAGGATCGCCACCATCCAAAAGACAAACAACAACAAATGTTGGCAAGGATGTGGATAAAGGGGAACCCTCCTACACTGCTGGTGGGAATGTAAGCTAGTTCAACCATTGTGGAAAGGAGTATGGAGGTTCCTCAAAAAACTAAAAATAGAAATACCATTTGACCCAGGAATTCCACTCCTAGGAATTTACCCTAAGAATGGAGCAGCCCGGTTTGAAAAAGACAGATGCACCCCTATTTTATTGCAGCACTTTTTACAATAGCCAAGAAATGGAAGCAACCTAAGTGTCCATCAGTAGATGAATGGATAAAGAAGATGTGGTACATACACACAATGGAATATTATTCAGCTGTAAGAAGAAAACAATTCTACCATTTGCAACAACATGGATGGAGCTGGAGGGTATTATGCTCAGTGAAATAAGCCAGGTGGAAAAAGACAAGTATCAAATGGTTTCACTCATCTGTGGAGTACAAGAACAAAGAAAAAACTGAAGGAACAAAACAGCAGCAGACTCACAGAACCCAATAATGGACTAACAGTTTCCAAAGGGAAAGGGAATGGGTAGGATGGGTGAGAAGGGAGGGATAAGGGGAAAACAAAAAAGGCGGGGGCATTACTATTAGCAGATATAACATGGGGGGTGGAGCACAGTGAGGGCTGTACAACACAGAGAAGACAAATAGTGATTCTATAGCATCTTACTACGCTGATGGACAGTGACTGTAATGGGGTATGTTGGGGGGACTTGGTGATGGGGGGGAGTCTAGTAAACATAATGTTCCTCATGTAAATGTAGATTAATGATACCAAAATAAAAAAAATACCAGGAGTATATTTCTCTTGTTGCTGTTGAATCCACTGTGAAAGCCTAGTGTCACATCCCCTAAAACCTCTGTTGCTGCATGCCTGTCATTAGCAAGAAGATTCAGGACTGCCAGTAAACGCTCACTGTGGCATTATACCCATGACTGAATGCTGCCCAGTAGTCTCTTTTTCTGCCAATCTTCTGTGAAAATGAGAGTACAGAGCAGAAGAAAGGACAATAACAACATTATAGCCCAAGTGACCTTAAAAGCCAATAAACCCTATTGTTTGAATGGAGTAATTGATAGGCCTGAGCATTATCAGTCACTCTAGATGTGACAGAAGTACACTTTTTGTTAGAGTATCAGAGTAAAAACCTTCTCAGCATTTCCTCTGTCTCAAGCAAACAAAAGGGAAAAAGATGTGCAATAATAAGAATGGTCTTCAGTATAATTTTTTCACAGTTTCTTCATATTGGAAAATGGAATCTGACATGAAATTAATTGTTTTGTTAAATCGCCTTATTCCTCCTATCCCTCAGGTTGCTTCTACTTTGCATACAATGTGTGCAACTTTTTCTTGCCCTTGGTAATGTTGATTCTTGTTTTTCCCCTTGGGGGTATTATGACCATCTTCTTCTCTGTTAAATGTGGTCATATTAGATATGTGGACAGTGCATGTATTTTTGTTTCCTTCCTTAAGTACTATTCTAGCATAACTTAATTGTTCCTAACTGAAATGCTGAAACTTTACATTCAAGCATAAGGTACCATGTATGGAAGTATCTTCTACAAATTCCACAAAGAATTCTACAAATTCTTACTTTTTGGGGGGAAAAAATAGTCTTTTAGGCACATGTATGGCACCAGAATCCCAAGGCAATGGAAAAAGACCTTTGTGGCTATATTAAAAATAATTGTACTCACAGTCAGCTGGGCAAACGTAGAGGAAGATTAGGAGCTAAGTTGCCCACATTCATCATCATACATTCAATCAATACATTCACTAGACATTTCCCCTGACACTCTATTAAACCAACACCCTCTACTAGGAAGAAAAAACTCTTTAAGTAGAAAATAAGTAGGCAGTGATGAACAGCAATATTATCCCTGCCTGCAAGTTAATGCCCAGGACTTTGGTAAACTTCTGAATCTTCTCTTCTCTGGACATAAAATTTAATTTCCCTGCTCTCTAGGGAAGATAATTTGAATGACTCTCTCTTGCTGGGGTTATATTATAGGGCAAAAGAATGACTCCTATACATACAGAATGAGTAGCAATGCCCTATGACTGCCATAAACATGGGCAATATGAACCTACTAAATAAGGAACCAGGCTATAGCTGAGGTCCAGCTTCTTGACTTGAATAGGAATTGGCAACTTTGAGGGTCCTTACTTTAAGAGTAGTGTACTATTCAGTGTTCCCCAGAGAAACAGAACCAATAAGAAATATATATATGTCTAGTTCTACTTATCAAAAGTGGCCCACTAGGCACTTATATTCATGTATATATGTTTTGTTATAAGGAATTGGCTCAGGTAATTATGCAATTATGGAGGCTGAGAAGACCCACCATCTTCCATTTATAAGCTTAAGACCCAGGAAAACCAGTGGCATACTTCTAGTCTGACTCTGAAGACCTGAGAACTAGGGTGCCAACGATGTAAATCCTAGTCTAAGGGCAGAAGAAGATCAATGTCCCAACTCAGCAGTCAGGCTTCCTTCACCTTTTTGTTCTATCCAGGCCCTCGGCAGTTTGACTGATGCCCATCCACATTGGGGAGGACCATCTGCTTTACTCAGTCTACTGATTCAAATATTAATCTCATTTAGAAATACCCTCACAGACATTCCTGAAATAATGTTTAGCCAAATACCTAGGTCATCCCATTTCTGGTCAAATTGACAAATAAAATTAACCATCATTGTTAGGAAACTAATATTTTTTTAGATCTAATGTGCGAGGCACTGTTCTGTATATTTTATATACATCATCTATCCCACTTAACTGGAGGCTTCAAGAAGGTATGGACCTTATCTCTTTTGCTGAGCATTATATTCCCAGAATCTAGCATAGTTCACAAGCTCACAGTGAATATTTATCAAAAGAATAATGAATAGAAGGACCTCATCAAATCCTTAAAACAACCCTGTAAGTGGGCAGAGTGGAACATATCCTCATTTTACAGATGAAGCAATTGGGGCTCAGTGAACTTAAGAAGAATGTCATCTCATTAGAATTTTGGAAAAATGTTTTCTGGATGTCCAAAAATCTTTCCAAATAATAAGGGTAAAGCAAGATTCTTACAGACAAAAAACATTTTAAGTACTATAACAAGCTTGTGAGATCCAGCATCCTGATTCTTATTCAATAAAACCCCCACCACTCAAACACAACACTATTTCTTTCTATAAGAGGTGAGAGAATAGCTTTCTGTTTTTGAGCAAATGACTCAAGACATTTTCTTTATCAGTTTACCCAACACAGTGACATCAGATGTGAGGATCATGTAAACATCTTTCATGAGGTTGACTGTATGACATAAGTAGTGTTGTATTTACCCAACATTTTTTCAGTGAGATAGCAGCTATTACAGATTCCATTTTACAGATTGGGAAAACATAAACAATGAGCTAGAAAGTAATTTAAAGCATTGAATAGAATCTGGATTTCATCAATTCCAATCTTTCCCCCATCATAATATTAGTGTATCTCCCCAGGAGTTTCAACTGAGCTCACATAACTACAGAATTATTTTGTCTTACTCTTACAATGTTATTACATTTTGCAAATTAAAACTTGAGAGATATCCTATGCTAATCTTAATTTCTGATTACTCTTTAAAAACAGAAAGATCTGGTGATACCAAAAAGACCACTATGACCTCTGTCTTCTGTTTACAACTCTACATAATATAAAACTGACCATTCTAGTCATTTTTAAATGTACAATTTAGTGACGATAAGTCCATACAGAAGGTTGTGCAGCCATCACTACCATCCATTTCCAGAACATTTTCATCATCCCAAACAGAAAGTCTGTACCCATTAAACACAACTCCCCACTCCCTCTCTCTCCCCATCCCCTGGTAACCACTTCTATGCCTCCTGTATTTATGAATTTGCCTATTCTAGGTACCTCATACAAGTGGAATCATACATATTTATCCTTTTGTGTCTGGCATATTTGACTTAGCATACTGTTTTCAAGGGTCATCCATGTTGTGGCATGTATCAGAATTTCATTCTATTTTTTTAAATTTTTAAATTTTGATATCATTAATGTACAATTACTTGAACAACATTAGGGTTACTAGACTCCCCCCATTATCAAGTCCCCCTCCACATACCCCATTACAGTCACTGTCCATCAGCGTAGTAAGATGCTTTAGAATCATTACTTGTCTTCTCTGTATGTACTGCCTTTCCCGTGTCCCCCTCCTACATTATGTGTGCTAATCATAATGCCCCATTTTCCCCCCTGTCCCTCCCTTCCCACCCACCCACCCCAGTCCCTTTCCCCTTGGTAACTGTTAGTCCATTCTTGGGTTCTGTGAGTCTGCTGCTGTTTTGTTCCTTCAATTTTTGCTTTGTTCTTATGCTCCACAGATGAGTGAAATCATCTGATACTTGTCTTTCTCTGCCTGCCTTATTTCACTGAACATACCCTCTAGCTCCATCCATGTTGTTGCAAATGGTAGGATTTGTTTTCTTCTTAATGCTGAATAATATACCATTGTGTATATGTACCACATCTTCTTTATCCATTCATCTACTGATGGACACTTAGTTTGCTTCCATTTCTTGGCTATTGTAAAAGGTGCTGTGATAAACATAGGGGTGCATATGTCTTTTTCAATCTGAGAAGTTGTATTCTTTGGGTAAATTCCAAGGAGTGGGATTCTGGGGTCAAATGGTATTTCTATTTTTAGTTTTTTGAGGAACATCCATATTGCTTTCCACAATGCAAAACTAGCTTACATTCCCACCACCAGAGTAGGAGGGTTCCCCTTTCTCCACAACCTTGCCAACATTTGTTGTTGTTTGTCTTTTGGATGGTGGCGATCCTTACTGTTGTGAGGTGATCTCATTGTGGTTTTAATTTGCATTTCTCTGATGATTAGCGATGTGGAGCACCTTTTCATGTGTCTGTTGGCCATCTGAATTTCTTCTTTGGAGATGTGTCTGTTCAGCTCCTGTGCCCAGTTTTTGATTGGCTTATTTGCTTTTTGTTTGTTGAGGTATGTGAGCTCTTTATATAATTTGGATGTCAACCCCTTATCAGATACATCATTTATGAATATATTCTCCCATACTGTAGGATGTCTTTTTGTTGTACTGATGGTATCCTTTGCTGTACAGAAGCTTTTTAGTTTGATATAGTCCGACTTGTTCAATTTTGCTTTTGTTTCCCTTGCCCAGGGAGATATTTTCATAAAGAAGTTGCTCATGTTTATGTGCAAGATATTTTTTTCCAAGAGTTTTATGGTTTCATGACTTACATTCAGGTCTTTGATCCATTTTGAGTATACTTTTGTGTATGAGGTTAGACAGTAATCCAGTTTCATTCTCTTGCATGTAGCTGTCCAGTTTTGCCACCACTAGCTGTTGAGGAGGCTGTCATGTCCCCATTATATATCCATGGCTCCCTTATCATATATTAATTGACCATATATGCTTGAGTATATATCTGGACTCTACTATGTTCCACTGGTCTATGGGTCTGTTCTTGTACCAGTCCAAACTTGTCTTGATTACTGTGGCTTTCTGGTAGAGTTGAAATCAGGAAGTGTAATTCCGCCTTCTTTATTCTTCCTTCTCAGAATTGCTTTAGCTATTTGGGGTCTTTTGTCATTCCATATTAATTTTAGAACTATTTGCTCTAGTTCATTGAAGAATGCTGTAGGTATTTTGATAGGGATTACATTTGAATCTGTAGGTTGCTTTAGGCAGGATGGCCATTTTGACAATATTAATTCTTCCTAGCCAAGAGCATGGGATGAATTTCCATTTATTTGTGTCCTTTTAATTTCTCTTAATAGTGTCTCATAGTTTTCAGGGTATAGGTCTTTCACTTCCTTGGTTAGATTTATTCCTAAGTATTTTATTCTTTTTGATGCAATTGTGAATGGAGTTGTTTTCCTGATTTCTCTTTCTGCCAGTTCATCATTAGTGTACAGGAATGCAACAGATTTTTTTGTATTAATGTTGTATCCCACAAATTGATGAATTCAGATATTATATGTAGTAGTTTTGGAGTGGATTCTTTAGGGTTTCTTATGTGCAATATCATGTCTTCTGCAAACAGGGGTAGTTTGACTTCTTCCTTGCCAATCTGGATGCCTTTTATTTCTTTGTGTTGTCTGATTGCCGTGGTTAGGACCTCCAGAACTATGTTGTATAAAAGTGGGGAGAGTGGGCATCCTTGTCTTGTTTCCGATCTTAAAGGAATAGCTTTCAGCTTCTTGCTGTTAAGTGTAATGTTAGCTGTGGATTTGTCATATATGGCCTTTATTATGTTCAGGTACTTGCCCTTTATACACATTTTGTTGAGAGTTTTTATCATGAATGGCTGTTGAATTTTGTTGAATGCTTTTTCAGCATCTATGGAGATGATCATGTGGTTTTTGTCCTTCTTTTTGTTGATGTAGTGGATGATGTTGATGGATTTTCAAATGTTGTACCATCCTTGCATCCCTGGGATGAATCCCACTTGATCATGATGGATGATATTTTTGATGTATTTTGAGTTTGGTTTGCTAATACTTTGTTGAGTATTTTTTCATCTATGTTTATCAGGGATATTGGTCTGTAATTTTCATTTTTTGTGGTGTCTTTCCATGGTTTTGGTATTAGAGTGATGTTGGCCTCATAGAATGAGTTTGGAAGTATTCCCTCCTCATCTACTTTTTGGAAAACTGTAAGGAGGATGGGTATTAGGTCTTCACTAAATGTTTGATAAAATTCAGCAGTGAAACCATCTGGTATAGGAGTTTTGTTCTTAGGTAGTTTTCTGATTAACAATTCAATTTCTTTGCTGGTAATTGGTATATTCAGATTTTCTGTTTCTTTCTGGGTCAGCCTTGGAAGGTTGTATTTTTCTAGAAAGTTGTCCATTTTTTCTAGGTTATTCAGTTTATTACCATATAATTTTTCATAGTATTCTCTCATAATTCTTTGTACTTCTGTTGTATCTGTAGTAATTTTTCCTTTCTCATTTCTGATTCTGTTTATGTGAGTAGACTCTCTTTATTTCTTGATAAGTCTGGCTAGTGATTTATCTATTTTGTTTATTTTCTCAAAGAACCAGCTTCTGCTTTCATTAATTCTTTCTATTGTTTTACTCTTCTCAATTTTATTTATTTCTGCTTTAATATTTATCATGTCCCTTCATTCCTTTTTTTTGGTATCATTAATCTACAGTTACATGAGGAACATTATGTTTACTAGACTCCCCCCATCACCAAGTTCCCCCCACATACCCCATTACAGTCACTGTCCATCAGCATAGTAAGATGTTCTAGAATCACTACTTCTCTTTTCTGTGTTGTACAGCCCTCCCTGTGCACCCCCACATTATACATGCTAATCATAATGCCCCCTTTCTTGCTCCCTCTTATCCCTCCCTTCCCACCCATCCTCCCCAGTCCCTTTCCCTTTGGTAACTGTTAGTCCATTCTTGGGTTATGTGAGTCTGCTGCTGTTTTGTTCCTTCAGTTTTTTCTTTGTTCTTATACTCCACAAATGAGGGAAATCATTTAATACTTGTCTTTTTCCACCTGGCTTATTTCACTGAGCATAATACCCTCTAGCTCCATCCATGTTGTTGCAAATGGTAGGATTTGTTTTCTTCTTATGGCTGAATAATATTCCATTGTGTGCATGTACCACATCTTTCTTATCCATTCATCTACTGATGGACATTTAGGTTGCTTCCATTTCTTTGCTATTGTGAATAGTGCTGCGATAATCATAGGGGTTCATATGTCTTTTTAAAACTAGGCTACTGCATTCTTAGGGTAAATTCCTAGAAGTGGAATTCCTGGGTCAAATGGCATTTCTATTTTTAGTTTTTTGAGAAACCTCCATACTGCTTTCCACAATGGTTGAACTAATTTACATTCCCACTAGCAGTGTAGGAGGGTTCCCCTTTCTCCACATCTTTGCCAACATTTGTTGTTGTTTGTCTTTTGGATGGTGGCGATCCTTACTGTTGTGAGGTGATATCTCATTGTGGTTTTAATTTGCATTTCTCTGATTACTAGTGATGTGGAGCATCTTTTCATGTGTCTATTGACCATCTGAATTTCTTCTTTGGAGAACTGTCTGTTCAGCTCCTCTGACCATTTTTTGATTGGATTATTTGCTTTCTGTTTGTTGAGGTGCATGAGCTCTTTATATATTTGGGATGTCAACCCTTTATCGGATCTGTCATTTATGAATATATTCTCCCATACTGTAAGATGCCTTTTGTTCTATTGGTGGTGTCCTTTGCTGTACAGAAGGTATTCAATTTGATGTAGTCCAACTTGTTCATTTTTGCTTTTGTTTCCCTTGCCCAGGGAAATATGTTCATGAAGAAGTTGCTCATGTTTATGTCCAAGAGATTTTTGCCTATGTTTTTTTCCAAGAGTTTTATGGTTTCATGACTTACATTCAGGTCTTTGATCTATTTCAAATTTACTTTTGTGTATGGTATTAGATAATAATCCAGTTTCTCTTACATGTGGCTGTCCAGTTTTGCCAACACCAGTTGTTGAAGAAGTTGTCATTTCGCCATTATATGTCCATGGCTCCTTTATCATATATTAATTGACCATATATGTTAGGGTTAATATCTGGACTCTCTATTCTGTTCCCCTGGTCTGTGGCTCTGTTCTTGTGCCAGAACCAAATTGTCTTGATTACTGTTGCTTTGTAGTATAGCTTGAAGTTGGGTATCGTGGTCCCCCCTGCTTTATTCTCTTCATTCCTTTTTAAGATGGAAAAATACCCCTTGTATGTATTTATATACATCACATTATGTTTATCCATTCATCTGTTGATAGACTCTTTGGTTGTTTCCACCTTTTAGGTACTATGAACAGTACCTCTATGTACATTAGTGTACAAGTTCGAATGTCTGCTTTGAATTCTTTTGGTATATACCTAGAAATTGAATTCCTGAATCATATTGTAATTTTGGCTTCTAGTAGGGAACGTTGTTGGGATATTTTAAATTCTTGAATGGCTAAAAACATGTTATCTTATCCCATTTGATTGGTAGTTTACCTGGGAGCAAAATTCTGGGTTGCAAAATCATTTCCCTTCACAATATTGAGGCATTACTTCCTTTGTTCTAAGCTTACAATTTTTCTATGGTAAAGTCTGATGCCATTGGCATTTCTAATCCATTATATGGTACCTGTTTTTCCTCTCTGTAAGATTTTTTTTCTAGACTTAAAAAAGTACTCTATTTCTTAGAACAGTTTTAGGTTTACTAAAGGGGAAGATACAGACATTTTTCATTTACTCCCTGCCCCCACACGTGCATCACCTCTCCCATTATCAACATCCCCACCAGAATGCTGCATATGTTACAATCGACAAACCTACACTGATGCATCATGAGCATCCAAAGTCCAAAGTTTCCATTAGGGTTCACTATTGGTGGTGTACCTTATATGGGTTTTGAGAAATGTATGCTGACATGTATGCATTATTATGGTATCATACAGAGTGATTTCACTGTCCTAAAAATCTTCTATTCTCTGCCTGTTCATCCCTCTTTCCTCCACCCCTGCAGCCCCTGAAAAGTACTGATCTTTTTACTGTCTCCATAGTCTTGCCTTTTCCAGAATGTCATATAGTTAGAATCACACAGTATGAAGCCTTTTTGGGTGGGCTTCTTTCACTTAGTCATATACAGTTAAGTTTTCTCCATGTCTTTTCATGGCTTGACAGCTTATGCCCTTTTAAGACTGATTTATATTCCATTGTCTGGATCTACCAGTTTATTCATCTGTTCACCTATTGAGGGACATTTTGGTTCCTTCCAAGTTTGGGCAACTATGAATAAAGCTGCTGTAAACATCTATGTGCAGGTTTCTGTGTGGACATAAATTTTCAACTCCTTTGAGTAAATACCAAGGAGTGCAATTGTTGGATTGGATGGTAAGAGGATGTTTACTTTTGTTAAAAACTGCCAAACTGTCTTCCAATGTGGCTTTACCAATTTGCATTCCCAGCAACAATGAATGAGAGTTCCTGTCACTTCACCTCCTCACCAGCATTTGGTGTTGACAGTGTTCTGGATTTTGGCCATTATACTAGGTGTTTAGTTATATCTCATTGTCATTTTAATTTCTGTAGGCTTTTAGGATAGTCTCCCTATGCCTTATCTTCTGAAATTTCATGATCATGTATTTTGGTATGGAATGTTTTCTCATCTGTTGTATTAGGCACTTAGTGGGTCATTTTAAGCTATAATGTTTTTGGTTTTTCTTTTTGTAATTTCTTCCTGTTCATTTTCTAGAACTTGTGTTATTCATATTTTGCACCTCCTGACTGATCCTCTTACTGTCTTAACTTTTCTCTCATATCTTCCATCTCTGTCTTTTTGTCTTACTTTCTGGGAGATTTCTTCAAACCCTACCATTAAATTTGCTTGCCAACTTTTAATTTCCAAGAACTATTCCTTGCTCTTGATTGTCCCATTTTTAAGTCATTCCATTCTTGTTTTGTGCATATATTGTATCGGCTCCTCTCTCCAAATGCTATTCAAAGTTGTTACGTTTTCCTTCTACTCTGAATCATTTTATTTCCCTTTCCCTATCTCCTCAACCCTGCATGCCCACCTGCACTGCTAACTTTGGCCTCTGTGTTTTCATGTTGGAGGCTTTCCTCCAATGTCTGGTTCCTTAGCTATCTGTTCATATTAAAGAATGTGGCAATAACAACGTAATTGGAAATATCAGGGTCCTGGGTAGGTTGGCATATGGAGGGCTTCTTCACAAGACATTGAGCCTTCAAGCTGGCTTTGTCACTGATAGGAACTATAAATGCTGGCATCTGTAGGTCTACTTTTCTGGGCCTGTATAGTTTCTGCAGAAAAGAATCCTTTCCTGCCAGGCTGATTGTGCAGAAGAGACAGGTGTACTCTTGACTATGGGCATCCCTATTCATCTAGGTAAAGGTTGCAAGAATTTAGACCAATGTTGTAGTCTTCAGAGTACCACCCAATTACTAAGCTTAGAAACATTAATAGGACTCCTTCTCCCTCTCCTTTTCCTCCTTTTCCTCCTCCTCCTTCTTCTTCACCATCTTCTTCTTCTTTTGTCTTTTTCTCAACATAAATTCTTACTCAAAATGGGAGATTTCAGAAGCTAAAATAACTCCACTGCATATTTTAAACGGGAACAGGTTGGCCTTTTGTCACAATGAAGCAAAATATTCCTGAAAAAAAAAAATACCTGCTCTTTCTGATGTTTGCCAGTTTGGATGTTTTTTCATGCCCCAGAAACTGCTGGTAACAGCTCAGCGTGGTAGGGGGAATAAGAAAGTCTGGATCTGCCTGTGTATGTTGAAACTCAGAAGCTCAGCCAAGACATGAAGTCATTTTAGGGTCTAAGAAATGGAAGTATAAGCATAGAATATCACTAAATTGTAACAGATGAACTGGATTGCAACCAAAAATACAGCTGTCTTACAATATTGTGCTCACAAACAAATATCTACACTATTGTACTGAGAGGTTAGAGACATGCAAATGGAGGCTGAGGTTTGACTTGCTGCTGCCAACCTAAATATGTGTTCTAGAAAACAAAAGGAATGAGTGTTTGAAGGGCAGGAGGCAAGCAAGCCTGTCTATTTTAAACACACCTGCACCTGTAATTATTCAGCAATATAAAAATACTGCCTGTACAATATTGGCCAAATCAAAAAGAGCTTGCATCTTTATGTATTATAATGTAGCTAATAATGAGAGATACATTTTTATCAGAAGCTAGATCAACTTTTTCTAAGTATCTAAGATTTTGGAAATGTTCGTAAATCTTATGTTTTGTCCTTTTGAAATTTAAAGACTGAGGCAGAGTTTCTAGAGAGTGAAATTTGAGCTAGGTATGCTTAGGAAAAGCAGAGTATCTGGGTGCTCACTATTCTCTTTGAGTAACTCCAAACTCCAATAATTTTTAAATGCTACATTCTGAGCCTTTTATTCTAAGGCAGTGCAAGTGGTCTAAACAAAGTTTGATCAAAGTCAGTCTTTTGACACTTGCTGTGCCACATTTAACATCTGGATAACTGTTGGCACAGGGTTTGCATGTCATCTTCTCTCTAGATCACTGAAAGGTAGCTTCCTGGAAATTTATCTTCAATTAAATGGTGCCCACCATCTTAGATTATTTGTTTGGAGATATGATATCCATACAGTAAAGTACACAGATCTTAAGTGTACAGCTACATGAATTTTTATACAGGTATATATGTGGTGTGTGTGTGTGTGTGTGTGTGTGTGTAACCACCATCTAGCTCTGGACATACAATATTTCCATCACCCAAGGAAGGTTCCTACTACCATTCACCTCCTTAGTTAAATCCTAGCCCAAGTCCTGTCCCAAGTAACCTCTATTCTTACTATCCAAGGTTTTCTAAAATATTGGCCAAACAGCTAGATTTCTCCATATAAGAATGTTTGGTATCAAAGTACCTGGGCTTAATGTTTCACTTTCTTCTGTATTGTTCAGTCCCAGTACTTCACCTGTGGAGGGAATCGATTTCTTTTCTGGCACTTTATCAGTTTTTGTAATTTTCCACAAAGGATGAGGAAAACAAAAAACTCTCCTCCTATCCTTTTATCTTTTGGTAACTACTGAATATCTCTTCACCTACTTGAATTTCTCTTTTAAGTGGCAGAATGAGAACCACAAAAGGAACTATTAACAACAAAGAATTTAATTAACAACCTCTTAGATGACTTCAAAGGAGTGAGGACAACATTTAAAAGAATGAAATGAAATACACAGTTGGTAATATAAAAAGTTTTAAAAATAGTCAGCTTTTGACCCAGCAATTCTAAATCTAAAAATTTATTGTAAGGGATATTTAAAGATGTGTGCAAAGATTCAAAGAGAAGGAGTAGAAACTTGGAAATGAACTAAATGTCCTCACACAAAGGAATGTTTAAATAAATTATAGCACATCATACAGTGGAATACCATGTAATCCTTAGAAATGAAGCAATTGAAGTAAATTTATAGAGAACCATAGTCAGGACATACTAAATTTAAAAAACAAGTCACAAAATATTATTTTGGCATTAAAAGGCTCTGGGCTCTACCACTTGCAATCTTGAATAAGTTACTTAATTATCTCCAAGCCTCAAAGTAAATTATTTTACATTTATCTAATAATAAAAGTCACCTGGTATCATTGTGAAGATTAGATCATATTCAACATACTCATGCATTTTGTTAGCTATGGTTAATACCAATTTGTTATTAATATCAATTAGCTATTATATTATTAACTAACATACTTGGATATTAATCATTAATACAATAATTCAAGTTGTTTATGCAATTTCTGTATTTAAAATTTTTAATGATATCCAAATATTTTCTCCATATAATGGCAGCGATATTGCCCTTGAAGCTATAATCTGTTTATTATCTTTCTTCTTACCTACTGTATCTATAATTTTGGATTATTTTAGACTGTCAATAAATCTTAGTGAAAAATCACACATTATAAAGCCATCCTGAAGACAAGATTGCAATAACTACTTATATAGATTTTGTTAAACACTAAAGTTTATATTTTAGAGAATAGTCAACATAGCTAGAAGTAACTTAAGAATTCATATAATTTCTTTTAGTTCAAGACCTTTATTTTATAAAGAGATGAAGGCACTGAGGTTCAGTTACTTTGCTCATCATTATTTGCAAGTGGCAGAGCTGGGGCTTGAACCAGTTTTATTTTCCAGACTCTCAGCTCTGTTTCCCTGCTGCCCTGTTTCCCTAGTATGCAGGACCCCACGCATGCACTGTGCCTGCACTCTGGTGTGGGTGGCTGGGGCTGGGTGTTCAGCAGTCCTGGGCTCCTTCTCCCTCCCCGCTCTGACCCCTCTCCTAGCCATTGCATGTGATAAAGTAGTCAATTAGATGTTGCTGATGATAAATAATAAAATTGCTGAGTTTCTTAGGAAATAAGGTTAATAAAAATAACTTCTGGAAAGCTAAAAATAAGCACATTACAAAGCAAAATTTTTCATTTGTAGCTATTTTCTTTACTTGGGCAACTTAGAGACATGACCCCAGTGAAGGTAGTACATTAAAAAAAAATCAAAACACAATATATGATAGTTCATTGTTCTTTTTGGACATTGTTTTCCTCCCTGAAATGTCAACACTAAAAGATCCTGTATTGGGAAATTATACTTTTAAAAATTTCCACTTTTAATCCTCTCACAGGTTTATATATTTCTCCTGCAACCATAACATGTACCTGTGCAACTGAAACACTTTATATTTCCCTTTGAAGGTTTTCTTCTCAGTCATCTTGTGTTCTTTTTATTATAGA
This sequence comes from Manis javanica, assembly GCF_040802235.1. NCBI lineage: Eukaryota > Metazoa > Chordata > Mammalia > Pholidota > Manidae > Manis > Manis javanica. The sequence goes on along the minus strand of NC_133165.1, from coordinate 38,675,105 downwards.
TTTTAACAATTGTCTTTCAAATTTATCAGTGGGAGTTTTGTACATTCTTTTCATTTTCTTTCTGTGTTCTTTCTAAATCTAATTCTTCTTCATAGGTTGACTCATCTTGTTTTCTTACTTATGCAAATGTCATATTTAATTCTGACCGTTTTGCTTTTTATACCTTTTCAGTTGCCTGACTCTTCCCATATTTATTTCAAGGTTAATGCTCCATGTTTCATTTAAATGTGTCATTTATCTATATCCCTAAATTAGTATGTCCCTTATAGATCCCTGAATAATCACAGATTTTTCACCCCTCGGTTCATGTGTTGCAGTGCAATACGTTTTGAGTACTTCCCCATGTTAAAAGATTCAAATAGGCCAGTTTTGTTGCTACTGGAGTAGAAGAGAGAGATGGACTGGACTGCAGTTTTGGTGGAGTCAAGATGGCGGCGTGAGTAGAGCAGCAAAAATCTCCTCCCAAAACCACATATATCTATGAAACTATAACAAAGGCAACTCTTCCTAAAATAGAGACCAGAGGACACAGGACAACATCCAGACCACATCCACACCTGTGAGAACCCAGCGCATTGCGAAGGGGGTAAGATACAAGCCCCAGCCCCGTGAATCCCGAGCGCGCCTCCCCTCAGCTCCCAGCACGAGGAGAGGAGTCGGAGTGGGGAAGGAGAAGGAGCCCAGGACTGATGAACATCCAGCCCCAGCCACCCACACCAGAGTGCAGGCACAGTGCGTGCGTGGGGTCCTGCATACTAGGGAAACAGGGCAGCAGGACCGGTGAGTGGATGCCTGAGGCTGATGCCGGAGAACAAAGAAACGGGAGTGGCCATTTTTTTTTTTGGCAAGTGCTTTTTGGAAGTCTTAAAGGTACAGGGACCCCAATACTAGGGAAACAGGGCAGCAATACCGGTGAGCAGGTGCCTGAGCCTGGCACCTGAGGACAAAGAAAATCATGTGTTTTCCTTTTTTAAAAAATTATTTATTTAATTATTTATTTAATTTATTTATTTTTTGTTGGTGTTGTTTTGGTTTGGCGAGTGCTTTTTAGAAGTCTTAAAAGGGCAGGGTGGGACACTTAGTCCAGAGGCAGGGAATCTGGGGATCTCTGGGCACTCTAAACCCCTGGGCAGCAGGGAGCACGGAGGCCCCTTATGGAGATAAATAGCCTCCCAGCTACTCCCCCTCCAATGGGGCTCCACCATTTTGGAGCAGCGGCCAGAGCCAGGCCACGCCCACAACAACAGTGGAGATAAACTCCATAGCAGCCGGGCAGGAAGCAGAAGCCCTGTCTGCACGCACCTGCCCAGCACAAGCCACTAGAGATCACTGTTCTCCCAGGAGAGGAAGGCCACAAACCAACAAGAAGGAAAGCTCATCCAGCTGTCACTCGTACCAGCGCTGCAAACTATCTCTATCACCATGAAAAGGCAAAACTACAGGCAGACAAAGGTCACAGAGTCAACACCTGAGAAGGAGACAGACCTAACCAGTCTTCCTGAAAAAGAATTCAAAATAAAAATCATGAACATGCTGATGGAGATGCAGAGAAAAATGCAAGAGCAATGCGATGAAGTCCAGAGGGAGATCACAGATGCCAGGAAGGAGATTATAGAAGTGAAACAAACCCTGGAAGGATTTATAAGCAGAATGGATAAGATGCAAGAGGCCATTGAAGGAATAGAAACCAGAGAAGAAGAACGTATAGAAGCTGACATAGAGAGAGATAAAAGAATATCCAGGAATGAAACAATTATAAGAGAACTGTGTGACCAATCCAAAAGGAACAATATCCGTATTATAGGGGTACCAGAAGAAGAAGAGAGAGGAAAAGGGATAGAAAGTGTCTTTGAAGAAATAATTGCTGAGAACTTCCCCAAACTGGGGGAGGAAATAATCGAACAGACCACGGAAATACACAGAACCCCCAACAGAAAGGACCCAAGGAAGACAACACCAAGACACATAATAATTAAAATGGCAAGGATCAAGGACAAGGAAAGAGTTTTAAAGGCAGCTAGAGAGAAAAAGGTCACCTATAAAGGAAAACCCATCAGGTTATCATCAGACTTTTTGACAGAAACCCTACAGGCCAGAAGAGAATGGCATGATATATTTAATACAATGAAACAGAAGGGCCTTGAACCAAGGATACTGTGTCCAGCACGACTATCATTTAAATATGATGGCGGGATTAAACAATTCCCAGACAAGCAAAAGCTGAGGGAATTTGCTTCCCACAAACCACCTCTACAGGGCATCTTACAGGGACTGCTCTAGATGGGAGCACTCCTAAAAAGAGCACAGAACAAAACACCCAACATATGAAGAAAGGAGGAGGAGGAATAAGAAGGGAGAGAAGAAAAGAATCTCCAGACAGTGTATATAACAGTTCAATAAGCGAGATAACTTAGGCAGTAAGATACTAGACAGGCTAACCTTGAACCTTTGGTAACCACGAAGTTAAAGCCTGCAATGGCAATAAGTACATATCTCTCAATAATCACCCTAAATGTAAAAGAACTTAATGTACCAATCAAAAGACACAGAGCAATAGAATGGATAAAAAAGCAAGACCCATCTATATGCTGCTTACAAGAAACTCACCTTAAACCCAAAGACAAGCACAGACTAAAAGTCAAGGGATGGAAAAAAATATTTCATGCAAACAATAAGGAGAAAAAAGCGGGTGTTGCAGTACTAGTATCAGACAAAATAAACTTCAAAACAAAGAAAATAACAAGAGATAAAGAAGAAGACTACATAATGATAAAGGGCTCAGTCCAACAAGAGGATATAACCATTATAAACATATATGCACCCAACACAGGAGCACCAGCATATGTGAAACAAATACTAACAGAACTAAAGGGGGAAATAGAATGCAATGCATTCATTTTAGGAGACTTCAACACACCACTCACCCCAAAGGATAGATCCACCGGGCAGAAAATAAGTAAGGACACAGAGGCACTGAACAACACACTAGAACAGATGGACCTAATAGACATCTATAGAACTCTACATCCAAAAGCAACAGGATATACATTCTTCTCAAGTGCACATGGAACATTCTCCAGAATAGACCACATACTAGACCACAAAAAAAGCCTCAGTAAATTCCAAAATGTTGAAATTCTACCAACCAATTTTTCAGACCACAAAGGTATAAAAGTAGAAATAAATTCTACAAAGAAAACAAAAAGGCTCACAAACACATGGAGGCTTAACAACATGCTTCTAAATAATCAATGGATCAATAAACAAATCAAAATAGAGATCAAGGAATATATAGAAACAAATGACAACAACAACACAAAGCCCCAACTTCTGTGGGATGCAGCGAAAGCAGTCTTAAGAGGAAAGTATACAGTGATCCAGGCACACTTGAAGAAGGAAGAACAATCCCAAATGAATAGTCTGACATCACAATTATCGAAACTGGAAAAAGAAGAACAAATGAGGCCTAAAGTCAGCAGAAGGAGGGACATAATAAAGGTCAGAGAAGAAATAAACAAAATTGAGAAGAATAAAACAATATCAAAAATCAACGAAACCAAGAGCTGGTTCTTTGAGAAAATAAACAAAATAGATAAGCCTCTAGCCAAACTTATTAAGTGAAAAAGAGAATCAACACAAATCAACAGAATCAGAAATGAGAATGGAAAAATCATGACAGACTCCACAGAAATACAAAGAATTATTAAAGACTACTGTGAAAACCTATATGCCAACAAGCTGGAAAACCTAGAAGAAATGGACAACTTCCTAGAAAAGTACAACCTTCCAAGACTGACCAAGGAAGAAACACAAAAGTTAAACAAACCAATTATGAGCAAAGAAATTGAAACGGTAATCAAAAAACTACCCAAGAACAAAACCCCCAGGCCGGACGGATTTACCTCAGAATTTTATCAGACACACAGAGAAGACATAATATCCATTCTCCTTAAAGTTTTCCAAAATATAGAAGAGGAGGGAATCCTCCCAAACTCATTCTATGAAGCCAACATCACCCTAATACCAAAACCAGGCAAAGACCCGACCAAAAAAGAAAATTACAGACCAGTATCCCTGATGAATGTAGATGCAAAAATACTCAATAAAATATTAGCAAACAGAATTCAACAGTATATTAAAAGGATCATACACCATGACCAAGTGGGATTCATCCCAGGGATGCAAGGATGATACAACATTCGAAAATCCATCAACATCATCCACCACATCAACAAAAAGAAAGACAAAAAGCACATGATCATCTCCATAGATGCTGAAAAAGCATTTGACAAAATTCAACATCCATTCATGATAAAAACTCTCAGCAAAATGGGAATAGAGGGCAAGTACCTCAACATAATAAAGGCCATATATGATAAGCCCACAGCCAACATTATACTGAACAGTGAGAAGCTGAAAGCTTTTCCTCTGAGATCAGGAACATGACAGGGATGCCCACTCTCCCCACTGTTATTTAACATAGTACTGGAGGTCCTAGCCATGGCAGTCAGGCAAAACAAAGAAATACAAGGAATCCAGATTGGTAAAGAAGAAGTTAAACTGTCACTATTTGCAGATGATATGATATTGTACATAAAAAATCCTAAAGACTCCACTCCAAAACTACTAGAACTGATATCGGAATACAGCAAAGTTGCAGGATACAAAAGTAACACACAGAAATCTGTAGCTTTCCTATACACTTACAATGAACCAATAGAAAGAGAAATCAGGAAAACAATTCCATTCACAATTGCATCAAAAAGAATAAAATACCTAGGAATAAAACTAACCAAAGAAGTGAAAGACCTATACCCTGAAAACTACAAGTCACTCTTAAGTGAAATTAAAGGGGACGCTAACAAATGGAAACTCATCCCATGCTCGTGGCTAGGAAGAATTAATATCGTCAAAATGGCCATCCTGCCCAGAGCAATATACAGATTTGATGCAATCCCTATCAAATTACCAGCAACATTCTTCAATGAACTGGAACAAATAATTCAAAAATTCATATTGAAACACCAAAGACCCTGAATAGCCAAAGCCATCCTGAGAAAGAAGAATAAAGTAGGGGGGATCTCACTCCCCAACTTCAAGCTCTACTACAAAGCCATAGTAATCAAGACAATTTGGTACTGGCACAAGAACAGAGCCACAGACCAGTGGAACAGATTAGAAGAGACTCCAGCATTAACCCAAACATATATGGTCAATTAATATTTGATAAAGGGGCCATGGACATACAATGGCGAAATGACAGTATCTTCAACAGATGGTGTTGGCAAAACTGGACAGCTACATGTAGGAGAATGAAACTGGACCATTGTCTAACCCCATACACAAAAGTAAATTCAAAATGGATCAAAGACCTGAATCTAAGTCATGAAACCATAAAACTTTTAGAAAATAACATAGGCAAAAACCTTTTAGACATAAACATGAGTGACCTCTTCTTGAACATGTCTCCCCGGGCAAGGAAAACAACAGCAAAAATGAACAAGTGGGACTATATTAAGGTGAAAAGCTTCTGTACAGCAAAAGACACCATCAATAGAACAAAAAGGAACCCTACAGTATGGGAGAATATATTTGTAAATGAGAGATCTGATAAAGGCTTGACGTCCAAAATATATAAAGAGCTCACATGCCTCAACAAACAAAAAACAAATAATCCAATTAAAAAATGGGCAGAGGAACTGAACAGACAGTTCTCCAAAAAAGAAATACAGATGGCCAACAGACACATGAAAAGATGCTCCACATCGCTAATTATAAGAGAAATGCAAATTAAAACTACAATGAGATATCACCTCACACCAGTAAGGATGGCTGCCATCCATAAGACAAACAACAACAAATGTTGGTGAGGCTGTGGAGAAAGGGGAACCCTCCTACACTGCTGGTGGGAAAGTAAATTAGTTCAGCCATTGTGAAAAGCAGTATGGAGGTTCATCAAAATGCTCAAAACAGACTTACCATTTGACCCAGGAATTCCACTCCTAGGAATTTACCCTAAGAACACAGCAATCAAGTTTGAGAAAGACAGATGCACCCCTATGTTTATCGCAGCACTATTTACAATAGCCAAGAATTGGAAGCAACCTAAATGTCCATCGGTAGATGAATGGATAAAGAAGATGTGGTACATATGCACAATGGAATACTACTCAGCCATAAGAAGAGGGCAAATCCTACCATTTGCAGCAACATGGATGGAGCTGGAGGATATTATGCTCCGTGAAGTAAGCCAAGCAGAGAAAGAGAAATACCAAATGATTTCACTCATCTGTGGAGTATAAGAACAAAGGAAAAACTGAAGAAACAAAACAGCAGCGGAATCACAGAACCCAAGAATGGACTAACAGGTACCAAAGGGAAAGGGACTGGGTAAGATGGGTGGGTAGGGAGGGATAAGTGGGGGAAGAAGAAGAGGGGTATTAAGATTAGCATGCATGGTTGGGGAGGGAGAAAGGGGAGGCTGTACAACACAGAGAAGACAAGTAGTGATTCTACAACATTTTGCTATGCTGATGGACAGTGACTGTACAGTGGTTTATAGTGGGGACATGGTATAGGGAAGAGCCTAGTAAACATAATATTCTTCATGTAAGTGTAGATTAATGATAACAAAAAAAAAGAAAGAAAGAAAAGAGGGATTACTCCCTGATAGGATAAAACTAACTCTAAATCAATGATTAATGCATGCTTTAAATATCCTTAATTTTGATCACTTAAAGGGTGTCAGATGATCGGCTATGGATTTACATTTTTCTGATAATATTCCTTTCTCTTAAAAAAAAAACACAGTTCCTTTGTGGTGACCTCCAAAGAGTTCTACACAATGGTATAAAGGGCATATCAACGTGTGGGCAAAGGGTCTGTTTGTGTTTATACAGAGGATCAAAGCCTAATTTGGCTACCCAGAAAATGAACTAAGATACGACATGAAGAAGAACTTCCAACATCAGCACTCTCTGGAAGAGTCATACCAGAAGATGATCATCAAAAAACCTCAACAAAGATCCAGGTGATGCTGCAGTTGTAGCTGCATGTATCCCCCCAGTTCCTGGACTTGCCATTGGAATGAAGAAGGAGATATCTAGGCTGGTCTGTGCATACAGTAAAACAACAAATTTGACTGGATCTATACTATTGGAACTCAACCAAGAATTAGGAGAAGTGCAAGTTGTAGCACTCCAAAATCTTACGACTACAGACTATCTACTGTTAAAAGAACATATGGGATGTGAACAGTCCGCAGGAATGGGTTGTTTTAATTTGTCTGATTTCTCTCAGACTGTTCAAGTTCAGTTGGACAATATCCACCATATCATAGATAAGTTTTCACAAATGCCTAGGGTGCCTAACTCGTTTTCTTGGTTTCACTGGAGATGGCTGGTAATTATAGGTGTGCTTTGGTTATGTAACTGTATTCCTATTATGTTAATGTGTGTATGCAATTGAATTAGTAGTTTAAAACCTATACATGCTTAAGTTACTCTACAAGAAGATATGTCAAAGAAATAATCAATCTTCCCATGTTATCTTCCATCTGCTACTCCTATAGCTTTTCTTCTTCCTTCTTAATTACAACCCTTAAATAGAATTCATGCCTCATATTGAATTTACCGAGTATCATAATTCTTCCAAGTGGTAAAGATACCTCAAGACAAATGCTGGGCATAAAAGCCACAGGGCATAAATCTGCGAAGATGTAAAAAGCTAACCTTTTCAAACAATATTGCCTCTCTCTCACTTACCAACTTTACATTTCCCTGTATGGCCCCGAAGATGACTGGTTAGCCAGAGACGGGTAAGGTTCCTCAAGGGAGGAACAACCTAAGACAGGCGGAGTCGCAGGGGGGCCATCAGGTGAGAAATTGGAATCAACAGAGGTGAGGCTTAGAACCTCACCCCCCCCTGTTTTGAGAGAAATCTTCTGCATCCATGGATGTTTTATTGCCCTTGTCTAGCTTGGATTAACACTTAGTCTACAGGCACACACCTGATCATCTACATTTGCTCTGTTACAACACTAAACTATGTTTTCTACCTTTATCTTGCATCTACCTACCACTTCAGCATTTTATTTAAAAAAAAATAATAATAATAATAAGGGAGAAATGTGGGATTCACATATAAATCAAGTATAAAAATCAAATGAATATTCATATTTGACCTGATTGTTTATAGTTCATAATATGTGATCAAAACTGAAAGTTGCTGTGATGACTGCCCTTGTACTGTTCACCATGTAAGAACTTATTCACTATGTAAGAACTTGTTCACCATGTAAGAACTTGTTCATTATGCTTCAGAAGATTGGAGACTGATGGGAATTAGGCTTGGGGTGGATTAATGATTGTACATTGAGCATTGAGTCCCCTATACAGAATTTTATTGTTGTTAACACCATTTGATCAATAAATATGAGAGATGCCCTCTCAAAAAAAAAAAAATTAACCATCACGGTGTCCAAGGGAAAACATTTTATGTTCATGTGAGTGTTGTTGTTCTCCATTTAAATACCGTAACTTGAAGATAATAATATAAATACAAATTGTGGCAGAAGTAAAATTAATGTTCCTACTAAATTAATAAATCTATGGAGCAAGAAAATAAAGATTCAAATAGTCTCAATCTCTACTTCATCTATATTTTGTAATATCCCTTCTCTATATACAATTGAAGAAACCATTTTTTTTTATATAGACAATTCGCATCTTCCTACACTCCGAATTTGTAAACAACTACCCTACTCCTCTCCTGTACAGATCCGTCAAAAGCCCTAAGTCAAAACCCTGGATCCCTTAGAGAAGCAAAGGAGGGATGGAGCTGTGTAAAGTAGCAATGGTTAGGAGATCTGTCCTAGAAAAACCTTGCTACCAAATAGCCTTCTTCACGCTTTTTTAGAACTCTAATTTTAACTCCCAGGAAGATTAAAAGGCATTAAATGTAGACACCTTAGAGCTGACCATGAGTTCGACAACTTCCTCCCACCTAGCGGAGGCATCAGGACTTGAGTCAGGATTTGAAACTCTGTGTCCAAGAGCAAAGGAAACCTTTTTTTCTTACCTTTCCTTTTCCTCTTCTTTCTCATTCTCTCCTTTCCCTGTTTCTCTTCCTCTTCTCTTACATTTTATCAGTCCCTTCTCCTGGGACTCAGAACTCTGGCTGATTCTAATAGAATTATTGTAAAGGTAGAGTCTGAATAGTTAAAACTTTGGGGGTCATTTTGGGAACTTAGCCACCAGTTGCCACACTGCTGCTGTGGGAAAGTATTTCCCAGTTACAAAGCGAAGCAAAAAAAATTAGTGAATGAAAAGATGAAACACAAGTCTATTTGTATATTGCAAACTGACTTTTTTGCTTTTGTCTTAGAACTTGTATTCTGTTTTCAAGTTCTTGCTCTTCCCAACTAAGTATTTATGCTTTGCAGATCATCACAATCATGTAGGACTTTCAGAAAATGCTTTGGAATTTCTCTGAAATCTTGCTTCTATTTGGGGTGCATCAGAGTTCTATTTTTCACTCTTGTCATTGAATGTAATTTTACATTGTCTCCCAGGACTGTTCTTCTCCTTTAGCCAAATTCAGCCTGCAGTCAATTTTGGCCTCAGTTTTTATCACCTTGTTCACTTTTGTCCTCTTTCTGTTCCCACTGCTGCACATCAGTCCTTGTCACGACCTTCTTCTGGGCACACAAGTCCAATCCCCTTGTCATATCAATGTGAATAATTTTATGGCCCCTCATTATCTCTTTAGTACTTGGAAGTGGCCATCTCTGTCCTCCACTAACCACCTTCTTTTTTCTTAACATATATTCACTTTTAAGATATCTTACATTTTCTACCCACCACTCCATTCTATGAAAGGCTCTACCCTGAAGAGGTCTTTTTCTCTTTGGTGGTTAAAATTAACATTTCCCTTTTCTGGCAGTTAAAAAAAAAAAAGCTTTATTGAGATATAATTCACAGACTCCACTGTACTCTCTTTTCATCCTCTCTTCATTTCTCATCTCTAACTTTAACTCTTTGTTTTTTTGTTGCTGTGCTGTTGGGTCTTACTCATTTGAAGAAAACTTTTCATGCATACTTATATGTGCTTCCCATCCAGAGCTTCCGTCTTTACTGGTGGCCGGGCAATACACGCTCTTTTCCCCGCAGAAAGACACAATGGTATGCATGACTGCCTCTTGGAACATTAGCAAAACCCTTTACTTGTGTTAATGTGCTATTTATTCAAGATGCTTTACTCTGTCTGTCAAGCCTAGGCAGGAATGCCACTGAAAGCTCGGGTAGATGTTAGCATGTTTCCCCAGGCTGTTCATACTTTACTTCAGCAGGATATGGATGGGTGACTTCTTCCATGAAACTCATACCCAAGAGTACTTCTGAGGGTTGCATTAGCTTTTATGCTTGTAAAATGATAGCCTCCTGGGGCTAATAGGAGAATGAGAAAGGTCAAGGACTAGCGAAGTCTGCTATGTTTGTTTTTTTTAATGCCAGGATGGGGAAAGGGAAGGCTTCTGTTTTCTTGTATTAAGGGTGTCTGTGGGCTGGAGATGGGTAAGTCAGAGAATCATGTGCATTCAGAGTATGACAGCCAAGGCTATAGAAATGAGGCATGATTTCCTTTTCACATCTCTTCTCTTGCAATAAACTGTCATTTTACCTCTTTGTCTTTGATTCTCAAGTGTAGTTTATAATGGCCTTCGCTTTCTATTTAAATAATGCAATGACTCAATAGTGTATTACCAAAGATTATTGCCACTAAAGGCTTTGCCTTACTGTACACTCAAGTACAATTTAATGATATCCCAGTACAATACTATGTGCTGGTATGCCTTAGTTATGGTTATTTTATTCCTAATTAGCACATTAATTTAAGCTTTTATATTTCATATGCACTGTATTCCTTTTAAATGTTCTTTTTCCCCTTTATTCAGAGTAAATGAGGCATTATGTTTGCATTGTATTTATTAAGCGTATGCCAAGTGAATTTCATATTTATTATGTATTGACTGCCTAGCAAATTGCCTGGTACATTTTCTTAATAGTTTTAAAGTGTATAATTCAATGGCTTTTATATATTCACAGAATTGTACAAACATCACCACAATTTTAGAACATTTTCACCACCCCAAAAAGAAACCTTGTACCTCCTACCTGTCACCTTCCAAACTCCCTCCCCATCTGCCTTTGAGCCCTGGGCAACCATTAATCTAGTTTCTGTCTTCATTGATTTGACTATTTTGAACATTTCATATAAATGGGATCATACAATATGTGGTCTTTTGTGACATTTCTTTTACTTAGTATAATGTTTTCAAGATTCATGCATACTGAAGCATCCATTCCTTTTTATTGCTAAATAATATTCCACTGTAGGGATATACCACATTTTATTTATCCACTCACCAGGTGGTGGACATTTGGGTTGTTTCTACTTTTTGGCTACTATGAATAATGCTGCTCTGAACATTTATGTACAAGTTTTTGTGTGGGCATGTGTTTTCATTTCTTTTGGGTACATACCTAGGAGTATTATTGCTGGGTCATAGGATAACTCTTTGTTTAAACTTTTGAGAAACTGCCAGGCTGTTTTCCATAGTGACTGCATCATTTTACATTCCCACTAGCAGTGCACATGGGTTCCAATTTCTCCACATCCTCACCAATATTTTTTATTGTCTGTCTGGTTGATTATAGCCAGTCTGGTGTATGTGAAATGGTATCTGATTGCGGTTTTGATTTGCATTTCCCTGATGGCTAATGACACTGAATATCTTTTTAGGTGATTATTGGACATTTATGTATCCTTGGAGAAACATCTACTTAGACCCTTTATGCCTAGCACATTTTAAACACTCAATTAAAATGTTCAGATAATTAGATTAATTACAAAATTTAATCACATAGTAACCAAGTTAAATAGATTTTATTATCTCAATTTTGTAAACAAGGTTTAGACGGTGAAATAATTTACCCAATGCCACACTGAAGGTCACTTGTTTATTTAGGCCTTCGATTCTATCTCTATACTACTGGGGCCAAAATGTTCTAGGAGAGGGCCCTATCATGTATCTGTAAGGACACAGCGTCTGAGTAAGTGCCTCTGATAATGGATACTTTATATCTAGAAGTACCACAAAAGTCCACAAATCAGAATACTTGTACTTGACCTTGAATATAGATATGGAATATAGATTTATCTGTTCAGTACATTTCATTCTTGCATAGTTAATTCATTACCTGTCTTTTACCTTGTTAGTTTTTCAACGCATATTTTAGGTGATTACAGACTTATTTAGACTGTTTTGAGATAAGATTCAAAAGCAGTTGAGTCATTTTCCTTTACTTTCAACATTTGTAGGAAAACCATTCCTAGAGATGTCAAAGGTCCCTTAAAAAGATATATTTATTTTATGATCGAAGAGGAAGATAGTTGGTACTCATATCAGTCCCTGTGTTAAAGCACATACATTATGACTCTCTAGTGTGCAGTCCTGTAAAGGGAAAGAGTATTCTAAAGGTTGAGTCATCTTTGTGAAGATAATTTCTTTGGCAAACTCTTTTGAATGCCCCAAACACTGCTGAATCATTTGTAGCTCACCCCTTCCTCCTCCCCTCTGTTGCTTCCTCTTCCTGGTCAGTTTTACTACAAAGCATAGCTCCGAAATTACAGAAGGGTGACGGGGTTTTCCTTGAGTTGTGGCATTTGCTGCCAGCAGTACTCAGGCCAGTAGCAGCCTTCCTGCTCATTTGCCACCAAAGTGGCACCAGAACACCGTAAAGAGCATTGCATGTGTTCTGCCTGACCACAGAGGCTTAACCGTGCAAATGTGGAACAGCCTTGGAAATCTGCCAATATAAATGAATGGAAGCTCTCATCATTTAGCCACATTGCACCCCTGACCCAGGTGTTGAACTGAATCCAGGTCCGATTTTACTTCCTCTGGTCTTTCACTCAATATTAAGTGACTGAGATAGAATTTTTAATACATGTGCCATTGTGCTCCTTTTCTGCTGTGGACAGGCTTTGGAGCAATGTGTTCTTTTCATAGACCTGAGGTGTGTCATTAGAGCTTTTTGTTTCTCCCAGGTGCATTAGAATTGCTTTAGTCAAAACAAACTCAGCTTCGTTCTGGGCCAAGCAGCAGGAAAGCAATTTGACATCAGCACACACAGGATACTTAGGGCGGTGGCTTTCTGTGGGAAAATGTTAGTGTGTCACATGTGCTGTTCCATGGGACAGTATTAGATGATATCTTAGCTACTGAGTCACAGTCAAAATCCTATGAGCCCTAGGATCACAAGACTAGCAAGTCTTAGAATTGGCTAGTACCTCAGAAGCCACTTCATCTAGCCTTTCATCCAATAAAATCGTCTCTGTTGTGACCCTAAGGGGTGGCCAGTACCCACCGAAACACTTCCGGTGACAAGGGAGCTCCCTCCTGACGGGTGCGTCTATTTCACTGCTAGAAACTTCTGGTCATAAGAATGTTCTTCCTTATACTGAGATTTTTCAGGATGTTACCATAATATCTTTTCAAAGGAGATCTTTTATTCCAACAAAAATATTGTTAGAAAAGCTGTTTATACAGAAGATAAATCATTAAACTTCCTACTGTAAAATGCTCAATGGTTGGTAAAACTGCAAAATCCCAAAAGCTAACTACCAAACCAACCATAAACCAATCTCTCCACCATGTTAGATCTCTGGAAATGAAAGACACTGAAAGCACAGACTGTTCTGTGTCATGCAAAGTGTTGTATGTTTTAGATTCTCAGTCTAAGCAGTCTTAGATTGAAGTTTTAAAGAGTTCTATCAGAATTAACGGTAACTAAATTTATGTTACAGACTAAACACCTAATGAAAACATTAGTGGAAAACTGACTCTAAAATGCCTGATTCACTATAATTTAATTAGTCTTGCTTTGTTCTTTGACAATATTTAGGGTTATTTTTGCTTATTACAAAAATGTAATTTGATTCCAGAAAAATTTATGTACCAATTAGATAGATTGATAGATGATAGAATATATCTTTTTCTTTGTATGTATGTATATATGCATATAAATATGTACATATTTAAAAATCTCAAAAGATTCTGGGAACTAATTCCATACCCCCTGCAAAAGTTTCAAGTGATTCTAAATTTCTGACATGAGGTTACTTCTGCCTTTCTCTTCTACAACAGTGAAATTGCATTTAAGTATCTCTTCCAAAGTAGCTACTTTTTGTTATGTACTGTGGCTGTTTTCCCTTCAAATTTGAAGTATCATTGACCATTTTTGGGTTATTCTGAGAAGGGCCTTGGGAATCGCCATGCATCCTGGTTTGCCATGCAAACATCCTATCCAGTTGAACATTTTTCCTGGCAAAAATGTCCCAGATTTTACAATCAATTATATGATCTCTGTTCTTAAAGCTCAGATAGTCCAGTATTCTCACCTTAAAGGGGAAGTACTGAAGACCCGGGAAATTAAATGACTTTCACAGGATCTCCTGCATCAGGTTAGTGAGCTGAGCAGGGCCTTGAGTCCACCACTCCTGCCTACAATAGTAACTGTAGTTCTTTCACCATAGTGAAAGTGAGCTCCCTGCTTCCCAAATGAACATTTGATTTCTGGGGGACAGCTTGTGAGGCCTTGCAAGCCAGCTTACATCAGCAAGTTATAAAAGCAGTCCTAGGAGCAGTTTTGGTGATGCAAGCTAACAGCCACATCTGCCCTGGGTGCTCCTTACCCCTGGAGAACAGCGTTAAGTCACACCTCGTTTTCCCTCCAGTCTTCCTAAGCCAGTTTCTTTCATGTGAAAGAAACTTTTTTTATTTTACAAACTTCATGACCCCCGTTTGGATCACCTCCAAGTGCTTCATATCTCTCTTTGCTCAGGTAACTCATGTCGGAAAATACCTACTTCTAAAGGTATGCCTAAAGATTTTTTTTTAATGTAAAAGTTAAAAAGAAAACTGGCTTATGATAATAGGCTGGAGAGCTGAACAACAGTGATCAGAATGTGCAGTAGGAAAGACAAAACAAGGATAACTAACCTGAGAGCAGATTTAGGCCTTGAGACTGTTAATGGCTCACTTACCACAGGGTCTCCTGGAGTGAAGTGAAAACATCCTATTGTCAGTAATGGGGCAGAAGGTCTCATTTAATCAAACAAATTTTCACCGTCAGCGCAAAAGCCTAAAGAGAAATCACTTTTCTTTGCTGATAGTTTCTTCCTCTTTGCCCTGACTTGGATTAATAACCAGAGTTTGCTTTTTGCACGTACACACACATGGCCCAGCAACTGTTGGAGATTCTTGCAACTAATAGGGAAAGCAGGAAACTTCCTTCATCACATCCTTACTTTGTGTTTAGCCAGCAATTTGAGGCTGTTTTCCAAGGCTGCAGGGAGAATGTGTTAGTGGAGTGGGAACCGGCAAAGGAATGAGGGAGTTTTTTCCCTGTTCCCAAGAGCTATAACTAGGACCAAGAGTCCTTCAACATAGCAAGCATTGCTGAGAGTTGAAAGGAAAGTGTGTGTGCATTTCAGTGTCGCTAACTTACTGGCTGTTGTGAGAGCACATTTTTTCAGCTGCCCAATGCTTCCACTGCCAATGGAAATAAGCACAGAATTGGCTTCTTTTCTGGGATCTAATTAGGATTAAGCTTCCCAACTGGTGGCAGAATAAATAATAAATTACATGTGCCTTTGTGCAGGCCATTTTCTCTGCAAAGCCTTTTACTCTCATTGCTTTCCATCCTTTCAGACCAAGCTCTTGACACAGCACCTTGATTTCCCTAGGTGGAAGTTGTCAGCCCCTGTCTTGAAATCCTGCAGTACCATTGGATCTTTTACCCTCTACCTGTATGCCTTATTTCATCTAATTAAAAAGAAAACCCTTTGAGGAAGATCTATGTTTTATGAATCTTCATCTCTCAAAAAACCTACTGCTTTCTTTGGTGTATAGTAGTTGCCTAGTAAATACATATTAAATAAATGGATAATAAATATAAAATGTTTAATAATGAGATTGAGAGATGAATACTCGTTATTTCTTCTGAGATTTTTTTTCTTTTAAAATCTTTTTTCTTTTAAAATCAAAATTCAAAAACTCCCCTTCAATAACTTCACAGGCCTGGGATGCTGGTGGTGTCATAGGAAAACTAAAAATAATTCAGTTGTCTAAGGTCATAAAGACAGCTCCCCATTCACCCTGAAAATATAGACTAATCCACAGTTATTTGGTTGGTTGTTCTCCTCTTGGCTGACTGTCATTGACCCAGTGTGTGTAACGTGGACTCATAATATCTGGAAGATGCTCTTAGCCCCTCTCATGTAGTAATTCAAAAAAAATGACATTATTACATACATTCTCATCTTTTGCATGATGCTTTTTACCTGTTCCTTTTTGTTTTACTATCTTGTCTCTTAGGTAAGACTAGTGTTTTTACCCTGATTAGACAATTACACATCATGATGCACTAATTTGTTAACCTATGTTCACAAATCATTTAATTACCACTGCTGGCTTTGATGTGCTGTTATTATTCAGTTACGGGAGTAAACAATTCGACAGCTAATAGGAAGAAACTCATTATTTTCTGGGAGATATTGTTGTTATTTTTGGTGTTTTAAAAACCCTTTAATCAAAACTTTTAGGAAATATGACATTGTTCTTAAAACCATATAAATAGAGCATTCATTGCTTTAAGATGAACAGTTATTTGGGGGCCAAATTAAAGCCCCTGAATTTCACAGTGAATAGATTTCCTAAAGAAAAAATTTGAGATCAACTTTTTTTTTCTCTTCTTTCATGCTGATTCACAATCTCCCGTGATGGTGTAATTTATAAAATGCAGCTTCTAATATTGATTTGTGAGGCACTTTGATGGCTAGAGATAAAAGGAGCAATCTCTTTCCTATTTGATGCTGCTATATACTGTCGCTCAAACTTTCTTGATCTTCCAGTACTGTTAATTCTATTTGGTAAGCACCCCAGCTCACACGTGGGAAGCTGTAGGTACTTCTGGGTTTTCTGTGGCTCCTTGATGAATAGAGAAACCAGGCTGCCAGGTGCAAACTCCCATCAGGTTTCACAACTGCTCCTGCTGATAGTTTGCATCCAGGATCAATAATATAATTATACATTTATGTGCAAACATCAAGATTACTCTAAGTAATTAAGTTCCTATCTTGCCTGTACTCCCCCAGTAATAACATATCCTATGGAAAGGGGATGCCTGTCATATTCTTAAGACATATCTATGTGAACCTTGTAATAATATTATTGACCCATACTGTTGCCATTTATCATATAGCATATGCATGATCAGATGGTTATGTATCTTTTAAGTTCTTGTTATTTCTCTTCGACTACATTGTGAACTTCTCCAGGGCTGAGACTGGACTCTCTACCTCTTGGAATCTCCATATTACCCAGAAAAGCACCTGCCATATGGTAGTAGGCTGTCAAAGAAATGTATGTGGTTTGTGAGCAATAAAAGCGATTCACTAAATAAAGCAACCTCTTCCCTTGTAGCTCAAGGTGTGGGTAAAATTGTTCCTTATTTTCCTGTTATGCCAAAATACCCTCTTCCTAAGCTTTTCCTGAGACTTTTAGGTGGCAATACGTGCTTCCTCAGAGTAAGAACTCACTTTTCAAATACAGAAAAATACACCAAGTGAATGCTAATCCAAAGCATAGAAATACAGACTTTCCCTACATGAGGATTAAAGAAAAGCTGATCCAGTGGTATTTTTGCATTCTTTTATCCTCAGTCAGCAGCTTTACCTGTGGCCCATACTTGCTTTCTGACAGCTCACATATTCATTTTCCCAGACCAGCAGGGGAAATGTTTAACAGGTAGGGTTCAAGAAAGCTGTCTAGTAAACTCTTGGAGATTTTGATAGCAAGACCCTCTAGTACTCTGTCTTTGGTAGCATTAGATAAAACCCCTTATAACAAAAGCAGGGCACCAAAGCTGTGATTCCTCCTGACAAAGTCACAGCTGCCCTATTGGATGTGTTGCTGGGGCAGGCTGGAGGTCTAGGGAAAGGCATGTGCTGACCACCATCACTAGTGAGGTGCTAGTATTTCATGTAAGTCTAAAAGCCTTTTTTCATTGGGAATAATTAATCTCCTTGAATTGCACTTGGAAACATCTTCAAATGATGCTTTTTGAAATTCATGAGCCACAGCTTAAAATAAGGGGACACCATTTTTCCTGTTTTGGTCACCTTACCTGAGCTTTTTAGAAGGAGGGCCAGATGCTTGAGGCCTCTGAGATGGACTCATGGGAGGAAGCCAGCAACTTGCCGTGTGCCCTCTTATGTCATTTCTACCCCACCAGCTCCTCCTCCCAGGGTCCCAATTTGAGGTAGAATGATGCTATCAAAATATCTGAACAATCTCTTCTAGTAAGAGAATGTTAAAGCAATAAGAAACAGAGCTTCCTAACTTAAACACAATTAAAACAATTGCTTTAGCTGATAAGATCTAGTTTTCTTTTCTTTTTTTGTTCAGTAAAACGTAAACTCCTCAGTTGAAGCCAACTATGAATAGGTACTAAGTATTAATAAATTTAGACACAAAGTATTCTGGGTGTTATGAGATAAGGAACATTCAGGATTCTTTATTCTTATTTATTTATATATGGAGTGGGATTTTGACAACCTTCTGATTATTACTTTCAATGTCATTAGCTGATTTGGGGCCCTTATAATTAGGTCTAATCTTGGAAAATGCTTTTCATAGATTAACTGAATTAGCTAGAGAATTTGTTAAATCTCTTGGTCTCAACTCAACTGAAAAATCTGCTTGCCACTGAAGAATTTCAAACTAATGCACACATTTGTTTGACAATGTCAATAGGGAGAATCACTTGTGGTGAGGGACTGAGACTGAGTCCACCTGTCTGAGAGCTTAGACAGCAGTAATGGTTAAAATGTAGTCTCCCAGACTCCAGACATTCTAAATCACTGTCCTGGTTTGAGTTCTTTCAAATGCAGAACCTTAGACAAGGATATGAGTGCTGGGAGTTTATTTGAGAGGTGATCCTGGTAGCTACTTGTGGGGGACTGGAGAAGAGCACATATTTCAGAATTCTCCTGCTGATGAGCAAGGGAGATGGAGTATCTACCCCTAGCTCCTGTTCCTTGCTGGCCAAAAGTTGCTCTTGGGAGCTCCCTGATGCTTCTGGTTGGCCCTGTGGGTGTCCACAGCATGCTTCAGTGACCAGAAGCAGCCATCAGGCACAGAAACACAGAGGTATTGAGATAGGAGGCTGTCTGTGTGCATGAAACTGGCCACAGAAGCTGCAGATAAAGGCTAGGATATGAGTAGGGCACCAATAACATCCCCTACAGTAAACTTGGGATTTGGGAATCTGTATTTTTAACCCCAGGTGATTCTGATCTTCATATAAGTTTGCAAACCACTGTTCTAAAAGGCAGTCTGATCAGGTTACTCTCGTGCTCTACAACCTTCAGGGACTCCATAGCCCTAGTATGCATAAAGAGGCATAAGTACCTCTATGACTACATCCCCTACTCCACATTTTCCTCCCCAAACATGTGATCCAGCCATCAGATTGTTTGCAATGACCTGAAAATCAGGCAGTTCTATGCTTCTGGCTTGTGCTCAGCATTGCAGCTGCAAATAGCATAAGACTTGACCAACAGTAGCTAAAACAAATAAGGATTTATTTTTCTAACACAGCAAGAAGTCTGGAAGTAGGCTGCTGCTGACATTGGTTCTGTGGCTCAATAAAGTCAGGGCAGGGGTCTGATCCTTTTAGATTTGCCTTCATCACTGCAAGGAGCTGGTACAGCTCTGGGTATCATGTTTGTATTCAAGTCAGGAAGGGGCAGCACCAACTAAGCAAAAGCTTTCCCAGAAGAACCAGTAGAGTTCCTTTAATGCTTCATTGGCCAGAACTGTACCACATGGCTTCCCTGAATAGTGAGAAGGTAAGTAAATACTTAGCTATTTCAGGATCTATAGAGGAGGCTAAAAGGCAGATGAGGATTAGAAAGCTGGAAATGAGTTTAGGTTAGCCCTTTCTCACCCTGTTTTCCTAGGGGATATCAACTTCCAAGACTTGTTTCCCCCCCAATATTTTATTTAGAAAATTTCAAACTTTCAGAAAAGCTGAAAGCATTCCCACTAGGTAGATTCTACAATTGACATTGTACTATGTTTGTTTTTCACATCTCTTTTCATCTATGCATTCCTCCATCCAGCCATCCACCTATGTTATTTTTTTGATGCAATTCAAAATAATTTGCAGATATGAGTACACCTCCCTCTGAACACTTCATCATGTTTGTCATTATCTTGAGTTCAATTTTGTTTAGTGTTTTTTTTTAGGTAAAATTTACAAACAATGAAATGTACAAATCTTAAGTGTACCATTTGATGAATTTTGATAAATGCATATACCTGTATACCCAAACCCTTATCAAGATATAGAATATTATCATCACCCCAGAAAGTTCTCCCATGTTCCTTACTAGTCAAGGGACCTGCCACTATCCCCCAAAGGCAACCTCTGTTCTGATTTCTTTTTTTATAGTAGGTTAGTTTTACTTGTTTGAGAACTTCAAATAAACGGACGCATACAGTGTGTACTCATGTACTCTTACAACTTGAGATACTTTGAGATGCTTGAGAACTGATTCCTTTGAACATCTTTTGTGCAAGAGAAGACTTCTGAAACAGTAACTGAAATAGTAACTTATTGTTTACCCATTTATCTTAGCCTTGCAGTTGGTGATTCCTTCAAGGGCAAAGATCTTTTCAATTAATCTTTGTATTCTTAGCACAGCTCCTGTAGACATTTAATAAGTGTCTGTTAAATGAGTTAATGAAGGAATAGATTAAAATTACTGGATCACAGTAGGTTAGTAGCAAAGCTTACTGCATTTCCCTTCCTTTAGTGTAGCTCTTGCCCCATTTAATCAGAGTTAGCTGTGCGGGCATCTATCTTCCCTGCTAAAGGGACCAACTCAGGCATGGTTGTGTATTGTGACTATACACACCCTTGTAGCTTAGTGCTTAGCATAGTACTTGGTATATTGTTTTAAAGTACACGAATGATGTGACTGTTCACTGTATGGATGGCTCTCCACAGTGGGTCCTTTCTCATTAGCAAGGGGATCCAAGAGCCTTTACTGATAATAGAAAGACAGGGTATGCTTTGTTTTTTCATGGACCACAGCTCCAAAATCTGTGGTCTGGGCTGTGTAATTCAGGCAGAGTAGGTCTTTGCCCAGCCTTGACCATGAAGCCTCTGTCCATTTCCTTACAGGCCAGGAACCCTGTGGTGATAAGGCATGCCAAGGTATTAGCTAATCACTGAGATGGAGCTGGTAAGGGCACCTAGGCTAGTTTGCATTTGAACTGGGGAATCCAGACCTCTCATACTCTGTGGGATGGGCTTGCCCTGCTGGCTTCCAGGCAATTGCATTTCTTCCCAATCCAGGTCCTATTCATGTATTGCCCATTAAAGAGGGTACCACCTCTCAATGCCTTTGATTGCCAGGACCCACTTGGAGGGGCCTCATTCCATTTTCATATTCTCCACTTCATGGAGAAAAAAGTCCCAAAGTGTAACACTTCTTTGGAAAGAGAGCTCTCTCCCAAAGAAGACAATGCCAGTGAAGCAGTGTCTTGTGTCTTTCATCAGCCCATGTATATAAGGGAAAAAGTTAGCAATTTCTTGACTACTCCTTGGAAGAATTGTACCCCTCTCCCCAAGCACAATGGCCCTTCCTGTCCATCTTCTTACTAACCCTTTTGGGGCCATGGTCCAGATTAGACCAGTGTGGCCTGACCTTGTCTTTTATGCTAGCAAGGACACAACATTAGCTCATTGACAGAGCCTGGGTCCTGCAGAAGGAAATGGTCCTGCAGCCTGGGGTAGTGACCTGAGCAGCTCTCTGGCTTTGCCATGAACTCTCTGTGTTATTTTGAGCAGGCCATATTCATGCTTTGAGCCTCAGTTTCCCCATGTAGGCAATGTCCTAAATTCCATCTAAAATCACTGCCAGATCTAAAATTGCAGGAGTCAGGTTCTATTTGAAATGTCAAATATAGGTTCCACATGAAAAAGACCTCAGCTGGCAGATCAATAAGGATTCCAAAGAAGTAATTTTTCACCTGTGAGTCCTTAATTCATCATTATCTTCCCTAATCATCTTGTCTCTAGTGCCAGCCCTGGGCTGGCAGATTTGTCCAGCTGCACAGCTCTTGCTCCTCGGGGTGGGCAACACACACTGGAGGAGGCAAACCCAACTCAGTTTGGCCAGGCACAGAGTGAGCGGAAGTATTAATCAACACAGAAGTGGCTGCTGGCAGGAGATCAGAAGGTTTTGTCCAGGTTTGTTGAATGAGGAGAGTGGCTGTGGACCGGGGCTGAATGTTGGGAAAGATGCAGAGCATTAAGGCATTTGTTTGAGCACAGCCACTGCAGTGTGCTCTATGCAGGAACACAGTGACTGCAACACCTTGTTTGTACTAATGAAGCACGGAGCCCCATGTGCTTTGTGTTAAGGCAGAAGGTTAACTAATGGATTAATTTGGACAGCTTGTCTTCTCTGAGTGATGGAAGTGGTGACTGGCCAGCTTCGGGAGGGGAAGCCAACACAGGCAGAAACACTTTGGACTCACATAGCTTACAGGAATGCATTTCCCCAAGTTAGAACTCAGACACAGAGCTGCTCACCACTACACACCATCAACCCATTTCAAGGCTATGGTTCTTAATCAGAGGAAGTATTTTGGCTGCATGTCATACCCTGCTCTTGGTAACAGCACTTCTCCACTGTCTACTGCATGGAGTGATTTTGTAAGGAATATTTCAAAATCTGGAGTGCAAAGGGAAAAGTGGTTTTCAAAGTGAAATGCAGTATAAGAAAGAACTGAAAGAGGAAGTCAAGCATTAATCTTTATTGGAGCATCTCACTTATTTCTTTGCACATTGTTACTAAGCACTTATGGAAACTGGATAGATGAATGTTTAGGTGATTAAAAAGGGATAAATCCAGGGACATTTATGCTTTCTACTAAAGGACTCCTCACTTTACTGAAGATTGCCTTCAGCAGTTCTTTTTTTTTTTAAATAACAGCTTCTATGAGCACTTTAAATATGATCTGATTTACACACCTCAATTGATTCTATTCTAGCTCAACCTAACTTGAAACAGTTATCTGGAGGCAGGAGAAATGCCTGTTTCAATCTCTCTCTTTGCACCCCTTCTCTTCCTTCCTCTTCCCAAGAAGCCATACTATCAACTGGTTCTGAGTTTGCTGCAGAGATCTACAATGCCAGGGCTGGAAGGGCCAGGAGATAAAAGTTAGCAAAAATGACAAATGAAAAAATGGGGGCTCCGGAGAGATGGCATGCTTCCTTTGAGATTATCCAGCAAGTTACTGCTGTTTCTACTCCACAGTATCATCTCCTTATTGTAGTCCCTTACTTTACACCTGCCTGTCCTAAAATGTATCCCCAGTCCCTCAGACTTGTTAAAGAATTGTCCCTAGTGAATAAGCAAGACCCCTAGCCCGAGGGTTAACACACAACAGCTATCATTCATTTTTAACTTTGTGAGAATTAGTTTATCAAGTCCTTTCCCAATATGATAGCTCTCTAAAAGCAGTTTGAGGGTGCTAAGGAGCAGATGCAGGAAGCCAAGGGGCCAGAGGACATGGGGTCAGCCTGGAAAGTCAAACTGACGTGGGAAGCCTGAGAGCAGCTTCGGTGCTTGTGGGAGAGGGGCTCAGAAGAGGAAGGTGCGGTAAACTGCAAAGCAAAGTATTTTCAAATTCAAACTAAAAAGTAACTTTCATTCATTACTTCTTACATTATATTTTTTGATTGCATGCGCCTTAGAGACTAAATGTGCTTCAAAACCAAACACTGTAATTGCTGAAGCCATTTCATGGATTCCATATCTTCATCTCCTACTCTCTCTTCCATCCATTGTGATCTGGCTTCTGGCTCCCACTCTTAAGGTCACTTATGACTTCCGTGTCCCTAATTTTAATTCTTATACTACTTAACCTCTTAGTACCACTTGACACAAAAGTTCCCTCTTTCTTGAAAATCTCTCTGTTTATCTACCACTGAACCAAGTCCTCCTGTGTCCCTCCTGGCTTTCAGGCCATTCTTTCTCTCCTTCATAGGCTTATCTTCTTCCACCTGGAAGATTCCACTGGAATTTTCCAAGGCTCTTTCCAGGACCCTCTTTTCTTCTCACTTTATAATCTGGCAATCTTGTCTCATCCACATCAATGGCTCTAATTATCACCTACATGAGAATGACTCACAGATTTATATCCCCAGTCCAGACCTCTATGTTCCACATCCATAAATCAACTCTAGTTGACCCTCCTTTTGAATGTCTTAGGATCTCAAACTCAACACATCCCAAACCAGACTCATGATCTTTGTTTCATAAATCTGAATATTTTACCATTCTCCCCTGTGATGCAACTGTGGACCCAGTTGAACAAGCCTGGGATGTCAGGGTCAATGTTTCTTCTTCATACACATGCCCATATTCAACCTATCACTTAATCCCATCAAGTTTATCTACTCAAAATCTCTCAAATCCCTCTGCTCTCCATCCCTCCATCCACAGTGTAGGTTTCACTTCACTTCTGCAAGAATTTTCTAACTATTCAAAACCACATTTGTCCTGACCTCTTTCAATGAGTTCTGTATGTCATATCTAGAATAATCTTTCCAATCAAATGTGCTCCCTTTCTCCCTTGCTTAAAAATTTTTCATGGCTTCTCATTGTTATTAGAATAACAGCTAAAAACCTTTCACATAGAGGCAACTTTTTTTATCTTCATGAGCTTCATTTTTCCATGCTCTACCATCCAATCGCATTGACCTTCAATTGTCACATTGAGCTCCTTCCTACCACAGGGCCTTTTCATATGCTCTTCTCTCTGCCTGGAACATTGATCCCTTCCCTTTCCATTTACTTACTATCTATCTCCTTGGATCATTTTTCCCAGGAAAGTTGTGCTGGATCTCCTTGACAAAACCAAATCCCCATAGTCCATATTCTCAGAGTAATAAATCTTCTCTTTTTAACTCAAAAAAACTTGATGTTTTTAAAACCTGACATTTTAAAAACATAAGACTCATACAATATTTTGATGGAATGTATGGATGAAAACAGAATGGATGTAAAATTGAAATTTTACATTTGTTGGCATGCTTATTTATCTATCCCCACACTAGACTGTAAGCAATGAAAGGCAGGATTGCATCTGTTTGATCTTATCATTGTACCCCCTAGCACTTGCCCCTGCTGCACAGTAGGCATGCCATAAATACTGAAATATCTTCTTCTTAATGGTATCTTGGTTTACATGTCTAGAAAATGAGAATGTTACTACGAATCCAACCTGGCTCACAGGGTCTATAAGAATTAAATTTACAAGTGAATTTGACAAACTAGGGTGCCATCCAAATGTTAATGTGAATTACTAAAGCTAATAAGGGAAACAGGTCTCCCACATTTATCATGGAAGGAATACATTAAAACCATTTTATCCCATTACTTAAATGAGGTAAAAATGGTCTGGATCATGTTCTGAAAGTTTAAAGACTTTTTAGCCTCAAATGGAACCTTATCAGAAAACTGCATGTCTCAGATTTGGACTCTTCAGGTACCGATGTGATGGACAGTTTCTCAGATGATTTACTCTACAAGGTAGGGAACAGCTACGTCTTGAGGACTGTTTACTTGACTACATAGATATTCACTGTATATAGATAGTTTAAGTACTTAAAACTCTATAGATAAACCATATAACTTGAGATTATATTCATTCTCCTGCTGATTTGTAAGCATGTGTAGCCTCTGAGACTTTATTACTCCAACTATATGTTATTTGGAAACTCACTTCTTTCTCTGTGCATCAGTGTCCCTACCTATAAAAAGAGAAATTCTAAAACCTATCTTGTCTACCTCAGGGTCATTGGGAAAGTCTAAGATAAAGTTTAATAAGTGAAATTATTTTGTGAATCATTAAGCTCAATACATGTGCAGTTCATTCTTGTTAATGGTAACTATGGTATGATTATTAATATTCTACATGCACGTCACCTCTATAAATAGCTGCAATGACTAATTAGGTTATGATGTTCATGGCCAGACACCTGCTATGAAACAAGAGATGTCTCAGATGACTTAGGAAAAAAAAAAACATTAGATATCCAGAATGTTTCTAGATTTAGCATTTGTTTTTTCCAAATGGCCCCTTTCTGTCTTTCCAAAGACTCCTGCTATATCACTAAGAGGAATAGGTTTTTCTTGGTGAGAAATAAATATGATAACTTGATTGTGACAAGATATGACTTGAAACAATGGTTGGATGCTCTGAGCATCATTTCAGCTCATGGTGATCCTGAGTAGGGCTCTGGCCCTTTAGCCACATATACATTAAAACACTGAGCAAACCATGTGTTTTAACCACACATGCCAAGTTTTAGGGAATAGAAATCTATTTATGAAACAGTTTGCACATTTGCTGGGTGCACATGAGGTGCTATTTTATAAATGCACAATTATCAGAAAAAATTTAAAAAATAATACATGGAGAGATGAGTTGGGAGCACGCTAGGAGAAGAGACAAAATTGTTTGAAGGGAAAAGCCTAGAGACCCTTTTGGCTAAATTCTGGTGGTTCAGAGTTTTGTACCTGTCTGTGTCTTTTATTTGCTTCAATGTAAGATATTTCCTCAGCCTTCTGGACAACTCTGAAATTGCAAAATCTGTGTGGGAGCACATTTGTGGAAATGCAATCTTGTCTTCCCTAGAACTGTGGGGACTATGAATTATGCTGGAGCTCCATGTGTCAGAGAGATGAAGAAAGCTGAGCTGTCCATGAAAAAACTGACTGGAAGAGGAGCTTGGACTCAAGGACCAGAAGTTCAGGAAAAGTGCAGGAGTTCACATTTTTAAGTAATTGGAACAATGGCTAATAAATATGCTGCCTTCAAGGATGTGAGATAATAATACAGACAGGCAGCTGATCCAAACTCCCTGGGTATCAGAACAGGGGGAAGGCAGCTTCCTCTATTAAAGCACAACCAGGTTGTTCAAGGGTTGGCATCAGGAGAAACTCCCTGATGGCAAAGACTTGCTCAGTTCTGAAGACATCAGCAGCATAGCTTCAGGAATTTTAAACACAGAACAGTACAAGTCTAGTTTTTTTGGAGACTGGGAGATAAAGAGGAGCTCAGATTACTTCTCCTTCAGCTGGCTCCTCTTCTTCTCAGAACACAAACTTGGGTAAATTGGTGTCCGTGTACCTGGATTTGAAACCAGATCGACTCCTACCAGCTGTGTGACTTTAGATGAGTCACACCTCCCTTGCTGTTTTCATATACTCATTACCTTGGCTGTTCCTGTGCCTACGCTCACACTTCTCTCCTCTCCATAGCTGTTAAAACCTTTCAGGGCCCAGCTCAAATTCCATCTCCTGCATGCATAGATTTATTCACACACTTTTTTTTTCATTCATAAGCAGGCACTTATGGGGTATATCCTATATGAGGAGCCCAGTGTCCTAGGTTGTACACTGACAGATGTGCTCCCTGCCCTCAAGAAGCCTGCTGTTTGTGGGAGAAACAGATGAATAATAACCATTCAGCCATGATAGGGGTGAACACTGCGTATCTTGGTCTGCTCAGGCTGCTATAACAAAATACCACAGACAGGGTTGCTTAAAAACAGTTTATTTCTCACAGTTCTCGAGGCTGCAATTCCAAGATCAGGGTGCCAGCAGATTTGGTTCCAGACGAGAGCCCGCTTCCTGGCTTGCAGACAGCAGCTTTCTTGCTTTATCTTCGTATGGTGGAGAGAGTGCTCTGGTGTGTCTTCCTCTTCTTATAAAGGCACTGATCCCATCGTGGGGCCTCATGGCCTCATCTAGACCTAATTACCTTCCAAAGGCTCCACCTCCAAATGCCATCAAGCTGGAGGTTAGATTTTGGGGAGCGCACATTCAGGGTATAATGGGAAGACAGAGCAGGGGCATTTAACTGAATTTTGCAGGTTGTTTCCTAGTGGCATGTTGTCAGAGACTCTAAGGATGAGAAAAGATTAGCCAGATGAGGGGATGGGGAAGGTAGAACACATTCATACATAAGCTAGAAGCCCCCTGCAAAGGCTGCACCGTGAATTGGAGGCAGCGGCTGCCTCTGAAACTGCAAGCAGACCAGTATTCCTGGGGCATAAGGGCGTGAGACAGGGTGCTGGAGAAAGGGGGTGTTGAGGCTGAAGAGGGGCTCTTGGAACTACTCAGAGCACTTTGGAATTGACCCCACAGGCAGCACAATGAGAGTCAGACAAAACTGCAGTTTAGAAATTTCTCTCTGGCAACAGGCAAGGGGATGGATTAAGGATATCCTGCTGGGGAAGTTTGCCCTAAACTCATTATATCCTGATTTAGAATGTAATGGTTCTATTTTTGCTCCCAGTTGTCTCTCTCCCACCTGATAATAAGCTTGTTTAGGGCAGGGACCCTGTTTTTTAAGCACACAGTGTAAGTTCTCCATAAAAACTCTGCAGAGACCATCTTCTGATCTTTTTCTTCCATTGTCATGACCAGATGTCACCATACCACTTTCCTTTAAGGCATGTTCTTTCCACATGATTGTTGTACTTATCTTACTGGACTTGCTTGGGCATGTTCAGAAAATGGCCTAGTGTCAAGTGCAAAGGTCACAGAACTGCGGACCATGGCCATGAGATACAAAGCAGGGCTTCCCAGACTTTGATGTGCACATAGATATGGGGGCTCTTGTCCAAATGCAGATTCTGATTCAGCAGGTCTGGGGTGGAGCCTGAGATTCTGCTTTCCTGACAAGCTTCTTGGTACTGTCCATACAGGAGGTCCACAGACCACACTTTGAGCACAAGGGCATGGGGGAAACACACCAGGCTAAGAACCTGAGAGCTGGAATTTGAGTTTTGCTTTGTCAGTAAATAGATGCAAGACCTGGGCCAAGTCACTGAACTTCCCTGGTCCTCAAACTTCATTTCAGTAAGGAGTTTTTCTGGTTGATCTCTACAGCTCTTCCCAGCTCTAAAAATTAATCTGTGATTTGGTAAATTACCTTTGGCAAAAACATTTTGAGAATCTTGAAGAAAGAGGTATGTGCATTCAGTCCATTATGGTTATTAATGTTCCTGATAGAGGGGCCACAGCTTGATTTCCAGTGGATTAAAAAAAAATAATCCTTTAATCCTCCTGCGTAGTCACTCACCACTTGGCTTGGCACAATGTAGATTACTGAATTGAATGCACTAGGCTAAAATGAAAATCTTAAATTGGGATCCTGTTGCATTTATACTCCATTTGCAGCCATGCTGTCTGGGATGCATGTTGAAGTAACTTTTCATTCTCAAAACAAGCCTCCATTTATTTTAAAATAAAATTTCAAGGAGTTATATGCAAATCTCAAACTCACTGCAATAGCCAGGAAAGAACAGGTGCAGCTGAGTGTGGACTTTTGAATTTCAATATGGCTAATTTGGTTGATGAGATCCCTAAAGGTCTCAGCATTGCTACTGTAAGCATGGAAAAGGGTGGATAATGAATAGAAGGATAATCTCATTTGTTATGGGATGCTGTTTGTGACAGCTCATTGCAGCCACCACGCTGAAGGCCAATGGAGAGGTTAACCATTTCTTTCTTTCCTTTTTCTTTTTTCTTTTTTTCCCAAACACTGATTATTCAAAGGAGTGGGAGGAGAATCTGAGAACAGCAAAACAGTAAGATAAAGGCAGGACTTGTTTCAAATGCAATCCTCCTCTTCAGAATTAACAAGCAACCAAGTGGAGGAACAGCAGAGGAGCGTCCTTAGGACTGGTCAGTGTCACTTGACTCCGACAAAGCCCATTGAAGCGAGAGGATAAAAAGTAACCAGAGGGACAGAAGTGCCTAGTGTGGACTGTGCTTGTGTGTGTGCTCTGTGGGGAGCACAGGCAGGGGTGAAGGCTGTGAGGGGCTTGCTTCTACAAATGTACTGTCAAGCCTCAAAGAATTACTCAGCTCAGAAACAAATACAGATTCTCAATTAGAATCCAGCTTTTAAGAAGCTGGTCTTTTTTCAAGAGCAGCTTGAGGCCATTTATGCATTGTAAAAAATATATATAAGTGGTGCTCTTCCGCTCTCTGCCAGCATTCTCAGCCCACAGCTATAGCTGGGTGTAAGTGTGTGTGACAACAGCAAAACTGGTGTCTGGCATGTGTCAGGCAGCTCCTAACTGATCTCACTGGCCAGACTCTTCAGGGTTCCAGCCCCACACCCACAACTATTTCCCAGGGCGCTGCCTGCACTGCTGCAGAGCTTTCTCACATCCCAGGTGATTTTGCATGTGTTTCTGTCTGTTGGGCCTACATCAGTCCCCCTGGGGTGTGCAGCCTCTAGATCCTACCACTTCTGAGAGTGAATTCCACCCTCCTCCCATGCAACCTAGAGCCATTTGGGTATTGCTTTTTCCTCTTCCATCATCACCCTGCCCAAATTCAGGTCCCTCCTCCTTGCCCAAAATCACCAAGTTCTCCTCTACCCTGTTCCTTCCAGGGAGCTGGCTTTCCCCATTCAGCCCACTGTCCCACTTCTATGTAGCCATTCCTTCCCTTCTCCCTGGATTTCAGTTGGTCAGTTTGACTTCAATCTTCTCTTTTCTTCCAAAGCTTTTGCTAAAATAAAAAAGAAATGTTCTTGGGAGCATTTTTGCAATATCATAGTGGGAAAATAGCTCATGTATGCATCTTTAATTTCTTCTTATGCTGTCTTAGCTTCTAGCTGTTGAGATCTAAAGAGGCAGCGGCTGGAGGTAACAGCAGAGCAAATGGACCCATTACACCCCTGTGAGATTACAAACCACAGCCTAGAGCTCTTAAGCGAACAGGAAAGCATTTCATGGATGCTGACTGTGGGAGAAGCCTGGACTGTCAGTCAGACCACATGGACTCAGCCCTTTAGAGCAGCACCTATAAGATAATCACAGCATGCCTCTGAACCTCAGCGCTTTCACTTGCAAAATCACCCAGCTGTTGGGGGAGTAAACAGATCATTCATGAACATGCCTGGGTGTCCAGAGCACATGTGTCCATCTATTCTTTCATTTGCCTGTCCTCAGTCAGTGAGGCAGCAACACTGAGCCTTGGCTGTTCTTCAGAGAATTTGGCTGTGTGTTTGCTTTTGTAGACATTCTGAACAGCAAGAGTCATGCTCACAGGGATGTTAGATGGTATAAAACTGTGGGCAGTACCCTGAGGAAGGAGCTCTCCTGGATGTAGTTCTACTTGCCAGGCTTGAGAGACACCAACCCGTCCCCAGCCTGGGCAGGCTGAGGATGGGGAACTTTGTTGTGATTCCCATGGGCTAAGGGGAGACCACAGTGTGTAAAGTTCTGTGCTCGCTCCACACTGCCCCTGCCTCATGTCTGCCGATGTAAGGTGGCAGCTAAGGGCAGGCATATGGGGATTCTAACCCTCCTCTACCACTTGCTACCACCCCACACAAGTATAGCATAGACCAAACCTATGTATTGAGCTCTCCTACATGCCAGCACTGTGTGGGGTGCTGGGAATTCTGTGGTGGTAAGCAACAAATCAGGGTTTCTGGCCTCACAGATCTCATGGTCATGCTGCTTAGCTGCTCTGAGCCTCAGTTTTCTCATTTGTAAAATGGGACTAATGATAGCTCTCTCTTAGGTTGCTATAAGAGGTAAATAAGGTGATAGCTAAGGAGCTGAGAACAGTGCCTGTCCCACAGTAGATGTGTTTTGACAGGATAACTTTGGTTATTTATCACAGCTCTGAACATTGGTGTGAGTCTGTTATCTTGTCACCAGAGATGTACATATCAGTTTCTAATGATGAAAACTTCTGGAAAAAGTCTCCTATATATATAAATATGTTTAGATGTACTTAAATAAATGCATGAAAAATGGCAGACTCAAAGTGATGGCACTGGAGGGAAAAAGGGAGAGACTATTAGATGGCTCTTAAACAATTATGCATCAGTTTTTGAGTAAAAAGAAAAATTCAGTAGAGCTTTAAAAAGAAAAAAATGTTTTTTAATTTAACCAAAACTATCATGGGCATTGATCAATTTATTGGATGAAATTTTCTTTCCCTAGGAATGTGGACAAGTTTCCCCCAAATAGCCACTCTATAATGATCCCCAGCCTACAGCCCCAGCCATAGGCAGTTGTTCACTGACCCAAGTGTAAAGAGCTAATATTATGCTTAAGCTGTTTCTTTCTGAAGTCTTCTGCCAGGCCAGAGCTCCCTGAGTGAACAATAATCATTATCATCTCTGCAAAGATTAACTCTAAGTGCAAAAAATTTAAAAATTGCATGTGCCAGTTATATTATGTGTCTTAATTTGAAAGCCATGCTGAAACTACAGAGCATACTGCTATTTATCAAAGACAAGTATTAGAAATGCCAGTTTTCAGAGTACATATTTGTGTCCATAAAAATGCAGTACATACTGATCCGTCTGGTCTCTGAACTCCAAATTGCTCTTTTGCCTGGATATCTTAATTTCTCCCAGTCCTCAGACCAAACAAGACAAGTGAAAAAGAACTATTTGCTCCTCTTGATAGAGTAACAGGGTGTCCCAGAACAGTTTTCTCTGTGGGCGGCCAAGAGCAGTTGCCAGAGCTCTTGGCCTTAGGGGAAGGCTGGGGTCACAGTTGGAGCAGGGCTCAGGCGATGGGCCAGCCTCCCTTAGGAGCACCTGGAAGGCCTTCTGAGCTCTGCAGGGGGATCATATTGGAGAGGGTGGGTACCAATGACCCAGAAGTCTGACAATTATGCAAGTGGGATTGGCACAACACACGTTTGGGATTGTTTGCTAGTGTAACATCATTTATACCTGAAATTCATAAAACCTGGGAAGCATTTGGGATTACACTAAGAAATGCATGTGCTTTTCCCTCTCTTTTGGGAACCTCTTAGTAATTACTAAGTTCTGGGGCAAGAGTGGGAGCTGTGCATTTTAGACCTAGTTTTTCCACAATGCCCACCCAGGAGGGGGCTCCCATACTTGAAATCTGCTTGAGACCCACCTTTTTCCCTCCTTGCCCTTCAGTCAGAGATCAGATTGTGAGTCCTACTCTAATCCAGAGAGGGACTAAACCTCCCTTTGGTCCTGGCTGAGTTTCATCTTCCTCCAGGTAAATAAGGTCTCCTTTGGCCTCCAATTTCCTACCTTTAGACCTGAGCATGGGTAATTCTGTTAATCTTCCCTTTCCTGCCCTAGCCTCCAGCACTCAGGGCTGGGAGAAGGACCCAGGCCATTCTATGGGTTGGTGGCCTCAGCCTCATCAGCCTGCTCCATAGCCAACCACCAATCCCCACTCTAAAGAGACCAGGGTGAAGGAGAAGTTAGAGCTCATGAGCTCCAAGGAACCTCCTCAACTGCTAGGGTTGGTGGGCTTGGTCTCTTATACTCTGAAGCATATATAATCCCCCAGCATTTATATTATTTTTTAATAAGCACAGGGCATGTAAACTAAGCCCTGCTATTGATACTGTGACACTCATACGGTGGGGGCAAGCATATTAGCAGCTTTTCTGTAGAGCTTCCAAAACACTCATGTCCTCTGTGAGGAGGACTCTCCTAGGCTATGTGACCCTGGTTCCCTGGTGTCAGAGTGTCACTCGCTATGGGCCACTGGCCAATGGCTTCTCAGGTATTATGGTGGCCATTGCAACCCTCAAGTT
Source organism: Manis javanica (assembly GCF_040802235.1). Taxonomy (NCBI): domain Eukaryota; kingdom Metazoa; phylum Chordata; class Mammalia; order Pholidota; family Manidae; genus Manis; species Manis javanica. Next base: position 38,641,322 of record NC_133165.1, on the reverse strand, counting down.
CAAGAAACAAGTCTCAGGAGCATTCTGACTTGCCTATGTCTACATCATGGGGGTTATTTGAGGCAGGAAGTAAACAGGCAGTCCCAAGACCATGCTCTCAAAACCCAGTTCAGAGAGAACATTGTACTTACCTGCTGTGTGTTCTGAGCCCTAGCAACCTCCCTCCAGCCATAGTCAGCCTGACCTGAATACCAAAAAGTGGTTTTATAACATTGGTGATTTATTGCCTTCTTTTCTTATAACAGAGCACTCCCAAATGGTTATCTTGAAGGTATCCTTCCTTTATCCTTTATCCTATTCCTTTTTCCCTAATTGGGAAGAGGTAAAATATTTGCAGCAGACACATATAAGGACTTGGGGCTGGATGTGCGGCTAAGCATGTCAGATTTTAAGGTTTGAGGGTTTTGACCCCTACACTTGTATGTTGGTGTCAGTCCTCATTATCTGACCTCTCTAAGTCAGTGATTCCGTTGGTCTGGGAACTACCCTTTGAGAACTACCAGTCAAGATCAGTCTTCTACCACAAAGGACCAAATTTAAGAAACTTTTGTTTGATCCTCTATATTGTGGCCAAATTGAAAAGCCAACTGTTCTTTTATATATTTAATCATGATTACACTGAGCAGTAAGGGTAACTGGCATGGTTAGGCTTGAACAAGTGTGCCAGGGTGGATGTCAAGATAATCTTGTACCTAGGACCTCAGTCAATTCTTGAAACCTATTTAGCTTTGGGACCATTATTGTTTGTGACTATGCTTAAGAGGCACACCTTTTACTTGAATACACTTAGAAATCATAACTTAATTACTCTTCTGATGCCAAGCATTATTTTGGTAATGGACCTAAGTTAGGGACTTTGATTTTAGAAAGTCAAATATGTTCTAAAATCCTTTGACCAGGTAATCATGCCTCTGAAAAAATCTGCCCCAAGTAAACAACCTAAAATACAAAAGAGTATTTATGCTTCAAGTTGTTTACCATGGAATTACTTGAAACAGTGAAAAATTAGAACCAAACAAAAGGCAAATTGTAGACTAAATAAATGTAAAATGTTAATATAGGTAAAACTGGGTGTAACATATATTGAAAATCTGTAGTATCTTTCCAGTTACTCAGGAAGTCTAAAACTATTCTAAAATAAAATATTTATTTAAATATGGTATATCCAATTTGATGGACTACTGTGCAATAATTTGAAATGACATTTGTGAAGAGTGTGCAATAATATAGAAAATTATTAAGCCAGGTGAGAAAAGAAGAATGTAAACTTATGCAACTTTTCAAAATGATGTATATTGGAGACAACTCCTATAATGACAATACAAAGAACTCCATGGACCCTCTTCACAGTAAAACAAACTGTAATGAGTGAAAATTATTAAAAACATAACAATTTGAAGACTCTGGAAATTGTCCTAAAGGCAGACAGCAAGTGAAGAATGTTTATTCAAGGAAATCTACAAAATCTCATGAAGAACAGTTAAAGCCTGTGACTTTTGAGCCACGACCTTCTTTATCTCTGTCCTACAAACTACCCCAGCTCAGTGTGCCAGTGGGTGCAGCTAAGAACACTGTCTCAATTGAGGGCTTTTGTATCTCCTCTGGTGGAGCAGGCCACCAGTATATCTCATCCCCCTGCCCTAGCTCTATGTTGCAGAAACTCTAATCCAGACCAGAGTAACTAAGAAGTCTGGGGGGGTCTCTTCCTCCACTTAGTCTCTATGCATAGGGTGAAAGCTATACCCTAGGTGTGGATAAAGACCAAGATAAAGAGAACATCTTGAAATCAGCAACAGGACTATTCGTGTTCAAGGGAACTCCAATAAAATTAACAATTGACTTGTCATCAGAAATCATGGAGTCCAAAAGACAGTGGGATACTATATTCAACATACTCAAAGAAAAAAAAACCTGTCAGTCAAGAATGTAACATCCAGGAAACATATCTTTTGAAAATGAATGTGAAATAAAGATATTTGCAGATTAAAAAAACAAACTAAATGTATTACTCTCAGACCTGTCTTATAAGAAATACTAAAGAAAGTTGTGCAGATGAAAAGCACGTGACCCCAGGCAGTAGTTCAAATCCACCAAAAAAGGAAAGAACACCAATTATGTAATTATAAAAGACAGTATAAATGCATTCTTCTCTCAATTGATTTAAAAAGCAATTGCATAAAACAATATGTATATAATTATATTCTTGGGCTGATAGCATATAAAAATGTAATATATTTGACAATAACAGCACAAAGGAGGCCAGTGGGAGCAAAACTGTATAGGAGTAAGAAACAACACCAGATGGTATCTCGAATGCACATGAAACAAATGAAGAGAATCAGAAATGGCAAATAAGAAGGTTAATATAACTAGCTCTATAAATACTTGTTTTTATTTCTTCTCTCATCTTCTTTAACAGACATAAATTAACTAACATAATATAGAAACATATTGTTGTGTTTATAACATATATAGATGTAATATTGCATATCAGTGGAAGAGGGAATAAAGAAGAAAGTTTTCATATCTCACTGGAATTAAGATACTATAAATCTGAAGTATATTCTGATAAACTAAAATGTATATGGTAAACCATAAAGAAACATTAAGAAAAAGTATATATAGTGAATGAATCATTGACAGGAATTCAGGTGTTACACTAGAAATTGTTAAATTAATGCAAAAGTATATAGAAAGGAGGCTAGAAGAACAAAATGACATGGGACATACAGAGAACAAAAGTAAAATGTCAGATGTAAATCCAACTATATCAGTAATAACATTAAATGTGAATGGATTAAACAATTCTATCAAGAGGCGGAGATTCAAGTACTAGATAAAAAACAAGATCCAACTATATTCTGTCTATAGGGCACACACCTTAGATTCAAAGATATAAAAAGGTTGAAAGTAAAGGATGGAAAAATATATCATGCAAATGACAACTGTAAGAAAACTGGAGTGATTATACTTATAAAGGCAAAATAGTCTTTAAAACAAAAATACTACTAGAGATAAGGAGGAATATTTTATAATGACAAAGGGGTCAATCCATAAGGAAAATTTAATAAATATAAACATATATGCATCTAAAAACAGTCCCAAAATGCATGAAGCCAAAAACCTGACAGAAGACAGAAAAAACAATTCAATAACTGCAGTTAGAGACTTTAATACCCCACTTTCAGTAATGAATAGAGCAAGTAGGTAGAAACTCAAAAAAGAAATAAAGGATTTCAACAACAGTATAAACCAACTAGAGTTAACAGATTTCTATGGAACACTCTATTCAACAGCAAAATGCATATTCTCAAGTGCACATGGAACATTCTCCAGTATAGATCATATACCAGGCCATAAAAAAGCTTCAATAAGTTTAGAAGGATTAAAATAATGAAAAGTAAAAGTACATTCTTCACTTACAATGGAGTTAATTAGATAACACTAGTAACAGAAATAAGTTTGGGAAGTTCAGAAATATGTGGAAAATATATAGCACGCTCCTAAATAAAGAAAAAATCAGAAGAAATCATAAAGTACTTTGAGAGGAATGAAATGAAGATACAATATATCAAAACTTGTGGGATGTAGCTAAAGCAGTGCTTAGAGATAAGTTTATAGTTGTAGATACCTATATTTAAAAAGAATGAACTCAAATCAAAAACCTAACCTTCCATCTTAAGACACTGGGAAAAGACAAGTAAACTAAACCTATAGCAAACAGAGGAAGGAAATAATAAAGATCAGAGTGGAGACTAATGAAATAGAGAATAGAAAAATCAATCAAACTAAAAGTTGATTCTTCAAAACGATCAACAAAATGAAAGGTGAGACATCATTACTTAAATTAGGGAAACAAAAATAATTATAAGGCAATGCTTTGGTAACCTGTATACTAATGAATTGGATAACTTAGATGAAATAGACAAATTTCCAGAAAAACTTAAACTACCAAAATTGACTCAAGAAGAATTAGAAAATCTGAATATACAGATAACAAAAAGATTAAAATAGTAATATAAAAAACTTCACATAAAGAACATCTCAGTGTCAGATAGTTTCACTGCTGAGTTCTATCAAACATTTAAAGAACAGCTAATACCAATTCTTCACAAACTTTCCCAAAACACAGGAGAGGAAGCAACATACACTTCCCAACTTATTCTATGAGGCCAGTATTAACCTTATTCTGAACAAGGCAAACACAACACAAGGAAAGAACACTATAGACTTTTTTTCTCTCATGAATACAGACACAGAAATTGTCAATAAAATACTAGAAAACCAAATTCAGCAACATAAAAGAGTGATTATACATACCAAGGGAAATTTGTCCCAGGAATAAAAGATTGGTTTAACATTCAACAATCAGTCATTGTAATATACCATATATGTAGAATAAAAGATAAAACTACCCAATCATCTAAGTAGACACAGAATAAGTATTTGAAAAAAATTTAAAACCCCTTCATATTAAAAACACTTAATAAACTGCTAATAGAAGGGCTCGTCCTCAACATGATAAAATACATAAAGTAAAAAAAAAAAAACACAGTTGACATCATACTTAATAGTGAAATTCTGAAAGTTTTCACTGCAAGATCAGGAATAAATTTAGAAAACACATATACTGAAAGCTACAAAATTTCACTGAAAATTTTAAAGAAGAGTGGAATAAATGGAAAGACATCTATGTACATGGATTGGAAGAAAATACAGTTAAGATGGCTACACTCCCCAGTTGATCAATAGATTCAGTGCAACTCCTATCAAAATCCAGCTTCCTTTTTTGCAGAAATTAACAAATTGATCTTAAAGTCCATATGGAATATGAGGGACTCACAATAGCCAAAACAATCTTGAAAAAAAAAACACATTTGGAAGACTTAACACTTGTCCATTTCAAAACTTTAATTAAAGAGCTATAGTAATCAAGACAGTGTGGTACTGGCATAAGAATAGATATATAGATCAATGGAATAAAACTGAGTCCAAAAATAAACTCTGATTTACAGTCAGTTGATTTGGATAATGTGCCAAGATAATTCAGTAGGGAAAGATGTCTTTTCAACAATGGTGATAGGACAACTGGATATCTACATATAAAAGAATGAAGTTGGAACCCTTCTTCACACACATGCCAAAAGTAACTCACAAAGGATCACAGCCCTAAATGTAAAAGCAAAGACTATGAAACTCTTAGAAGAAAATAAAGTTGTAAATCTTTGTGACTTTTTGAGTTAGGGGAAGTTTCTTAGATATAATACCAAAAGCACAAGCAACAAAAGAAAAAAACAGATAAACTGGACTTGAAAATTAAAAACTTTTGTGCTTTAAATGATGCTGTAAAAAAGTGAAAAGATGGTCCAAACTTTGCAGAAAATATTGGTAAATAGTGTATATTATAAGGGGCTTGTACCTAGAGCATTTTAGAATTCATACAATTCAATACTACTAAGACAAATAACCCAAAGACTTGAAAAGATATTTCTGCAAAGATATATACATGAACAATAAGAACATTAAAAGATGCCCACCATCATTGGCCATTAGAGAAATGCAAGTCAAACTCCTAATGAAGAACTACTTCATATCCACTAAAACAATTACAATGAAAAAGACAGATAATCACAAGTTTTGGTGAGGATATGGAGAAATTGGAACCCCCATACATTGATTGCTAGTGGCAATATAAAATGGTGTATACAATAGTCTGGCAGGTCCTCAAAAAGGTAGACATAAAGTTGCCATAAAACCCAGCTGTTCTTCTCATAGGTCTATACCCAAAACATAAAAGCTTATGTTCACACAAAATCTTGTCCATGAATTTTTCTTAGCAAAATTATTCATAATAACCAAAATGTGGAAACAACCCAAATGTTCAACACATGATAAATAAAATGTAGTATAGCTGGAATTTCTAGCATGACAGATACTGAGGCTATCACTACGTGGAGGACCCTTCCCTAAGATGGTTGCGGTTAACTTTCTAGAAGATTTCTAACTCAAGTTATATGAGTTTTGGGAAATTCTTCAACCTATTTGTGCCTCAGTTTCTTCATCTGAAAAGCAAGGATACTAATACTTCCTACTGCTGGGTTGTAAGAAAATTAAAATGATACAATATGTAAAATTACTGAACACATGGTTAGCACATATTAGACACTCTATAAATGCTACTTTCTTTTTCCCAGGGGAGTTGATACTGAAAAAGATCTTTATTGGGCACTGAGCTTATCAGAGCTCTCTTGGTTGCAAACAACAGAAAAAGTGGAAACTAAATGAAGCCAAGAGAGAATCTGTTGGCTCGTGAAAAACACCTGGGAATAGGTGGGAGTGCTATGGATGATTGTGCCACTGGCCTCAGTAATGCCCTGAGTAAGGACTCCAGGTCTTCCAGGGGACTCTCTCCATTTCTTGCCTCTCTGTGTCCTCATATGTTTGCTTCATTATCCTTTACGTATTCTGGCTTCTTCTTCACGGTGGGAAATTCAGCCCCTGGCACTTTCAGACTCACATCCTCCCACCTTGGCCTCAGACTCTTTTTCTCTCAGCTGAAAACCTTTGGGAAGAACTCTGATTGTCCCAGCTTGTGCTACGCATCCATCTCTGATGTTCATGTTGGGGTATTAGGTGTTTAGGTACTAGGATATGAAGATTAACAGTTCCCACTAGGGCTGAGGTTGGAGTTAAGAAAGTAACAGCTGTACAAAAAAACGAGAGGTGTGCTGACCTAAGCAGGTTAAACAAAAGGTGCCAAACACTTGTACTTGCATCCATTAGGTGCTCATGATATGGAGAATTAAAAGTCCATAGGATCTAATAATGGCTTTTCAACTACTATTTACCATCTTGGTTGGAAGACTTGTGCAGTGAACACCTTGTGCAACTGTGCATAGTGGCCCTGTGTTCCCAGACTCCCACCTCCACCCCAACAAGTGTCAGATGAATAGCCTCTCAGAACAGAATCTATGGGCAAAGAGTTTGCATTTAGGGATGAAATGCTCATCCAAACTGGAAATATCATCCAACTGGTAGACCATCTGAGGGGGTTACCCAGAGAGTGTGAAGCTAGAGTGTGGAAACTGGACTAGAGGGACAGAGTTCAGAACACAAGGTGTTTGGTGGATTCCAGATGGTTTTGTTAGGTGGAAGGGCTCAGCCCTAGCTGCATTTTAGAGGAACCCTGTTAACCAGTGTGGATGGGGATGGAGCTCTTTATGTTGCCACCCACCTTGATCACAACTGGGGTCCTGTGGGACTGTGATAACAGTTCAGTATCTCCACCTAAGAGCAGCACAAACAGGGATGTGGCAAGCTAAGTCCCTGTATCCTGTCCATCAGCCATATCCTGATTGCCTTCCCAGGGAGGGTGGTCTGTAGTGAGCAGCCACTCCAGCAGTTAGAAGTGGCTCTGACAGCAGTAGTGGCCAGCTATAGCAGCAGTGAAGGGACAGCACAGAAGCCTCTAGAAATGGTGACAAATTCCCTAAAGCGTCATCTACCTTCTAAGTGGAACTGCCCCAGGAAAATAAATGGGAAGCTCCCACTGGTTAATAGAACCTCTGGTGCCCATTTGTACATGTGATTTTGCAAACTCCTCAGTGGCTTGTGAAGGCTGTCCCTAAATTTCCTTTTAGCAGTGCACTTTCCCTTTCTCTTGGCTGTGCATGGAAGACCCAGGACCTGCGCTACCCAAGAACACTTTCCAGGTCAGATGGCTGGCTGCCTCTTCCCTTTAGCTAAATGAAGGACACCATCTTCACAGGATAAGGAGGCGAATCCATCTGGTCTCCCTGACTGCACTGGCCAGGGGAGTTCCAGTCAAGTCCCAAGCTTTAGCTATGTGGACAGTCAGCTCATACCACCCAGAATCTATATCTGGCTGCCAAATGCACCTTGCTCTGGCCACCCACATACACAACTCGAGCAACAGGCTCAGCATTCTCTGGCTGAACAAAGAGGGTGATTGCCACAAGCAGAGCTATTGTTCAATTGGCACTAGCATCAAAGACCCTGGCCAGCTCCCCTTTGTCTGTCAGCTGCTATTCAGAAGGCAAAGAGAAAAAAAATAAACCAAAAGGTTTCTTGGAAAGAATCATCTGTGGACTTGGGACATTTGCTGGAGTGGTGGGCTAACGTGATTCTAATAACAACTTGTAAAGCTACTTAACATGGAGAACCTTACCAACACATATTCCAAAATGTCACGGTGCCTGGTTATAACAGGCATGCTGTGTCCCAGATTTAGAACTGTTTGAAGTTGAGTCATCCCCTGCCTGCCTACATGTAACAAGGTCTGTGCACAGTGTTTGGGGGCAGGTTATCACGAGGATGTTAACCTTTTTACCCTGCATCAGTGTTAAGAATGTGTCATCTTGTCTTAAGATAACATGCTGCCAGAGCCTCTTTCCCAGAGAGCCAAATTTTTTTTTAACCTGGCCCTGTGCCCATCTCATGCCACCAATAGTAATGGACTCTTGATACCTTCACATATGTCAGATATTTATTGAATTATTTACTTCCACCGGTGGATGAGGGGTCAGGCAGGCACAGTCCTCCCTGGCAGGCAGAAGGATTTTTTCGTGTGGGGGGTAAAAATTTTATTTGTATTGTGAAATATTTCTAACATGTAGAAAAAAAACAGATAATAAAAATAACGAACTTGTGATTTCCACCTCCAGACTTAAAAAACTTACAAATAATGTCCTGTGTTCCCTTTCTGATTGCTTTCTTTCCTCCCCACCTCCAGGGGATTCCCACCACTCTCCCTGGTGTCATGTCAATGCACTTTCTGTTCTTTTACATGGATCCACACACAGCTCTCATTTGTGAGTTTAAAAACTTGGTGTAAATGCATTTTGCTAAGCTGATGGACAGTAACCGTAATGTGGTTGTTAGGGGGGACCTGATATAGGGGAGAGCATAGTAAACATAGTATTCTTCAGGTAAGTGTAGATTAAAAATTTAAAAAAAAAAAAGAAAGAAAGAAAGAAAAGGGGGATTACTCCTTAACAGGATAAAACTATTGGTAAATCAAAGATCAACGCATGCTTTAAATATCCTTAATGTTGATCACTTAAAGGGTGTCAGATGATCAGCTATGGAGGTACTCTTTTCTGATAATATTCCTTTCTCTTAATTAAAAAAAAAAAAGAAAGCAGTTACTGTGTGCTGACCTCCAATGAGTTCTGCACAGTGGTATAGAGGGCATGTCAAAGTGTGGGCAAAGGGTCTCTTTGTTTCTATGCAGAAGATCAAGGCCTAGCTTGGATACCCAGAAAATGAACTAAGATACGATATGAGGAGGAGCTTCCGGCATCAGCACTCTCTGGAGGACTCGTGCCGGGGGATGATCATCAAAAAGCCTCCACAGGGATCCGGACGATGCTGCGGTTGTGGCTGCATCCAGCCCACCGTCTCCTGGACTTGCCATAAGAAGGAGGAGGGAGATGTCTAGGCTGGCATGTGCATACAGTGAGACAACGAATTTGACTGGATCTGTACTGTTGGAACTCAACCAGGAGTTGGGAGGGGTGCAAGTTGTAGCACCCCAAAATCTCATGACTATAGACTATCTATGGTTAAAAGAACATATGGGATGTGAACAGATCCCAGAAATGGGCTGCTTTAATTTGTCTGATGGTTCAAGTACAGTTGGACAATATCCATCATATCATAGATAAATTTTCACAAATGCCTAGGGTGCCTAAATGGTTTTCTTGGCTTCACTGGAGATGGCTGGTAATTATAGATTTGCTTTGTTTATGTCACCGTATTCCTATTATGTTAATATGTGTGTCCAAATTAGTTAGTAGTTTAAAACCTATACATACTTAAGGTACTATACAAGAAGATATGTCAAAGAAATAATCAATCCTCCCAAGTTTCCTTCATATGCTACATCTATAGCTTTTCTTCTTCCTTCCTAATTACAAACCTTAAATAGAATTCGTGCCTCATATCGAATTTACCGAGTATCATAATTCCTCCAGGTGGTAAAGATACCTCGAGACAAGTGCTGGGCATAGAAGCCACAGGGCATAAATCTGCAAAGAAGTAAAAAGCTAACCTTTGCAAACAATATGGCTTCTCTCTCACTTACCAACTTTACATTTCCCTGTATGGCCCCGGAAGATGACTGGTTAGCCAGAGACGGGTAAGATTCCTCAAGGGAGGAACAACCTAAGACAGGCACAGTCGCAGGGGGGCCATCAGGTGAGAATTTGGGGATCAACAGAGGTGAGGCTCAGAACCTCACCCCCCCTGCTTTGAGAGAAATCTTCTGCATCCGTGGATGTCTTGCTGCCCTTGTCTAGCCTGGATTAATACTTAGTCCATAGGCACACACCTGATCATCTGATCATCTATATTTGCCTTCTTACAGCACTAAACTATGTTTTCTACCTTTATCTTGCATCTACCTACCACTTCAGCATTTTATTAAAAATAAAAATAATAATAATAAAGGGAGAAATGTGGGATGAACATATAAATCAAGTACAAAAATCAAACGAATATTCATATTTGACCTGATTGTTTATAGGTCATAATGTGTGATCAAAACCGAAAGTTTCTGTGATGACTGCCCTTGTACTGTTCACCATGTAAGAATTTATTCACTCTGTAAGAATTCGTTCACCATGTAAGAACTTGTTCGTTATGCTTCAGAAGATTGGAGACTGACGAGAATTAGGCTTGAGATGGATTAATGATTGTACATTGAGCGTTGACCCCCCTATACTGAATTTTATTGTTGTTAACAACCATTTGATCAATAAATATGAGAGATGCCCTCTCAAAAAAAAAAAAAAAAAAAAAAAAAAACTTGGTGTAAATGGCATTTGACTATGTAGACCTCTGCAACTAGAAACATTATGTTTTGGAGTTGCCCAAGTTGATATATAGGGAGCGGATTCATCTGCTTTCCTGCTGTATAGTGTTCCTCTGTATGAACACTTAACACCCACTCATCTATTCTTTAGGTACGGGACATTTAGGCTGCTTCCAGTTTTTTACAGTTAGAAACACTACTGTAGCATGCATTCTTAGGCAGGATTATTGAGATGTGTTCTTTCATAGTTAACAACAGTTACAGTGATGTATACAGTAGTAATAGTAGTCTAACTCTGGGCTCCAGGACCCAATTCCAATGTGTGTATGTATGTGGGAGAGCATCTTCCCACACATAAAACCAAGCAATTATTGAACACCAGCAGGGTGTCAGAGAACTCAACTCAATCTGATGCTATCTGCCCAGAGACAGCACTACATTTCCCAGGTTAAGGGCTCTGTCCTGCAAGACTGCCCTCCACCCCCGACTCCAGACACAGGTCGCAAGCCCCAGGCAGTTACCTGGTCTTCTGACCTACTGGCTACAGATTGGAGGTCCCTACAACCTCCCCCTTAGTTTCAATTAATTTGCTAGCACGACTCACAGAACTCAAAACACTTACATTTACCAGTTTAATAAAGGATACTGTAAAGGATACAAGTTAACAGCCAGATGAAGAGAGACAGATGACAAGGTCCTAAATAAAGGAGCTTCTATCCTGGTGGAGCTTGGGGCTTGGCTTGGTCGCATGTGGAAGCGTTCTGGCTCCCCAAATATAGAAGCTCTCTCTGACTAAGAAGCAGGATCCAAGAGAGTGATAAGCTCTTCTCACGGGGGTTTGTGAGGGCTTCATGGCATAGCCATGACTGATTAAATTAATGGCCATTGGCTGATTCAACCTCTAGTTCCTGCCCTTGGGTAGGGGTCCAGAAGTCTCTCATTAACCTGACAAAACACTCATTTCACATTTAAGACTCTGCCATGTTTTCAGGAACTGTGGATGAAGACCAAATATACCTGGGAAATATGTATGAATGACAAAATATGTATTTCTTATGACTCAGTATATTGCAAGTATTTTACTAACTTTTTTTTAGGATTGCTCGTGTGTGGGGTAACAAAAAGCAGCCAGACTTTTAGTTGGCTTCAGATTGTCATATTGTTTTTAAATCTCTAGAGACAATGCGCCCCTAATCAATGCACACAGTGTGGATCCCTCCCAAGGCCACACTTGATTCTCCACTGTTCTTTTGGGCCATCATTTTATCTATTTCCTGACTTGTGCCTGATCTCTTCAGTGGCTGTTTCCTGAGGTCAGTTCGCTTGCCATCTCTGATTCCTTATACCAGTTCTGTCTCCTATTGGACTCTGGCTCCCTTGCCCTTTTAGTTGTACAATTTCCAGCTATTCTAGGTGAAAACCTCACACAATCTTGTCCTACATCCTGTTCCTGTGGCTTAGATGCTCTTGGCAAGCACCCACACTGAATTCCTTAGGCCCTAAGAATAGAGATAAGAAGCAGAGATACACAAAGTTTTCTCTGAATCCCCATTCCTCCTCCCAGGGATTGGTGAAGAGAAAATGCTCAGTGATTGAATGTTTTATTGAATAAATGGAGAGGGTAAAGTGGAATTTGATAGATGTGGTACAGGGTTGGGGTTACATAAGATCCTCTAACAATACAAGTAGATTGACTCTCATTGAATAGAGAATCTTTTATGGAAACACTATGGCACATAGCCAAGTTATTTAAGAGAGCATAATAAATTTGATGTTTCCTTTCACCTGACTGCATTCCTGAAGAATATTCAATGTTCAACACCCACACACACATGCACACTCGGAGGCATATACACCAACACTTCCATTTCCTGAAAAGATTCAGTGATAAGCTATTTTAGGCACTGCTAAGCAATTTAAATAGAAGACTACCAAGTTATCTTTTTAAAAAAGTAAACTTTTATTGAAGATAACAGACATACAGTACACAAATCATGAGTGTAGTCAAGTGAATCTTCACAGACTAAACTCACCTGATAATCGCATCCCAGGTTAAGAAACAGAATATACCCGCTTCTTGAAGCTCCATTTGTGCTCCATCTCAGTCGCTACATACTCTCCCCAAAGGTAACCACTATTCTGAGCTCTATCACTAGATTAGCTTTGCCCACTTTTGAGCTTTAAGCAAATAGACTCATACAATATACATTCTTTTATGTCTGACTGCTTTTGCACAACATTTAGTTTGTGAGATGCCTCCAAGTCATTGTGTCTAGTGAAATTCATTCATTTACATGGCTATATGGTATCCCGTTGTATGACTATGTCACAACTTATTCATTTTACTGTTGATGGGCACTTGGGCTGTTTCTAGTTTTAATTCTAATAAGTAGTACTGCAGTAAACATTCATGTACATGTTTTTATGGGTGCACATATGCACATACTTTTTGGGGGGCATAAACCTTGGTAGAATTTTTGGTGCCATAGGTATGCATATATTTAGTTTTTATATTACCAAACAGTGCACGTACCATTTTACAATTGTATCTGCAGTGTGCGATAGCTCCAGTTGTTCTTCATCAACACTGATATTTTCTGTCTGGGGTGTAGAGTACAGACTCTGTGCCCTGTCCTCCAAGTTGTAGCTCCTTTGAAATCCCAAATTATTTTTTCTGCTGATCTACTTCCTCCCTGATCTTTCTGTTTCTTTAGCTTTCTCTTCTTCCTTTGCCCACTTTTTACATGTAACTTTTCCCCTAAGGTTCCATCTTCTTTCTTCTTGCTTCATTTTTCCACTTCTATTAGACCATTCGTTCATTTAGTTGTTTAGCAATAGTGAGTACCTACTATGTGTTAGGGACTGTGATAGCTGATAAGCAAAATAGACATGGTCCTTGCCTTTTATTCTATGGGTACTTAACAGATAAATCTTATAAATGATTTTACAGTCACACATAATAATCACTGACATGAAAGAAATTATATGGGTGTCGTGAGAGTAAATTGGGGCCTTAACTGGGGTTGAAAAGTTCAGCAAAAGCCTCTTTGAGGAATCCGAGATAGAAAGTTGTAGAAGGCAAAGGGGTGGGGTGTTAGGGAGATAAAAGATCAGCATATGTGAAGACTCAGAGAGAGGAAAGGGCTTGGAGCTTTCACAGACCATGGGAAGGCCAGTGTTGGAGCCTGAGGAGCAAAGTAGCTTATTCTAAGTCTAGAGAGGGAGGCAGCACCCTAACATGTGGAGCATTGTAGGCCACATTAAACATTTTTCATTTTATTGCAAGAGTAATGGGAAACCATTGAACGGACATAGAGTAGGATGTTCACATGAACTGATGGGCTTTGTCAGATCACTCAGGGTGCTGTGTGGGGGAGGAATTGGAAAGAAGCAAGAGTGGAAGCAGGGAGACCAGTTGGAAGGGTTTCCTAATAATGCAGAGCGGAGATCATGATGGCTAGTAGTTGGGCAGTAGAGTGGAGATGGAGAAAAGTAGACACAGGTAAGAGAAAATTGTGGAGGGAGCAGAATGGGTGAGATGGGATTCCCCCCTGGAGATGGTAGGTGAGAGGGGGAGTTGCGAGAGTCGTTTCCAAGATTCATAACTTGAGCATTTGAATGGCTACAGGAGCCATTCTCCTGGTTGAGGGAGATTGGAGACAATGCAGATTTGGAAATGTGGAGGAGCACAGGTTTTAAGCATGTTACATTTTGTTGCCTCTGAGACGTACAGGGGGGCAACAGTTTGGTGTTGAGATAATTCATCTCCACAATTTGGTTTGCCCAGGACTCTACTCATTGATGGTGAGGCATCCCATTGCTCTAGGGAAAAGCAGAGATAGCTGGGAACAAGGGTGTTAAGTAGTTGCCTTGCTTTCAAATAGATTACTATTTAAAAAGTAAAAAGCATAGGACAAGCAAATCCTTTTCATTTGCAAGAAGACAGGACTTGTGATTTCCAAGGAGGTAAAACTTGGAAAACTGAACAGAGAGTTTTCACTTTAAGCTGCAGAGGAGAAAGGACAAAAGGCATGATGTAAAGGCAGCTTCCACCACCCAGGAAGGAAATAGGCTCTTCCAGGCTGAAGGAAAAGAGAGCAAGAAGGTTCAGGAGTGTGAAGCCAGAGGAGGATAATAAGAGAGGTAGAAAGAAAACACTGAATGTGACATCACAGAAGCCAAGGAAGAGAAGGTATTTCAGGAAGGAGTTAACAATCAACCTCATTAAGTGCTGCCAAGAGATCAAGTAAGAAGAGAACCACAGAGTCAAAATCATTGGATTTAGCAATGGCTTAACAGAGAAGCCTCAGCACTGGGGGAGGAGGAGAGAGGGGAGTGGCTTGAAGAGTTAATAGGGATGAGAAAGTGGAGGTCCCTTAGTCAGACAACTCTTCGTAGAAGCTTGGAGATGTATGGGGACAAGAGAAAGCATGATTTGGAGGAGGCTTTGAAATGAAGAGTTTGTCTAAAGATGAAGCTTTCTAAAGTGTGTTTGAATGTAGATGGATGGGTTGAAGATGTAGCAGCAAAGTCCCTGAGAAGGAGGAGGGGATGTGCTTACCCACATTCTTGGCTGCTGTGGTGGCCATGACAATCAGCTGCTTAGATCTCTTGCTGTGGGAGCATAATTGACTGATGGCTTCAGCTGCTGTCCTTCTGGATCCACCTACGTATCCCTGCTGAAGCCATGCTTCCCACAGGCTGTTCCCAGTAAATGACTAAGCATGGTGGGACCATTCCTGTGGCAGTTGTGGCATTAGGACACCCCACAGCCCTAGCCAAACCTTTCCTGAACTGTGCTGCTGTCTGAGAGGCTTCCTGTCCAGCCTTCCTTCCCAATCTCCTCCACAGGTGCCAGACCTCCTTGTGGACTGAAGGCTCGCTTTGCTTTCTTTGCATCCTCCTTTTTATTCTTCACAGGCATTTCCCCCAATGACTCTCTTGCATGTCCAGTCCTGTCTTCATGTCTGCTTCTAGAAAGACCAAACCTATATAGCTTCTGGCTCCCGAATCAGTGTATGTCAATGAGCTACTCTTTTCTGACCATCTGACTTGCCTTTCTAACTTCTGATCGAACAATGTCAGTGGAATAGTGCAGTGAGTGACCCCAGTTTGTCTCCTCCCCATTATTCTCAACTCTTCTGCTGAATATATTGTTCACACTGCTACCAGAGTGAGCTCTAAAAATAAACATTTGTAATATAGTCTTTCAAAACTGGATTAACTTCATTACTTCATGTGGGTAAAATTGCAATATTTCCAGAATATCTCACCTGGCTTTAGTCCATCTGTATATCAACAGGTGTTTCTTAGGGGTGGAGAGCAGTAGTTCATCTCCATATCAATGGGTAATTACCAGGGCAAGGGAAGGGTTTATCTGAACCTGAGAGGTTGGGGGAAGGTCCTAGCTTTCTTCTGCCTGAGCAGGAAAGAGGCAGCCCCAGACCGCAGTTTGTAAGCGATAAATGGGTTTTAAACTTTATTTGTCCCTTTGACTGATTTTGGTTTTACAGGTATTTTGCCCTGGGATTTCCTCTCCCTGAAACTACACTTAACTACTTTAAATTTTACATAGGCATCCCACCATGCCTAGAATAAAATTAAAACTCCTCACCATGGCCTCCCTGACATGTAGCATATTCCCCGTGCTATTCCTCCTCATACACAGCTTGCTCCTTCTGAAGGCCTTTCCTCTTGCTGTTTCCAGAAGACTTTTCCTCCAGACCTTCAGAGGCACAACCTTCATTTCATTCAAGTTTCTGCTCCAATGTCACCTCCTTGGAGAGACTTTACCTGACCATCTTATATAAAATTGCTTACCCCACCTCCTCCCAATTGTCATTATTTCTCTCCTTACCCTGTTTCATTTTTCTCTTGGCATTTATCATTGCCTGAAATTATATTACTAATTTGCTTACTTACTTATATAAATATTTAAATTAAATAATACCATTCTTTAAAAGATCCTGATCATCATCTAGAGCAACAGTCTGATAGAAGTATAATGTGATCCACATATGTCATTTCAGAGTTTCTAGGAACTCTCTGTTATGTCTTAAGCAGCCTACATATTAAGCATGAATGTAGTATGCATGCAGAGAGGCAAAAAATCTGCAGGAGGCTATAGCTTACAGCCAGGGCAAGCCCACCTCATAGGAGTAAAAGCTTTCTACTTTATTAAGAAAGCACTGAAAGAAGAGGTATGTGACTTGGCTTTACCATGAAGTAGTCCTATAACCTCGGGCAGATCACCTGGGTCCAGGAGGATAATAGGTTTTATCTTTCATGTCATCTTCTAGCAATTGATAGCGGCTGCTTGGAGGTCTGCTGAGGAAAGGTTTCTGAGGCTTAGTCTGTGCTTCTTGGGAGAGAGTTCCTTGATCAATTAGTGATGTCTGTCTGAGCACCACTAGGAGAATTGGGCTAAATGTTTGATTCCCTCAAAGACTCAACTTTTCCTCATTCAAAAGGGGATACAAATAACAGCTCTCAGCTGACATGATATTACTATGAAGCTCAAATGGAGTAGTCTGAAAAAATACTATGAAAGTCCAACACAGCGCTAAGGTATTATTAGAAATATATCTTAGTGTGGTCAGGGCTAATGTAATGTTTTTGTTTGTTTGTTTAGTGTGTGTGTGTGTGTGTGTGTGTGTGTGTGTGTGTGTGTGTGTGTGTGTGCATGTACGTATCTATTTTCCCCAAGGAAAAAAGAGAAGTACAGGTCCAAGAAGTTGGGTCTAGAAAAATACTCAGTTGTGCCAAGCTCAGGATGTGGAAAAGTTGTCCTGAAAAAGATTAAACCAATTGATGAGCTTTAAAAAAATTCCAGTTTGACTTTTTTCCCCCCTCGGAGTCCATTTATTATATGGATGTGTACACATATTTAATCTACAAATTTTTTTCAAAACAATGGTCTCCTTGTTTTTTTGAATTCTTAAAATACTTAATTTCTGCCACTTTGGGAAGGAAAGTATCATTTTTTCTCTTTGATAAACCACTTAATGGTCTTAGCAAATTTACTCCTTCTCTCTACCCAGGTGTCTTTCTCATCTTCTCCCCTCTTTATAGATGCTCAGGCCACCTCAGTGAATCTATTATTGATTCAGGAAAAGGCTTTGATTCTGCAAACCACAGGCTGTTACTCCTGAAACTATTGGTATTAGCTACAAATCAATGAACTTTTCAAATGCAGTTGAAGCAACAAAACTCACTTACTGCTAAACCTGATAAGCCCACCCTGGAACCGCTAAACCTTTATCTTAACAGCCATGTGATCTTTGCTGCTTTGATAGGCCGTTTGTTGCATTGATAAGGATTACACATCTTGGAGGAGCTGTTGCCTCTCTGGAAACATTTCTAAGGTGGCTGCAGTAGAAAAGGGAATCTCTATGGGTAGACTGTAAGACAACTCAACAGAGCTGTTCTTTAGAGACAAAATCGAAAATGGGAACATGTCATGGAAGAGTTCAAGCTGTGATGGAGTGTTCTTGGCATGATTCACTGGTGAGGGCATTTAGATCTTCATTCTTCTGAGCCATTCTATAGCACCAGCCCCGTGCTCCTTGCTTCATAACAGGAGTCTCTCTCTCTATTTTTCTCTCTTAGTCCTTAGTCAATAAAATGTGTATAACTGGGCCACTTAGACATCTGGTGTTCACCCTCATCATTATGACCTTTCATTTTTGCAGGTCACTTCCATCTGGAGTTTGGCTGTGGGTAAGTTCAGCATAATTTAGGAGAGCAAAGGGGAACAGGGGGATCGCCATCCTGGGGAAACTTTGGGAGGGGTATGTGCAGACCAATAGTTTCATCAACCTGTGGCTGGGAGGGCCTGAGGGTCCATGATAACCGCTTGTTCAACTGACCCTCTGCTTGAAGCATCTCTGATTTTTACCTGATCAGGAATTCCTCGAGGGGTGAGAGCTTTCTGGATTTGTTTCCTCCCTGTATCCTCTTCCTTTCCCTTGTCCTCTTTACCTTGGTTGGCACTTCCACCCACTTCACATCCTCGCTCCTCACTTTTCACTTTGGCCATTGCTGCAACCACGAGATCCGTGCAGGCGAGACCTGATGCCCCTGGATGGCTGCTCCTCCTGGCTTTCACTTTCTGTCCTTGGCTTCTAGGGGGCCAGGGTATGGGGATGCCTGCAGGAGCACCTGAAAGTGAGAAAGATGACACCTTAGGATGCCAGCTTTGTCCAGTGTGGATTGGAGAAGGTAGATAAATACTCCCCTTATCCATCTCCCCTGTGGACAGCTCTGAGGTGCATTTTACGTGGCTTCTTGGGCTCCTGGCAGGGCCAAGCCTCTGTTTTCCATGGTGGTGAGGAACTCAAGGATTCACCCTTGTTTTGGCTGTCCTTTTCCCCTGTCCCCTCCTTCTATCCCTAGGATTACCTCCCCTCCCCAAAATAGCTGCCTGCATACAAGCTCTTGTCTCAAGGTCTGCATTCCAGAGGAAATCCAGGCCAAACTGGTCTAGAGCACAGAGCTTCAGGCAGGGTTCTGGATCTGGGATCGCTCTGATTAGCACGCGATAGGAGCTCCACTGCCTGTGATAGGTGATGTGATGACTCCTGACCTCTAGTAGCACCAGTTACTAGATTGGCCAGGACAGTGGCCTGAAGGGCAGGGGGAGGGTGAGACACTATTTATATAGTAGTGGTAACATTTGAGCCCTATGGAGACAATGGTAATTATAAGGACTGTAGTGTGAGTTGAGTTTTGTTAACTGCTTTACACACTGTGGTAGATATATTCTGGGTCACCTGAGCTAAGCTTGGACTATATTTCCTAGAATTCCCTTTCCTGCTCAGTCTAGTTTAGCTTGGGCCATATGATCTGTGGGAGACTTGAAAGCTAGCCATATATATTTTATAATCAGAAGGTGTTTTAGTCTGTTCAGGCTGCTATAACAAAACAGCACAGACTGTGTAGCTTGTAAGTACAGAAATTTATTTCTCATAGATCTAAAGGTCAGAAGTCCAAGAACAGGGTTCCAGTGTGGTCTAGTGAGGGTCCTCTTCCCAGTCAAATACTTCTTATGGTATCTTCACATGGTGGAAGGAACTAGGGAGCTCTGTAGGTCTCTTTTATGAG
This sequence comes from Manis javanica, assembly GCF_040802235.1. Classification (NCBI taxonomy): domain Eukaryota; kingdom Metazoa; phylum Chordata; class Mammalia; order Pholidota; family Manidae; genus Manis; species Manis javanica. The sequence continues at coordinate 38,621,386 of NC_133165.1, read as the reverse complement.
ACCTAGTCCCATTCATGAGGGTTGCACTCTCAGGACCTATGCACCTTCCAAAGGCCCCAGCTACTAACACCATCACATTGATTATTAGGATTTCAGCATATGAATTTGCAGGGAGGGGGCATATTCAGACCACAGCAGAAAGTGAAGAGGGTACCAGGTGCTGTTGTGCTCACGAATGTTGTTGCTGATCTGCTGGCTCACTTTGTGGGTGTGAAGCAGTTGCCAGCCCACAGCTTTTCCAGCTCCCACCAGACCTCCTCCTTCGGCTTCTCTGACTGGGCCAGACTGCTGCCCAGCCTGCTGTAGACTTAGCACTGCATACAGGTGCAACAGCTGCACATAGACTCTGTCACTAGCTCTCACGATCACATAAGGCTGAATCCCTGCAATAAATCCATATTCTAGATCATTTCTAGTGGTTCTATTTTCCAGATCAAACTCTGACTGCTACAGGAGCCCTGAAAATAGAAAATGCAGGCTCAATTCAGCTAACCGTCAATTCAGACACACTGTGAATGTCAGAAAGCCCCCAAGGCAGTTTTTAAAGAGATTCATCTCCTGCAGCTGCAGGGCAGACAGCGTGAAATCCAAGCTCAGGAACTGACTGTAAGGATAGCAGAGCTACAAAGATCTCTGCCCCACCAGATCTCCGATACTTAAGGCAGGGCCCTGACAAGAGAAGACAATGAATTCTGGCATTAGGACATTTGAATAGACAGGCCTGAGAATCTTGAAGCCCCTAGATTCTCCTGTCAGTGAACTGCCAGAAGCAGAATCTCTGGCTAAGAGAAGCGAGCCATCTCCTGCCTGGAAACCCACAAAAGATGATGTTTGTCTTCCTTAGGATCTTGCCACTCATAACTTTCTGACCAAGAGTTACGATCAGGCCACAGAACAGCCCAGGTGAGGAACTACAGTCATTGCTCTGTGAGGAAATGGAACCCCAATTCTCCGGTCGTAGGACCTGATTGGTATGAATTGGTAGGAACTAGGTGGTGGTCGGAGGGGGAACATGTAGGAATAGATCCTGAGGAAACCCAGTGTTGATGGGACACCAGCATTGCTCAAAGAAGCTCTGGTGGTTTCCCAAGATTTACCGTCCGGTTCACCAAATTTCTTTTCCCCAGTGTCAAATTGTTGCCCAACCTACCCTATGGTTACTTTTATTTCATAGGCTATATTTTTTATTTGCAAATTTCTATTTAGCTAGGCTTTTTCAAGTGTTCCTGTTCTTTTAAAATAATGTCCAGTCTTATCTAATGACTTCTATTGCTTTGTATTGAAAAACTAAACATTGTTATTTTGAGGATTTTTTTAAAAGATTGATTCATTATCTAAATTTCTCAAGCATATACATTTGGCATTTGTTGCCTTTGTTGTCTCTTTCTCATGGGGATTAGTTTCCTCATATGAATTGCAAAAATAACTGGTACTTTGGGCAAATATGTAATCAGAAAGCAAATCTACTTTTTATTTCTGCCACCCTTCAACATTTTCTCAGTTGAACTAGTTTTCCACTGTCCTTAGATATAAACCTGTACTAGCTTCATGCCTTTTTTACATTTTTAGGAAATAAAAAGTTCTGTAATCACTTTACATTGAACACACAGTCTCAAGTACATATCTGTGTTCAGTCCCATGTAATAATCATCATTTCAGTTTTCATTAAAAGACCAAGACTTTGCCTCTTTCTTGCAGCCTGCTGTCCTGAAAAGGGGGCATGGTTGGGCTTTTTCTTTCCCCAGTTCTTTTCTACCAGATCCATGAGGATGGTTTCTGATCCTCCTGGGGCTGGAGGAAAACATGAGGGGAGGGGAACATTCCTAACTGATTGGTACTGTGATTAAATGACTCTGGGCCTGGCAAGTGTTTAAATTTGACTTGTTTCCCTTAGATGTGGCTATGGATTCTTCCAAGACTGCCCTTCCCATCTGTCTAAAGTTCTTTTCTTCTGTGTGATGAACGTGCTTTCAGCTGTGTCATGTTCTTTTTACAGCTCCTAGGGTTTGGTGGTACCTTCAGTTTCTCTCCACTGATGCCTATTCACACTTCTCATTGAACCTTATGTCAGCCTCCTCTTCCATGTAGCCCACATCCTGTCCATGGGAAACACACATGTATCTTTTGCCCCAGCACCTTCTGGAGGTGATCCCAGAGCATCTGTTTTCTGGTTTATTTGTGCATAGCCTACAGATTGCTTCTTACACACTGGATTTCTCAGGTGGGAGTCGAACACTAGTCCAGCTCTCTGCCCTTTGCTCCTTTCTTTCTCCCCATTGTGTGGAGTGAATCTAAGCACACCAATAACTCTCTCCAAAGAAATCCACCACTATCCAAGTCCCCACCCTGATGTGGGTGAGGGGTTAAGAGTCGTCTAACTAGTTCTTGATAATCTCTTTCAAAATTTCTGCATGGAAGTCTGCCTCACTAGTTACTTTGGAATTCTGTATCTATCAACATAAGATCTCAACCTGTTAAGTAATGGTTTGCTGAGAGCCCACCTTGAATCAAAATGGATTTTGTTTGGATGACTCATGACTCTCAGTTTCAGAAGTGTTGCAGCTAGGTGTTTCCATGTTTGCCTTTCAGGTTGCGAGCTGCTCTACATATTGAATTCTCAGCGTGTGGTTCCTGCATCCCGTGAATGGTTGTGAACTTGGACTCCACTCCTGAAAATGGAGCCACCTTGACTTCTCTCAGGTGACCATTTTACCCCTTGGAACTCTGGGTAGATGCTCTATCCTTCTAACCAGCTAAGGATGTTTTCAGAATTCTGATTCTTTTATCCAATTTCTTCACTAAACTTGATTCTCTTGAAAAAACTTTAAGGGCATCAGAGATGGTGATTTCTGATGCAAATAAGAAAAAATTCAACCTCAACTAGCTTCACAAAAGAAAGAGGGGGTGTTATAAGCTTATGTAGAGGCTCTGATTAAGTCTGGCCTCAGGCCAGGCTTTTTGTGGGCACAAACAATGTGAGCTTTTTTCAATTCTACTTGTTCGGAGTTGGCTCAGTTCTCAGAAGGGCTGGCTATTCGCTTTGCCCAATTTGGCATTTAGCTGCTTCCAGGGCAGTGGTTTCCAAATGGGGGTGATTTGGGCCCCTAAGGGACATTTGGCAATGTCAGGAGACATTTTTGGTTGCCACAGCTGGGGAGGAGGAGCTACTGACATCTAATATGTTTAGGCCAGGAATATATAGGACAATTCCCCACAACAAAGGATTATTCATCCTAAATCCTATCCCTGGGCTAAGTGCTTTCTCTTCTATATCTAGTAGGTGAGAGATCTGTGTTCCAGAATTCCCTGAAAAAGTCCTGGTTGGACCATTTTGATAAGTCACAGCCACATCTAAGAGATACTTCCTCTCTTTTGTAACTGCTCTCGTTTTCTCCTCTCTCTCAGCTGTTGAAAGACTCAGCTTCTTTGCTTAAATCCTCCTCCTAGTTTTTTGGCCTCTCTTCCATGAGCGGACAGAGTAGGGAAGGTGTGGAATACACACAATGAATCTTACTTTCTTCACAAATATGAGTGCATTAATTTTACATGGTTGAGAGCATGTTACACATACATACACAAAATGTAATATTGAACATTATGTTTTTTCTCTTGGTATTGTGTAATAGGTATTTCCCAATGCTATTAAAAAGTCTTTGTAATAAATATTTACAATTTCTGCACAATTATTCATCATATGGATAAGAACACTTAAATTAATCATTATCTATTATTTTCCCTTGAATTTGGTGTCTTTCCCAGTAACTACAGAATATGAGGATGGGTCCCTTATACAGTCTCACCTTTTGGAGCAAAACTAGTGCAGGCCAGTGTTTGCTTTCTGTGGGCTAGGAATATAAGGACAGGGTTTCAACAAGTATTTTCCAAATGACTGAAGACTGATTATAGTATAATCATTTGAGGAATTTGTTAAAAAGATAGATTACAAGGTCCTGAATCAGAATGTCCACATGTGCTGCCCGAACAAAGTTTCCCTAATCATTCTGATGAATAGTTAGAATTTGGAACCCCTGGCATTGTGGACCTAAAAAACAGCTTGCTTTTTGCATAAATTCTTTCTTACATACTAGTTACTATAATACAAGTATGGTACCAAGTGGTAGTTGTAGTAGATATTTGTCATTCATTATGGCCAGGCAGCAACTAAATGCCTTCCTTTGCTCAGGGAACTCTTCATTTTTAGAGTCTTGACTTGGGGCAAAAACTACCCTGTATAGACTAAAAATAGTCAATATTTGTTTTCTTAGTGTCTCTTGAAATGAGGGCTCAGGCATGGGACTTAGGCTCTGCCGATTGGTTACATCCATGTCAGACTCTAACTTTGGTCTCAAAGTTACAAGAAGGCAGACACGTGGAGTTCTCTCAGTACAGGAGGCATTAGCAGTGGTGACAAACTGACATTCCTGGTGTTAAAGAGGCAGAGGGGCCAACTGAAGTGTTCAGAGCTCAGGGCTAGTGTCAGTGGTTTCCTCATCCACTCAGTTCTGTTGTGTGGTTTTGGGCATTATACCCGTAAGCTGAAGCTCTGTCTGGTTCTCCATCCCATAGTGATTCTATCTTTGTGATTCTAAGATAACAAATAAACAATCCACCCCTTAAACAAACAGACAGTCATGATTCTGATGAATTATGCAGAGTCAGCTTCAGAATGGGAGCTCTCAATTGATTGTATTGTTGTCCAGGGAAGCAATAGATAATGTATTTTGGATCCCAGTTGACAAATATGACTTTCTATTCAGGAAAGAAATTGTGAACACCTGTGTTTTTTGCTCTGAAGCAGAGGGTATCTCACGTTTGTGTGGTGGTAAGCCATGGGGGAGCCTGTAGACAAAAAAACATTTTCCTTAAAATGAAGCTAGAATATACTTGAATGCCTGGAGAAGTTCTCATTTGAGGCCCTATAATTCCACATCACAGTACCAGCAAAGGAGCATTTTAGTAAAGAAAATTCTAAGGCCATGGTTCTTGTTGGCTTCCCAGAGATGAAGTGACCTGCAGGGAGACCCTGCGGAAGCCTCTTTAGAAGCACACTGCCCTCTGATAGGTCCACCAGGATGAATTAGTTAAAAATCATACCTTTGGATCATAGCATCTGATAACTTGATGGATAGAACTCTGTAGCATTGCCCACTTGAATGTCGATAGATTCCTGTCCAAATCAATCATTTATTTTTGGCATAGTTGAATTTGAACCTCTCTTTTTGACACTGATTAACCAACAATTTGAGCGGGGTCCTAAAGCTCTATGTGTTGTAAAGCTTCATCCCAGTGTGCTCATCCATCTTCCTGTTAACTATGGTGGGGAGGCAGACATTCATTGCATCTGAAATGGGAATCAAGTTGCCTCATCTATACTAGTTAAAATGAAGTAGGACTCAGAAAGCCCTGTCTTATTCTATTTAAAAATGGAATTTTGTCTGGCATACGATCATTCCTAGTTATCTGATTCTGGCAACAGTATTATGATACAGGTTTTAGGCAATGTAAATCATCTGAGATTTTTGCCAATATCATTAAGTTTAGTGCAAAGACAGTCCTTGCCTACAGAATCAAAGGCTGATGATAGACTTATAAATATTATGAAGTCTTACATTGCTCATAACTAACTCCTCAAGAAGATTTATCATATGCAGGAAGCAGAGTGTAGGGTTGTACTTGTGGATAAGTTGTATCTAAAACCTTTTTGTTCTTCATGCAGGATACTTATTTGAGAGGCTTACTGAGAAAAAAGACAATGGAATTCAGAGAATAAATCCAGTGAGTTAATGAGTGTATACCCTTGATACATGACAGAAAGTTCCTTGAAGATGAAGTTTACTACTTTATGTTCAGTCTGAGGGATATATAATCAGAAGAGTCATTTCATGTAGAAATTTGGGTAAGGATTAGGGTAAATATCTGCACTTTGTCTTAAAGATAATGAGATATATTGTCATGGAGGAGTTTTTTATACCCAGCTGTAGAGAATTCTGGACTCTATGAAACATGGAGAGGTATTCTTCAGACTGTGAGCTCCAAAGACTCAGCTGGAAGTAGTTATTTGTTTCACTTTAGTTCCTTATAGATGTCATGTTACAGGGAACTATGCCACCCTACCTATTAAGGCTAAGTTCAAATTCCATTAAAAGTAAATTTTTGGCAAGTGAAATTATTTATGAGTGTCTTTTAAGTTGAATTTCTGTGTAGCTTTCTATGTGTTCCAATTGTAATGTTAATTCCTTGATTTTGTCAAATTTGTATTTTTTCTTTCCTGACATTCAAATTAAGAGGCCAGCTCAGCATTCTCCTGGTGGCTCTGTTGTGTTGGATGACAATCAAGACTATGTTTAATCTGCCTGTGTTGACGATCTTTTTATTCTACACCCTTTGGACCTCAGAATGTTATTTATGAAAACTTAAAAATATGGAACGTATTTTGAAGACATAGGTGTTTACTAACAGCAAGATAGGATGGCAAATAGGCTGGGGCTGGAGCTCAATGCTTGGTCAGAGCAAGAGCAAACAGACATTGTTTAGGCAGACTGTCTACCTCAGGGGTCCAAGAAGCGATGGACTTCAGATTCAAATCCAGTTCTATTTGATTTCTGGTTCCACATTGTTTACATTTAAAATTTTTGGTTTCTCCATTTCTATGCTCTCTCAGAATAAGTTATTTAGAAATTAAATAGAAATATAGGTAATAAGACTGAATAGGAACCTGGGCTGATCCCAGGTACAATTAATTTTATAAATAGCTATATTGAGATGCAACATACATACCATTTATTAATGTACACAATTTGATGTTTTTCTAGTATGTTCATAGTGTTGTGCAACTATCATCATAGCCTAATTTTAGAACATTTTCATGCCCCTAAAAGAAACCCCAGGCCCATTAGCAATCACTTCCCACCTTCCCTACTCATTAGCCCAAGGCAATAATTAATCTTTCTATTTCTTTAAGCTTGCCTACTGTGGACATTTGATATAAATGTAATAATACAATATGTGGTCTTTTGTGATTGGTGTCTTTTACTTAGCCTGTTTTCAAGGTTCATTCATGTTGTAGCATGAATCAGTACTTCATTATTTTCTATTGCTAAATAATATTCCATTGTGTGGCTATACCAAATTTTATCCATTCACTTGTTGAACATTTGAGTTGTTTCCACTTTTTAGATGTTATGAATTATACTGCTATGAACATTCATCTAGAAGCTTTTGTGTGGACATATGTTTTGAATTCCCTTGGGTATATATTTAGGAATGGAATTGCTGCGTCCTTTTGAGGAACTGCCAGACTGTTTCCCACAATGCCTGCACCACTTTACATTCACACCAGCAATGCTGAAGGTTTCAATTTCTCCACATACTTGCCAATGCTTGTTATTATTTTTCATTACAATTGTTTCTTTATGAAGCTCTTTCAGTTTTCCTTTCTAGTAACTACTATTCTGGCCTGTTTCCTGGCTGGTCCTGGACCCCCACTGCCCTGGGATACCTGAGATTATTATGTGCTAAATTTATGTTTTGGATTATCCTTTCCATCAAAATCTAACCATCCCATATGCTATTCTACCATAATTCTGTTGTGTTTGTATATCAATTTGATAAACTCATTTTATTAAGAAGTAAGGACTGATAATAATTTGCCGTGTCACCCTACCAGGGAAATCTGGATTTTCACAGGGGACTTCTAAAGATATATACCTTAGTGTATGCGATGAATTATTCATAACAAAATTTAGGCAAGATGAAAGAATGTGACTGAGAACTATGTTTTCAGCCAGGCCCAAATGACTAATCTGACTTAATTTGGTTCCTTTCTTGGACAGCTCTGCAAAGGTGCCTAGAATAAGGAGCTCTCAGGATAGGAAGACCCATTTCTCTTCCTTCCTTTCATAGAAAACCACCCTTAAGGTAATGATGTGTACTATTGATCTGATCTAACTACAGGTAAAATCATATTTAGCACATTGTTTAGCCAACTTTCAGGAAATTGGAAACAGTTAAATAATTTCCTAGTAGGTGTGAAGTTGATCATATCACTAAATGCAAACCAGGCTAAATAAACATATTTTTGAAGAATACCTGAAGGATTCTAGTCTTCCCCAAATGCTTCCAGCTTTGGCTCTGGGTTTGCATTCCACAGATTTATTTGAAGAATACTTAGAAGATTTTAAAGAATATTTCACCTCTTTTTGAGTCATTGAGAAAATTAGGCTTTCTAATAATTCTTAGTCAAATAGATCACTTTATTGAGCTGTAAATGCCATTATTTATGTTGTCGCACCTCCCCTGGCACCTATTTGGCCATATCATGGGAGGGGGCTCTTCTGGTTCTGCTCCTCATGAGGAAGGGAGCTGCTGAAAACAAAGTTCCACACTGTATAATTTCTATGGCTTGTACTAATGCAGACAGTACAGTCACCATAAAGGAGAAAAATTACCAGCGGAAGATAAAACTAAAATACTAGTTGCATTACAATCGCATTCCAGTACTGCAATAAATTGCATGAGGCCAATAAAGCAAAACTAACTGAAGGTATTTGTCACAAACCAAAAATGAAATGAGACTCATTATGCTGTCTGTTACAGGGACATGTCTCGATATAGTTAAAGCAATAAACTACCTGGGAGTAATCTTTACTTAATTTAAATTGCATATTCCAAATGCGAAGCTGTTTCTGGTCTTTTTGCCACACTTAACTTTACTGAGCTAAAGAAAGAATTGCATGTGTGAATAAGTCATGTTCTACTAAACATGCTTCCTCTCTCCAGTTACTCATAATTCACTTGAGTCATAATATTGTTTATTCTAAAATTAATCATGGTTTTCTGCCATAAATTAGCTTTTCTCCAATAGACTGGAACTGAATTGATCTGAACTCCAATAACTACTTACTTTATCAGTAGCTTGCAATCTTTCCTTACTATGATCCTGGGCGTTTTAGGTTTTTAGGATCGATGAGCCTTTCTTATCATTAAAGGAACCCACATAGGTCAAATCTGTTGGGATTTTAGATGTAAACTTTTATATAGTTTAAGTAATTTTCCAGGCAGATAGATTATCTGAATTGAGCGTGATTTGCCTAGGTGTACTGTCCTTTTATATGTTAATAGATCTCTTAGCTTCAAAAGAATGTTCTCTTAGCCAGCAAGCCAAAAAACAATCATGTCTTCAAAAGGATATACATTTACAAAGTTAGATAAAATCTAGCCAGTGGATTACCTCAGCAGCATCCAGGGGTATATAGGGAGTGGACACCATTGTTTCCTGGACAGAACAGTGATATAGTTAGGGCTGTTCTCTTGATAAGACAATGGGTCCAAGGAGGCTGGGGAGTTCCTGAAAGGGAAGCAAGCCCTGTGGAGAAGATAGAATAAAGTCATTCTTGCTTTAATCTAATTACATTTTGACTGTTAAACTACATTAACAGAGCTGCTTCCATTCCTTGTTTTTGAAGACAGCATTCTCATCCATTGCTAGTGGGAGTATAAATCCCTGCATCCTTTGTGGAGGGTATTTTGGCAGTATTTGTTAAAAGCCTTAAAAATAAGCATGTAATTTGACCTAGCAGTTACATCTAGAAATTTATTCTAGAGGATAATTGTGATTGGGCTAAATAGATTTATGCAAAAAGCAATATAGTAGTAAAGAGGTAGACATATACACAGATCTAGATGTAAGAGCTACCTTGACATCTCAGAATTAGAGCTTGCTTGAATAAGTTCTAATAGATGCACACAGGGGAGTACCATGCCTGCAGCCATTACATGAGCTATCGTGGAACTCAGAGGGGAACAGTTATGCTTAGGGAAAATGTGGATCAAATATTACCCAAAAAACAGGTTATGAACTAGCAAGAACAGAATGATATCATTTTTTGGCATTAAAATGCATTCACATAAAACAAAACAATTTAATGCATCAGACTGTTAAATGTGGTTATGTTTGGTAGGGGTATTATAAGTGACTAGGGGTATTTTTACTTGTATGTTTTCCAAGTCTATTATAATGAATATGTATTACCTTTGTAACCAGATGAAAATATGGTTTGAGAAAAATCCTTGATGAAATTCATGTCTTACCGTGATTATTCCAGTGTGAAATACTATCCTTCCTTCCATCTTTAGGCTAGGAAGAGGCTGAGTCCTACACAGCCCCTTCTCTTTTCTCCTGGGCCTCCCTTCTCCACCCTGGCTTCACAGCTTCAGCAACACAGCTGATTGTGCATCTTTGAGGTTAAGGATCATTTGGTCTTTGGGACTGGTGTGTCTTTGATCCCAGGGCGATCACATCAGCTGCCTTTGTGGAGAAAGGATTCATGGAGAAGGTTCTCAGTGTCTTTGATATACTAAGACATGATGTCCTTTCTCAAATCCATGCCTTCTTCACTGCCCTGTAAGTTCTTTGTATTGTGGGTAGTAGGTCTTCTGATGAACTTCATGCCTCTTCTGAGGAACACAGTCATTGAAAAGTGTGAAGAACTGCCCTAAATTCAAAGGAAGTTGGGTTCAAATTCTGGCTTTGTGTGGCCTTGGGCAAGGCAACCTCTCTCTACCTAGTTTCTTCACCGTGAAAAATAGATTATAACTTCCTACCTCCCAAGGCAGTTCTTATTTGATCACCTTTGACTTGGGTTATACACCAAGGATGTGAAGGCAGTGTAGGCTGTCAGAACATGCCAGTCCAAAATATGCCACTTTGGCATATTGATTATTGTAAATTAAAGATACTAGAGCAGCAGATACAAGAAGGGGACTTTGACCTTCCTTTTTCTTCATGAACATGGGAGAGAAAACTCCCTGTGAAAGGTGCTTTCCTGCACCAGGAGGAAAGAAACATTCTTATCACCAGAGATACAAAGTCCAGGGAGAGAGAACTCTGTGCAAACGGGCCTTATTAATAACCCTTACAATCCTAGTTACTTTTCCACATTTAACTGTGTAAGATAAATTCTAGCCGAAATAAGCAGACGACAAGAGGCAACAAAGGGCCAGGCAGTTTATTTGAGTGCAATTCCCCAGCAAGGTTCACCAGTCTGAAACACAGGCTGGGGAAGTTGCACCAGGAGGGGAGGCGGGGAGTTTTCAAGAGAACAGGGAAGGGAAGGGGAAGTGGGCTGCACTAGGGGTATGTGGGGAATTTTTTATTGGCTGAGGGTCAGGTGATGGACAGCCAGAGGTCTCCTCCTTTCGGATGGAGGAGGTCTGCATCCCGGGTTTGTCGGCAAGTCACGGGACTGGAATCCTGGAAGAGCTGTCCATTCCTTCCTTATATGGCACAGAACTATTTGGTGCTGTCTTTGTTCCATTTGCACAGTCCTCGCTTTCCTCACTCCAGTGCCTCCGGCCTTACAAACTGTTCGCCTAGACCCCTTTGTTTTGTCACATTTTTGCAATTTATTGTTCTATGTTTGACCTAGTATATAAGATGTGGGCCCCAATTGTTCTTTGGGTCTTCATTTTTTTTTTGTGAAGTTTCCATGAAGATGTCAAATTTACTAAATAAAATGTGTATGCTTTTCTCCTGCTCATCCGTTTTATGTTGGTTTAATTCTTAGGCCCAGAGAAAAAATTTTACCTCCTCTATAGCAGCCACTGGAGGGATATTTGCTAATTATTTACAAAGAGGACTATTTATTGGTGTCTCACATCTTTTGGGGCCCTGTGCTAAAAGTATGATAGGTGTGCTCTCACTTAATCCCCAGAACAAGTTTATGAGGTAGGCCCTGTCATTAAATTTCCATTCTGAGGGTAATGAACCTGAGACTCAGGGCTCCCAACTTCACAGCTACTGAGAGGGGCTTTTAATCCCTGCTCTGTTTTGTCTGCAGTCTCTGAAATGGATTATAGTATTTAAAAGAATTCATTGACACTCGAGATTTAGAATTAATTTTTCTTCTAATTACTCATCTCAAGGTCAACATTATCAGCAGTTCTTAGCAGCCCACAACATTCAGGACACCAAGTGGAGGTGTGCGAAAGGGCTCAGAAGAAAACGTTCTTTGCTGTATTCAAGGTTCCTGGCTTCAATCCATCACCAAACTAAGAAAACCTAAAATAAAGTGGTGTATTTGCATGAGACGTGTCTTCTGAATTGAATGCAAGTGAGGTGAATGGTGACCCATTGTGTCTTCTTTGTTATGGACAATGACTGGTGTTAATTAATTACAGTTTCTTTCATTGTTTGTAAGGTAACCAACCGCCCTTAAACTTTTGTTATAAAGAGAGCTAATTCCATTCCAAGTCCATCAAATGTCATCCTTTAAATAGGTGGGATTTGTTTTTGCTGATGTTTTACTAACCTTGTTGTGGTCTTGCCTCCAGCAGTCCTGTCGGTTTGGCTTGGCACGTCATCAAGTTTTTGCGGAACATCTGTGACATCACAATGCCTGTCACCTCGGCTTTTTTTTGGAGTCCTTCTAGGGTTAGGAAAGCCATGTTTCTCTACAAAAAGGGGAAAATTCACAACTGTGAGCCTGAGTTTTCTTCTCGAAATGAAGGTTTCAAAATGTCAGCTATCTGAAACAACAAATAAAAAGTAACAACTGACTCACTTTTCTTCCTCTTCTAAACAGGCGTCCTTTTTCCTCAGATTGTCAACTGGTGACAAAATGAAGTGATTTAATGTTGGGTTACTTATTTACTGTAAAATATGATACATTCTTGCAAGTTGATGAGTGACTATGTAACTAAAAACATTTCTACAATAATTTAAGAAACTTGTTTATTATGATACAGAATCAGGATGCATGTGAAGCTCAGCAGGCAGACGTTACTACTTCTATTACCGAACTGCTACCACTAGGAGTTAACATTTATTGAAGGACTTAGAATGTGGCAGGCATGGCCTCTTATTCAGTTCTCACAATTACCCTATTGTGGCACTATTTTTTGTTTAAGCCTCCTTTTACGAATGAGGAAATGGAGGCTGGGAGAGGTTTGGTAAATTGCCCAAGATCACACTGCTAGTTAGTGTTGAAACCAGTCTGTACCTAGTTCTGTCTATCGTCTGTCCATGCCTGTCTTCCTAACCACTACATTGTACTGCCTCCCCAAATGAATTCTAATTATTTCTCATGTTTCCAGTAACTTACACTACATAGCTTTGCTCAGTTGTTACTGATGAATAATTAGAAGATTTTCACACTCATAGCCCATGCTATCAATTTGACTTTGGACATGTCAAAGTTTAATGTTTCTTAGAAGGAGCACATTCTAATTTCAAGGCTGAAATTAGAAATGGATGGAAACCTTCTACTTCTTGTATGTCACATACTCATTTTGGTGTATGTGTTGAGCTTTGTGTTGAGAGAAATCTATCGTCATGTTTGAAGTAGTTTTAGACTGAATATAGAAATGGCAAGACTCCGATTTCAGGATGTTTTGAACATGAACACATGGGACAGGGTTTGGTGCCCCTGCTTCCCGCACAGATCAGGTCCGGAGTTCATTCTGCCTGCTGTGTGTTGCACCTGGATCTACCACAGGTACTCTGTGCTCAGGCTCAGACCTTGCTCATGACCTGCCCCCTTACCCTTCTCCCATGGTCCCTGTGTGGTTATCAGCATAACCATCCTTTCACTTATTTAAGATGAAAATGCTCAGTAATCTTTGACTTCCCTGACTGTCCCCAACCAATTTCTTTAGGCTAACTAATTTAACAACAAGTACTGATGTTTCCAGCTAACGTTGTCTCTCTAATCCATTTCCCCCAATTTCTATGACTACCTACCTAGGTTGACCCTTGTCATCCCTCTCCCTGGACAGTTTCAGAGCTTCCCGATCAGTCCTTCTGCCTTCATGTCTCTACCCTCTGACTTAGCCATTTTGCTAGGAGTTGTTCCCTGACATCTGTGATCTTCAGAAAGTTTGAATTCCATCCTGTAACTGCTTGGGAAATTGTGTGCATATATACATTTTTTCCCTTGGGGAAAAAATCTACAGCTATCATGAGATCTTCAGAGAAATTTTTGATCCAGAAAGAATTAGAAATGCTATTCTACTTTAGGGATAGAGTGGCCAGAGAGTGCTTTCTAAAACATACATGTGATCATGTTATTTCTTTGCACAAAAATGTATGAAACTCACACTACCCATAGGACAAAATAAAAAAGTCATTCATTTCTCTCAGCCTATGTAACTATACTAGTAGTTAATTTCTCTATATCCGTCTCTTCTTCACAAATAGAATGCTAATTTATTTGGGTGGGCATTGTGCCTGCTAAGGAATACCGACTTCTCAGACTTTCCAGCAGCCAGGAATGTCCACATGATCCAAGTCTGGCCAATGAGAATAAGTGGAAGTTCACTGCGTGGGGCTTGTGGGAAAGCTCTCTAAGAGGAACAGATTCACCTGTCTGGCCCTGTTGGTCCTTAGCCACTCTTCAGTTTTTCCTGCAGGAATGCTGATGCAATATGGCACTTTATAATCATGAAAATGAAAGACAGAAACCACCTGCTAATGATGGCGGGAGCAAGAACTCTATTTGCTTAGTGCAGCTTACGCCTAGACTACTTTTTTTGTGAGACTAATAAAACCCTTAGTTTTTAAGGCCACTACTGGCCTATTGTTCCTATTTCATGTAGCTCCCAAAGCTCCTAGAATCTGACCCCAGACACCCTCAGGCCTCATCTCCCCTCATTGTGTCCATCACCTAGTACTCTAAGCATGCCAGGGTTTGTACTTTTCCAACTTACTCTGCACGTAAAAAATATAGCCTTTTTTGTTTTAGAATAGTTTTAGATTTAAAGAAAAGGTGCAAAGGCAATTCAAACCATGGTAAATTTAAGAACCCAGTGTTGGCATATTATTTTTAATTAAATTTTAGACTTTACTTCAGTAGTTTCTTTGTTTTTTTTTTTCACAAATGTCCTGTTTCCCTGCCAGGATTCCATCCAAGAAACCACATTACATTAATTGTCATCTCCCTTTAGTCTCCTCTGCTCTGTGCCAGTTTTTTAGGTCTTTCCTTGTTTTTTATAACCTTGACAGTTTTGAGGAATAATGCTGGGTATGTTGTAGAATTCACTCACTTTGGTTTTGTCTGATGTTTTTCTCATGGTTAGACTGAGCTTATGAGTTTTGGGAGGAAGACTACAAAATAAAGTACCATCATATGACATCAAAGTGATATACTAATTAATATGACTTGTCACTGGTGTTAACCTTGATCATCTGGCTAAGGAATTGCCTGATTCCTTCACTGTAAAGTTGTTTTTATTTTTTCCCTTTTGCATATTCATTTTCTTTAGATGCAAGTCACAAAGTGCACCCTACACTCAAGGGGTGTGTGTGTATGTGTAGGACATTCAGCTCCATTGCCTAGAGGGAAAGGGTATCCATACAAATTATTTGGAATTTTTCTGTAAGGGAGACTTGTCTCTAAGTCTAAAATTATTTATTTATTTGGTCATTTATTTATAGCAGAATGGACTCACGCATACTTTGCATTTTCAATCAATACTACACTATTTTGTTGCTCAGATTATTACAGCTTTGACGATTGAGGATCTTTCAGATTGGTTCCTGCATTCTTTTGACATGTACCTATACTTTGTTTTTTGAGTACTTCTTTACTTTTTGGTACTACAAGATGTCTTGTGTCTTCCCTGTCCTAACCTCAGCTGTATCTCTAGGGAGACCTGGTTCCTTTTACTGGATAATTGCATTAGAAGACAAGACACAGGCACTTGATATGCTCATTGTTAATGGAATGTAGTTGCTTCTAGTCCCTCCCAGCTGACAGAGCTAGGAAATACATGTTTATTCCAACTCTTGACTTGAAACATACCTATAAGTTCTTGCTGAAAACAGTTGTATTGCCAAAAATCCAGCTTTATGCTGACAGACCTAATTCTGACTGAATACAGCTCAAAGATTGATAAACTGTTATGATCTAAAGTCCATGCCAGGATCTGAACACTGCCCTAATTTAATGTGATTTAACATAATTCTGTATTACATTTCTATCCTTGTTCTATCAGCACAAAGAAAATACAAAATGTTTGGGGTGGTGATACCCTGGCTTATATTCACCTCTCTCCTTTGGGTGGGATTTTGGAGATAAAGTTGCAGAGTGGGAGAATATGCCTGTGGGGCCTCTTAGTCTGTCCTTACTCTTATTTCCCACCAGGCCTTTAGTTCCCACAAGACCTTTTGTCGAAAGAACAACAATCTTCCAGCAGGAATTGGCTCATAATGGTGGTATCTTTCCCAGGAAAATCTGTATGTCAGCAAGAAACTTTTGAACACCTAAAAGTTATTAAGTCTCAGAGGAAAGTGTTGGAACATGCCAAGTGGAAAAATGCCCCAGGTACAGAGAAGTGGCTCAGGTCCAGCATCAGCAAGATCTGGTTTCAAATTTTAGGTCTGCCACCCTCTGGCTTTGTGACTTCAGGTAAGTTTTTAACTTCTCTGGGGCTCAGTTTCACCTAGAATGCCAAGGGAAGGACAAGTAACATTTACTGAGTGTTCTGTAGAACTGTCTCAGTTAGTCCTCTCTACAAACCGTGGAGCATTATTATTCCCATTTTTACAGGAGAGAAAATTGAGGCTCAAAGTATATACAGAAATTACCCAAGAACGTGAATCCGGTGGTCAGTGAGAAAGCTTGTGAATATTCTGAAACCGATGGCCTAAGGCATCCCTTGGAGTTGTCTGCGTGGGATGGTGACCCATCCTTTCTCACACAATACCCTTCCCCAGTGGGCTTTGGGCAGCAATGAACAGTGAGTTCTGGCAACTGATGGGAAGGCAGGCTTCCACCAGCTCCTCAGTGAGGGAACAATTATGGGACTGGGGGGACCCCTAATCCATGCCATTTGCCCATTGGCTATTCCCTTTTCATCCTTGATAACAGGACCCACTCTCATTAGGGTACAGCAAGGCAGCCTTGCTCATCCGCTTAGGGCAGGTTAGCACTTGCTGGCAGCCCCCTTTGCAGCTACCTGTGGCCGTCTGTCCCAGTTCTGGACAATCGAACCTAAAGACAGTCTGCTAGGGGATTTCTGGAAAAGATGTTCTCTTCTAATAAAAATAGAGATATATGGGAGGAAGCCCCCTTTCTTCCTTTCCTTCTCTGAGTGGTGTTGTGGGGTAATTATTTCATCTACCTAGAAACCTGGGAAGAAAAGCTCTACCAGGATGATTCAGTATCTCTGCAACTTTCCTTGCCTTGACTTCAAGGTCACAACATGGCTGTAACCATTCTAAACGTAGGTCTTCCCAAGACCATTATTGTCTAAGTCCCTCTTGATCCCATACTCTCTTACTTGCACCCGAAGGCACCTACCTGGTAGTCCTGGTCTGCAGGATACTCCCTCATTCTCAGCTCCTGAGTGTCATCTTCTAGGGATTTCTGTGTGGCAGTAATGACTTTAGGAGCTTTCATGCTTGAATTTCCCAGTGGGCTGGGCCCTGTGATATCCATGCATCTTTTAGCAGACAGCGGTTCCTGGAAAAACTTATCTCATCCCTTATCTGTAGGGACTGAAGAAGAAGAGAGCAGGGCTGATTTCTTAATTGTAAGGCCCAGTGCAAAATAAAAATATGACACCCCTTGTTCAAAAATTAAAAAGAATTTCAAGACAGTGACAGCAGAGCAGTAAGACAAGTGTGAGGCCTTTCTAAGCACAGGATGACTGCTCAGGTCATCCATTCATGAAGCCATCCTTGCAAGAGAGAGACTGTTGAGAGTCACTGCGTCCCAGCTGGAGCCCATCCCAGGCTCACTATTGGTGGGAAGGAGGTTTCCAGTGCCCTCTGATACCCACTGAATTGCTTCCTACTCAGTGTTCTGCTAAGACTCTCTCTTTGGATCTTACGTTTTCTTGGTCAGGGTCCCTTAATTTTGGCATATTTATTTTGGTGTGTTTCTTTGCATATTACCACAGGAGGAAAGAGAGCTAAAATTATCAAGCCCTTTCACAACAGGCATTTTCATGTTTTCTTTCCTACCATCACAACTTTTAGAGGAGAGGTATCTTATCCCTGAACAAACCACAATTCAGAGGCTTGAAGTCACCTGAGGTGTGGCTGGGGTTTCAACCCAGGCTGGTCTGTTTTTGAAGTTTGAACTTTCTTCTGCACTGCCCTGCATCTTTCCTCCCTTGCTTACCTCTTCCTACCCCACAAAGGCTCCAATAACACACTGAGTTTCCATGAGCGAGTCCCCTCCCTCCCAAGTGAAGTAGAAGCATTATGTCTTGTTCAGCCTCCTCTGTCCACGGCAGGGGATGTTTCAGCAATTACTTTACACTCTGCTTAATCCCATGGGAGTCATTACTGTTGGGCAGTAACAATAAAACAGGCTCATTGGAATTTCCTGAAGGTAAGGCTCTCCTCTAAACAGTTTCATTGTGCTAAACAGTAATGGCAGAGGCTGTTCCTCTCCATGACAACTTTGATTGGCAGGGAAATCCAGACTGCAGGCTGGAGCCAACCATCTCTCCTTTTGTCACAGGGATTGGGCCATGTTCCAGGCACTATTCCAGTGTGAGAGCCAAAGCTGATGAACGCCCTTGTTAATCACCATCCCCCAAACTTTCAGTCCATCCCTCTGAGATCCATAAATATTTCAAAATGAGTGTCCACTCTAATTCTGTGCTGCCTTGGGGGCAGAGAGTTGAGACAAAGTCTCTGCTCTTAAGGAATTCATCTCTAGTGAGAAAGAAAGATGAATTAATACACAGAGTCCACTAAAACAGTGAAAGTGTGTTGAGGAGTTGCTGATTATTTTTGTGCAGGGACTCCAAGAAAGATTTCTAGGAAAAGAGATCCCTGGGCTTGGTTTTTAAAAATTAGTAACAGTTTTCCAAGTAAGATGGATGTGAAGGTAAGGGGTTTTCTAAGCAGAGGGAGGAGCAGCATGTACAAAGGCATGAAGCAGCATTGTGTATGTGTAATTATTAGCCCACACTGTGTAACAAATAAATCCGAATTCAATGGCTTAAAACAATAATCATTGTTTTTCATGGGTTTGCCTGGGGGTTAGTGGATCTAAGCTGGGCTTAGTTGGGACTGGCTCCATTCCATGTGTCTCTTATCCTCCTGCTGATATCAGACCACTAGCTTGTCTTTGTCATGGCACCAGTAGAGGCACATGAGAGCAAGTGGAAACACATACACTGTCATTTCTCTCATATTCGATTGGCCAAAGCAATTCGTATGCTTAGTTCAGAGTCAAGGGGTGGGGACAGAGCTCTGCCCACTGTGGGATGGCATTGCAAAATGAATGAATATAGGGGCACATGAAGATTTGGGACCATTGATGCAACTGAGCAAGGAATAATTGCTTAACAGTGGCATTGTTGACAATTTGGGTTGGATTCTTCCTTTTCTGTAGGAGACTGTCCTGTTCATTCTAGGGTGTTCAGCACCATTCCTGATGTCTACCTGCTAGATGCCTGTAGTGTCTTCCACTTGGGACAATCAGAATTATCGTTAAGAGTTTCTGAATCCTCCCTGAGTTGGGGGTTGGATGGGGCAGGAAAACTGCCCCCATTGGAGAACCACTGTATCAGGATGTTTAAAAACTCAAAATATTCCAAAATCATTGAAATGTAAGATGCAAAGTAAGGAAGTAGGAAGGGAGAGGGGAGAAAAGAGGAGTGAAAATGGCTCAAATGCAGCTGCAGATGTGGGTAGAGCCTGTTTTTGGAGAATCCCACCAGCCAAAGTTAGGAGCTTGGAGGTTATCAGAAGATATCAGATTTGGGTTTTGGGAAGCTGACACCGGTGTGCGGTGATCCATTCATGCATAGCAGCCGACCTTATCATTCCTAGTGTCAATCACTAACAGCCTTGGCACAGGGCTTTTGTGGGGTGCAGATGCACAGCAATGGCAGCTATCTTAACTATATGGGGGTGTTAAGAGTGAGGCCACTCATACAAAAGGCTCATGCCTCTGTGTGCTTCGTGTGGCATGGAGCACTGGTTTATCCCCACAACTGCATAAGGATTAATGATAGCCTTTTTCTAAAACAGTTTGCTCCTGGGCGTTAAGGAATACATTGTTTCAATAATTCCTTTGATTTTTCTCATCAGGGGATGATGTAGCTGAGTAATAGCATTCATATAAATACTTCTTGCCTTTCAGAGAACATACATCCTTCTGAATTATACACTGCAATTTAGAAATTACACTCACATGTGGAATAATATGGTTTGGTGTACTTATTAGGGAGGTTGGCATCAGTCCTTCAATCGTTAAAGATCCCTGGGTATTTCTATTATGGTGTAAATTAGCTAGTATTTTTCCAAGTTCATTATTGCTATTTTTATTCCCATTATTTATTTATAAGGCATTAGGGTGCACATAGGTTCATGGCCTAACAAGAGAAATATCTTCTGGTTAACTTGGCATTGCAGGTCTTAGCATAGAAGCACCATTTCTTTGAAATCAGAATTTTTTCAAGTGGGTTTGGTGGTTATGTTTATAGCACAAATACATAGAGGGCACTTTTTTTTTTTATTGCATTTTTGCTGAAAGGGGCAGAATCCTGAGGAATGGAATGCTTCCTGAGTGGGGACTTCTGAACCAGTTCACTAGCAACTGGTTTCATTTTGTGACAGGGGAACTGTAGTGTTCCGTGGGGCTGTTCCTGTGTCTGGTGAAGTCATTAGCATTTGGGGGATGAGGTTTAGTTGTATGTGATGTTCCTAAGCCTGCCAGAGCAGTGTTTTCCCAGCTTGCTAGGCCCCAAGAATTACCTGTTAAACATTCTGATTCTAGGGCCCCATCTTAGGAGGGAGGCCTGGAAATCTGCATGGTTACCAAGTAGTGCAGGTGTGTCTTAGGACTGTGTGTATTTGGAGAGGACTAGGCTAGATTCTCAGATTTGGTTCTTTCTTGTAATCACTGAGAAAGCTTCTCAAAATCCATAGTTTTTTGGCTTCTGTTAAAATCTCTTGGGGCAGGATTCTGGAATCTGTATTTTAAAAAGCTCCCTAGGGGATCCTTCCAGTTTAGGATCCTTCCAGTATTGCATTAGGTTGTAAGTCCCATGAGGTCAGAAGTCAGGTATTCATCTTGTCTGCCACTGTGTCCTAAATCTGCCTAGAACCATGCGTGGGGCATAGTGGATGCTCAATAAATATTAGTTTAATGAAAGAAGTTTAATGACAGAATTAATACATCCTGTTCCTGGGTTTCTCACCTATTGTCTTTTTTTTTCTGTTCTTTTTCAGATGCTAGAAGCATCTAGCTTAAAGATGTTAGATTAAAGCATCTAGCTTTTTCAGATGCTAGATTAAATCTACTCTCTCCCCTGGACTTTCCCTTAGGAGAGAAGCATGCATTTAACTGAGCATTTAACTAATGTTCAGTAGTTAACTAGGGACTCAGTGGGGAAGTCAGCATTTCCATATCTGATGGGAAAATATTTGGCGAGCAATCTAGGGTTTACAAAAGCAAAGCCAGCCCCAAACAAAAACTTTTGTTTTTTTCCACACCCTTGATCTAGAAAGTTCTCCCAGGACCTACCCCATTTCTGTTTGTAATCTAATTACTTTGCATGGGAGTTGCTCTGAAGGGAAGAGGAGCAGACTCTTGGGACTATGCCCAGTACTTTGGGCAAAACACATGACTGCAGATAACACCTACTCCACGGTTATTAGGAGAACAAAGGTAAAAATTTGAAAGGCTTTAGTGAAAGTATAAAAATATAGAAAGTATATGTATTTTTATTTTAAAAAATAACATCTCTGTTTTGGGAGACAGTGAATTATAATAGAAAGAGCTCAGGTTTTGGTCATAGACTGAATTGGATTCAAACCTGGCTATGCCACTTACAAGCTTTGAGATGCCCTCAGCCTCAGTTTCTTGTGCTGCAAATTAGAAATGTAAAGAGTAAGTGAGTAAGGCACCTGCATGTGGAGAATTTGGTTAAGGCAGGAGGTATCTTCATGGGCATACAAACCATCAGTTTGGTTCTAAGTTGCCTAAAAGGTGGAAGACACAGTAGCTCCGGGCTCCTGGCTGGACATCACTCTCACTGCCACTGTTGGGCCCCAGCTCCCCTGCTGCTAGATGGGGAGAGAGGGTGGAGGCAAGTTATTATTGTTAATTGCATTTTTAAAAAATATGGTAAAATACACATAATATAAAACCCACCATTTCAACCATTTTAAGGTCTATAATTCACTGGCATTTATTACATTCACAATATTGTGCATGCAACCACTACTATGTCATTCTAGAACATTTTTATCACCCCATAAGGAAACCCTGTACCCATTAAGCAGTCACTCCCCATTCCCTCCTACACCCCCCAGGCCCTGGGAAGCACTAATCTACTTGCTGTCTCTGTAGTTTTGCCTACTCTGGACATTTCATATAAATGGAATCATATATTATGTGATCTTTTGTGTCTGACTTCTTTCACTTAGCATAATGTTTTCAAAGTTTATCCTCATTGTCCATTAATTGCACTTTACGGATGAGGAGACTAAGGCTTGAGGAAGGTAAGTAACTTGTCCAATGTCACTTGAAGCCCAAGCAGTTTGGCTTGGACCATTCCTCTTTGTTATGTCCTTCTGACTACTTTTGGATAGTCTGCGTCCCATGGACAAGGCACCTCATCACAGCCCTGCTTAGGTGATCATGTTGCTATCCATTCAAGCTCTTGTTGAATTCAGTTTTATGTATTATGGAATAAATGACCTGCCAGGCTCTGGGTTTGTCCAAACATCTAAAAATAAGCATATTTCTGGGTCAGCAGCTGTGAGGGCCACAGTGAACAATGACAATGCCTTGGATACCTTTGGTCCCAAAGCTTTTGTCCTGTGTTCACTTACATTCTTAGTTAAAATAGCCTTTCCCATAGACTCTGATCCTGGGCCCACCTCAGACCTATGATGTAGGGGCCTACGAATCCAGGTCTTTAACAAGTGTCTCAGCTGATACTTAGGAAAGAAGACAGGGTCGGTTGGTACTAATTCTCTACTTCAGGTGGAGAAACTGAGACCCAGCAGAGAGGTGATCACTCATAGTTTTGTATTTGATTCCGTTGACTTCTTCTAATGAAGAATGGAGGCCTAAGGTAACAGAGTCTTACTATCAATAAATATTTATGTTTTATCACCTATTTAGCTCTTTGAGAAATGGTTACATCAAAGGTCTGTTAATCTATGAGCTCCTGGAGGGTGAGGACAGATTGTTGGACTGCCTCCTAGGATGTTAAAGGTCAGTGAGGACCATAATGGTGCTGATGACAATGATGATTAGACTCAGTGCCTGGGCCTGGATTCAGCCCCTTAACTTCTCTGGATGAAGGGTCTTACTTTGTTAAATCAGGATAATGAGACTCTCCTGCTGTTGTTTGTGAGGCCAATTAACTACTGTCTTGGAGGGACTCAGACCTATAAACACTTTGTAATCTATTCAAATGTAAAAAGCTTGTTGACTAGGACTTTGGTTTGTGAACTTAAGCATAATAAAAGCCAGAAAATGCAAATGTTCAGGTCTGCTTTGTGAAGTCAGGCTGCCCACCCCATCCCTATCAATTCATAATAGCTTTTGAGTAATTCATATCCTATAAAACAAGCAACTAATGGTTCTGCGTTACAAACCAACCAACAAGCAAACACACTCCTATGTGGAATAAGTTTATTACTTGGCCTTCACCAGGAAATCTTTTCGAAGGTTTAAATACTGGCTTGATGGGAGTGTGTGTGTGTGTGTGTTATGGTTATTGTTTTGGAGTTCTTTTCTTTCATGATGGTGTCAAGGCCACAATAGTTACATGGCTTTTGGATCTGCTTTTGGAAATGATGTCAATTAAAAATAACATGTGATAACTCTGGTCTTAGTTGGGGTTAGTTGGGTTGCTGTAACAGAATACCATAGAATGGGTGGTTTATAAGCAACAGAAATGTATTTCTCACAGTTTTTCTTGAAGCTGGGAAGTCCAAGATTAAGAATGTCTATTGAGAGCTCGCTTCCTGATTCAGGGATGGCTGTCTTCACACTGTGTCCTCACATGGCAGAGAGGGCACGGGAGCTCTGTGGGACCTTTTTAAAAATACGAACACTAATCTCATTCACGAGGCTTTCATCCTCATGACCTAATTACCTCCTAAAGACCCCGCCTCCAAATATCATCACACTGAGGACTGAGATTAAATACTGAATATGAATTGGCCTCCGGGAGCTGTTGGATATGTGCTGGCGTAAGCATTGAGTCTATAACAACTGCCAGCACAGAAATCTTGAGTGTTATCTGTCCCTAGCAAAACCTGCTGGCTGCTCTTTTGCCGATGCTTACCTCTCAACATTAGGTCTTCTGTAATTTACTAAACACTTTAACATTTCTTACTTCGTTTAAATTTGAGAATAACCCTGCAAAGTACTCCATGCCTTCATGTCCACTCTGTTTTACAGACGAGGAAACGGAGCTCTAGGGATGCCAAGTCTGCCTTGCCCTGTCTTCACAGTCATTTTTATGACAACCCACATGGCTTCCCTTGTGTGAAGGAAACCTGCCCAGCGATGGTACTGGGACAACAAATGATGTAAACGTTAGAAGATTTTTTTTGGTGGATGATAGCGAAAGAGTGGTCAGGCAGAGTGCTCTCCTGGATGTGGGAAACTGACTTGAAGTTTGGGGGTCCCCAAAGCTGCGGTCTGGTGGCAGCCCGCACATCTTGAGCGCTTGTAGCATGCCTGACCTTGTGCCAAGTTACTGATGGGCAAGTATAGCCTCGTGGTTGAGTGTGAGATGTCAAATCCTGGTTTTCCTATTTATCAAATTATTCAACTTCTCTGTGCCTTTACTTTCTCCTCTGTTAAAAGAAAAGCAAACCAAGTAATAATCACAGCAGTATGTTCTTCATAGAGGGATTGTGAGGATTAAATGAGTTAATTCATAGAGAAATCTTAGTAAGCGCACATTAGGGATGGTCCCATGGCCACACAGTGAGTGATTGGCATGGCTGGAAGATGCCTCCAAGCCCTTCCCAAACATGTGCTCCTAAACCACCCACTTCCTCCCCTTTGAGACTATATACTCATAAGTGCCAACACACCAAGATTCTGATCTCATCCATCTGTTCGTTCAAACATTTACTGACTGAGTGTTTACCATGCGTGAGGCCAAACTAAATGTGAGAATAAGGTCTTGTCATGAAAAAGCCTCTACTCTGGCTTTGGGGCATGGTGTGGGGGTGTGGTGAATGCAGCAAGAGAGTCTAATCTGGCAATATTGGGTGACAAGTACCATGACGGTGGGAATCCTAAGGGGCTGGGGGCCCAGAAGAGAGACACCTGACCCAGTCTTGGGGAAGAGGATGACCTCTGAGCTGAGTCCTGAGGATGGGCCAATGAGCCAGGAGCAGGTGAGGCCTTGTGGAGAGGCCCAGAGAGCCAGGGATGGCGCTCTAGCAGAGAGCGAGGGGGCAGGGGCAGCTGCCAAGAGGGGACGTGGAGAGCATATGGCGACCAGCTCCAGAGGGCCTGGTGCACCAGCCATGGAATGGTGGACCTGACCATATTCCCATCTAGGAAGGACTGGTGTCTGCCCTGCAGAGGTGGGAGGGGTTGCTACAGCAGAAACCAGGAGATAAGGTAGGCATCTGTTATAAGAATGTGGGGCAGCAGAGATGGGCACCTGAGTGGAGGTGGGGGCTTGGATTCCCGAACTGTCTAGCAAAGCTGGACCAGTTCCATCTACCTTTTCAAAAAGGCCTGTTAAGCTGTCCTCTGGTGACTCCCTTTGTCCTTCAGCTGCAGAAGCCATGTTTCTTGGGGGAAAGCCATTTGACACGAGTGGACCAGGTGTGGGGTCGGGAGAGTGTCTTGCCCTCTTGGCAGGCCCTGGCACCATATCTCTGGGAACACGGTTTAACCCAGGGGCTTAAGTCTTTGTAGGGGTCCTGTTAGCAGCAGGAAATAGCCTGCTGCCATGAATGTACTGCTGTCCTTAAAACTACAAATGAGAGACCTGGATGGAGTTTGGAGATCATGAAGACAACCAATGCTTTAATGCAAGCCGTTTAAGGGCCATCTGCTGCCACAAGCCTGGCACCCAAAGGCCAGATGGAGGAGGCTTCCAATAACCGAGCATTGCCTTAGTGGAGGAGGGCACTGCAAAGGCTTGGCTCCATGAGGAATAGCCCACCTCTGCCCAGCTTCTACCCTAGCAGGAAGCTGCTTCCCAGAGCCCTGACCTGGAAGGGCTGATAGGTAGCATGTGCCAATTTCTGCTGTGTAAATATCCTACCACCCCTGATGGCAAACTACTCACATGGCAAGACTAACCCCAGAGCTGGGAAGAGAGGTGCACTATCCTGAAGGATTTCCACAATATTGATACAACACACTTAAATGACCCCAATAGCATAGATTGTAGCAATGGTAAAACATAGTAGAATAATTAGGAAGTGGTAAGTTTTAAATATTTATCATCTTTGTTTTTTAATACAACTTATTTAATTGCAAGTTTATAAAATTTACTTTTTATAATGGCTGTGCACAATTTCTGGTAAAAGCTGGCTCTAGAACACACTGACTTTAAGGTAAGTCTTGGTCATGTGTTTGCCTATTTTTGTTCCATGACCTTGTGGGCCATTATTACATCTGGGGGTTGGACTAGATATGCTGCTGCAAACTTAAACATCAGATTCTTTTCCCATTAGCCTGTGATCAGAGAGCTTCTCTGCTCCTTTTCTCCAGTGTCAGACTGTGGCTCTTTCATTCAATTGTTTGCTGAGAGCTGGGATTTGGGTCCCACAACCCTCTTTGTTCCTCAGGGGAGACATCTGTCAGTTCTCTGATGCTTGTGACTTCCATACCCCATACTCAGGCAGTCTTCAATTCCTTGTCCTCCTCTGCAATTTATCCTGTGCAGACTCTCTGCAGCATCTCTTTCTACTGTCACCCAACATAGGTCAGGATCTGTCCCCTTCAAGCCAACTGCTGCTTCATCTGTCCTGGTTGCCCTTCCTGCTTTCTCTCCTTCTTCATTCACCAGTCCATGGAATGAAGTCCCCATCACCATTCTGATCATGCCTCTGCTCTGCTTAAGATTCTGCAGTGGGACCTGTTCCTTATCAGATTGTTCCAGGCTCCCTGTTCTTTTCTCAGTCACCATATGCTTATGCCCCACTGCTGCGCTGGGCAGCCTGGCATAGTGCAGGCTGAGGTTCTCTGTTCTTATTGCACCAAGGCCATTCTCATGGTCTGCTGGCGTGTAGATTTTTCATTTGGTCCAACCAACTGGCCAAACCCTCCGGAATCATCTCTGCAACATGTTGCCTCCTGCTAATTTGACTCACCTCTTGGGGGAATTTAAAAATTTTAATCAGCCGAACAGAGGGAAAGAGTGAAAAGCATGGAAGCCACAGTTCTGGCAAAGATTAGTCTGGAAAGATTTGAGTTTGAATCCAAGGTCTTTTTTGGGACACACAGGCTGAGTCCTTGTTCTGAGATGCAGGGGTGGGTAGGACGTGAAGACCACTGGATGAGAGTGGAACATCTCGTCAGGTTGATGGTTTTGGCATTACTTCTGTAAACAAGAGAGCAGGTTTGCTGTCCCTGATGAAGGCTGTTAAGCACTGTCCTGTGCAATGAGCACAGGCATGTGGACAGCCTGGGAGAGATGAGAAGCCAAGTTGTTCACTGTGACTATTTAAAAAGCTGAAGAAAAATTGGTGAATCCTACATCAATTTTGAAATTTTCATATTTTTTCCATGTGTGTAGGCAACGGCTAAGCTAGAACAGAAAGCTTCAGAGAAATAAGTTAGGCCCACACAGCAGCATAGCAGTCAAGTCAGGATGCCAGGCTGGCCATGCTCACCCACCCAGGACCTCATCACCTAGAAGAGTCCCTACCAGCCAGCGGTCTCTTAGAGCTTCCAGCAAATTCTCCCCCTCCGTGCAGAGGAGGCAGACTGGGAACAAATTCTCTGAAGTTGAGCTGATTTACACAGTGTCTGGAGAGAATGTTTTCCGAAAAAGTACTGTCACATTATTTCTAAGTGATTTATAGTTCAGGAGCTCTAAATGCCCTATAATAATTATAATTTAATTAGAGCAAACATTTATTATTTACTAGGTTCCAGGCACCGTGTTAAGTACTTTATAGGTATTATTTCAATTAATTATCACAACAGTTTTATGATAGAAGTAGTGTGGATATTATAAATATTTAACAACTAGTTTAGCATTAACCTTCTGATTGTAAGGTGGGGCAGGAGAGGCTGTGTCAGTTAGGGGTTGGGGTGGCTTCTTTTCATGATTGGTATGCAGTATTCTAACAACTGGTGTGGTCACAGAGTTACATACCATCTGAGTATCAGCCCCTGGAGGTAGGTACTATGAATATACTCATTTGGTAAATAAAGTATATTAATAAAGATTAGGCTTGACTTGGACTAACAGAAAATGCAGAATAGCAGTAGCTTAAACAAACAGATGTTTGTTTGCCTCTCACAGAGAAATGACTACAGTGAGAAATGTTACCGAGGGCTTTAATGTTCTGGTTATCAGGGGAGAAAGCATTTTTTGTGTGAGCATTAAAAAATAGGTAGGACTTGATGGCCATTGATAGATGAGTGGATTAACAAATGTGTTGTGTACATACAAGGAAACAGAATTCAGCCTTAAAAAGGAAGGAAATTAGGACACACACTACAACATGGATGAACCTTGAGGACATTATGCTCAGTGAAATCAATGAGTTGCAAAGACGGGTACTATGTGATTCCACTTCTGTGAGTAGTGAAATTCGTAGAGATAGAAAGTTGAATGCTGGTGTCAGGGGCTGGGGGCAGAGGTAACTGCAGAGTTGTTGATTAACATGTACTGTGTTTCAGTTTTACAAGATGGACAGAGTTCTGGAGATCGGTTGTAGAACAATGTGAATGTAGTTAATGCTAGTGAACTATATTCTTACAAATGGTTAGCATGGTAGATTTTATGTTATGTGTATTTTAGACAATTAAAAAGTTGTTCAAATTTAAAAAAAAGAATAGGTAGGACTTGAGTATTGGAAATGGAGGAGGATGGGAGGGAAAAGGTACACGAAGAGGGTGAAGACTTTTCCATAAAAGCTCCCCTCACCTTCTCTTCACCCACCTCTATCACTATTCTTACTATAAGACATTGTCATGATTTGTCTGCATCTCAAGGCAGAGACTTCATGCCTCACAGAGAACCTAACACAAAGAACATATAATAAATGTGAATCAGTCGGATGGATCGTAAATGAAAGAAAGAAGTGCTGAAGAAAAATAGACTTGGGAATGCTATGGCTGACTCTGCTGAAGTCAGATCTAAGGCCCGTCATCCTGACTTCCTGCTCCCATACTTGCCTTCACCATGGAGCCTTAAAAACCCTCACTTTCTTGGGTTATTTGACAGGCAGAGATAGCTATGTAGCAAGGTTTGGCCAGGAAGCAGAAAACTTTTGGAAGGATTTTTGGGGGAAAGCTTTTCTTTATTAAAAGAAGCCAATATTGATGACAGGCTTCACTCTCTTCTTGTGCTCTGGAAGTAGATGTGCTGTCTGGAGCTATGGGAACCAACTTGTGACCATGAGGGAGAGATCAAGAGAACCACTTAGATGTCATTTCCAACATCCTTAAGATGCTGGACCAATACCAACTGCAACCTACCTCTGGATTTTTTGTTATATGAGAAAAATAAACCCCTAGTTGTTTAAGCTACTTGATGTAGGCAAGCATTCCTAGCTGATACAAATAAAATCCTCTCCCCTTGCTTAACTAATTCTTATCTGGACAGGGAGTCAATGTAGAAAACACTTTTGGTTAACACATAGAAGACACTTCATTTAATCCAAAAATATTTGGGTACCTACACTATGCCAGGTTCTGTGCTAGATTCTGAGTTTTTAGTGGTTTCCGGGAAGTTTTTCTATACCTCCTAAGACTGACGGAGATGTTTTTTCTTTGTGCTCAGATAATTCCTTCATACTGTTGACTACCTGCATTGTCATTTCCACGTGTAGATTCCATGTGTAGATTTGATGGTATGTTCCTTGAGGACAGAAATCATATGTGTGAATCACATCTATATCCCTAATGTCCAGGGCACACAGAAAGCTCCCAGTTATTGAATAAATTATCGAAAGATAAAAGTACCATTTCAGGCCAGTTCAGGATCTGAAGAGCATGAGAGCCTTGCCTGTCAGTTTCTGGCTGTGTTGAGGAGTCTGTCTCTTTCACGTGCACATGCGATCACAAACACATGTGCACACGTACGTGCACATACCAGGGAGCACTTATTCCACCAGACAGAGCTTTGGCAGTGTTCACTGTCATGATCTCACCTGAATCAGGCACATGGAAAGGGGCTGGGGAGCCAAGGCCCTTTGTAAAATTAATTACGAACAGGCTCTGAGGAGCTGCTGCAGAGATGCTGGCAGCCGGCTTCTTAGCCTTTTGGCTGCAGGGACTGGACACTGCTGGGAGGAGCAGCGTAGGTAAAAACAAGCTAATTAGGCCTGGCGTGTGGCAGTGCTTTGAGAGTGTCTTGGCTCCCTGGGCACATAAGCTGTCTCTGTGCACTGGACAGAGGTCATGCCCTGGAGTGGGACCAGGGAGCCCTGGGCAGTTTGCTGCGGGGAGGGGAACCAACTGGGTAGTTCTTTTATAACATGTCAGTTGTCAGCACAAACTAGGAACCTGAATGGGGAGAAATCTACTTTTCTCTGAACTGTTGCAGTTTTCCATAATGTTTGGCATCTGGGAAACCAGAGGCTCCGCAGGGTGGACATTTCCTACTTGCACTTAGCAGCTTTTGCTCGTTAAGATGGTCATGCAGTGTAGTGATAAGAACCTGGCCATGAATGTCAGGCAGCCCAGAAGTGGATCTTGGATCTGCCACGGACTACTGAGTATTCAGACAAATTATTTTCTCATCTCTAAGTCTCAAATGCCCCATCTCTGAAATGGGACCATAGTAATTTCTCCAAAGGCTATTTTGAAGATGAAAGGAGTGTAGATAAGGTGCCTATTGCAGTGCTTGGCACTTCTAGTAAGTGCTCAAGTAGTGGCAGCCACATTACCATTATTATGGTAATCATTGTTTATTGCAAGGGATGCAAAAGAATACAGGTTAACATGGATTGTATGTGTGGGGTGTATGTGTGTATAGAAAACACATGCTAAGCATCACTTTCTGAACATCCAGATTTGAAATATCTGCAGATAGAGGCTGAGTTTGGATAACTTTCAGATCTCCCCTAAGCAGTGTGTTTTGGTTACTAATCAGAACTCACAGTTACTGAGCCAAGCACATTCCTCTTCTCACTTAATCTCCAAAGCAATCCTATCAGATTAGTAGAAATCTCAGTTTAGAGGACACCAAGACCCAGCAAGGTTCATATTTGCCCAAGGCCCTGCAGGATTCATTTCCTGGCAGTCCCAGTCCTGAGCTCCAGGCCTCTTCCCACCAGTGCCATCTCCCTGAAAGATGCCCCCTCCCCACTGCTCCTCCCCCTGCTGTACTGTGTCTGTTGAATAGGCAGCCTTCTTCCTTTGTGACTTCATTTGAACTGTTGACTCTGCTGTCTTGCTGTGTTGCTCCCTTTAGTTGAGATCAGCTTGTTCTTTTCTTAAAGCCCACCTATTTGCACAAAAGCACTAAGGAGCCCAAAGATTGCTGAATATTTAACATTCACAGGCAACATACCAAAAACACTTGGAACACGACCCAGATGAGGGGAGTGGGGTAAGGAGAAGACAGGAATAGGAGGCCCAGCACATTGCTGGCTGGCAAAGGTGTCATTCAACCATTTCTCATAAGTAGGAGGACCCAACAGCTTGGTTAGGAAAGAAACAGAAGCTAGCCCTGCTGTTGTTCATATCTGCCAAGGGCAACTGCCTTTGGCACGTGAGTTTGCAAAACCTGAAACAAAAGAGCTATTGATGGAGATGAACCTCTGGGTAAGTGCTTGGATGGCTGTTAACAGATTGAGACAGGTAGTGTCTTGGAGTTAGGGCCCACAGTTGCAGCTCAGTCACACCAATTGTTTAATTCTGGCCCTTGAATTTCCCATTCATATAGAAGATAGGTAGCTGGGAAGGTGCCCTACATGAATGGCTGGATGAAGGAACACTTGGCCAGGGCAGAAAACACCTAAAGAAGGGCAAACTCTTTACTCATGATCCGAATTTTGGGTCTTAACTTGCTGGGAGTTTTCATTTTAAGCCAGCTATAAACATTTTTCTTCCTGCTGTAACACGTAGGGGCTACATGGACCATATTTCCATCTTAATTATGGACTGAGAGGTACAAATGTACTGAATGGAATTATAATGCTTGTGGATCGAGTTGAACTGGGTTGTCACATTACATTCAAGAAAGTGATCTTTAATGGGGAATAAGTACATAAGGGCAGAGTTCTTGACTGGAAAGGTGAAAGCAGAGGAGTAGAAATGCCAGGTGTATGACACTTCTGGGGCTGGCAGTTGCATAAGCCAGACACTTAAAAGAGCTCATGAGCTTGGGGAGAGAAACGTAGTTTAGAAATACAGTGCCATTCTGATGATACCCCACACCTAGGAATGAATGGAGAGAATAAAGAACTCTGTTGACATAATTTGTTGAATTTAGCATATTTTATATGGAGAACAAGGTTACCTTTGGTTCACTCTGAGGACCACTTCCAGGAGTTGTTTTGTGTAACAAGGTAGCACTCCGGTTGTTTCGCACTCTTCAGTGGAAAGGAAGTAGTTCATCCAAAATTAAGGTCACGAAAGATCAGAATCAGAAGTTCAGAGCCCTGGAATCTGAGTTTTTGAAGGCAACTCAGGAATTGCTCTAAACTTATGGACAAATACCTATGACTGGAAAACAACAGGTGAATGGGAAGTGGTGGGAAGTGCCCACTTCCATCTGATGGAGAGTGTGGCTGGCCAGGGCACAGATGCCCCTGGGAGCAGCTGTTTGGAGAGGATTCCTTGTCCAATTTTGCAGTGGATTTTCATGGTCTAGGCCGATGTGCCTGGCTTCTGGAAAAATCTCTCACAGACAGCGGTAGTATTCAAACTCTACATCCAGCTGGAGGTAATTCACATTAGGTAATATATTTTATGCATCTCTCCCAGGCATGATAAGTCGAGTGAATTGCATGGTAGGGAGATATGCCAGGTGGAGGGTCTGGGGAAGAATCCCTTGGCCAGTGAAAGAAGCCAACAAGGGCATCTGGTCTGACTCAGACCTCCTGGACAGGCTGCCGTGCCTGTCAGAGCTGGACTTTATATTCTGTGGGGGCAGCTAGACGCTGAACAAGGAAACACACGGGAAGAGTAATTCCAGACCAGGGTGAGGGAATAAGAGAAACTAAAGGCATGTTGTGATAGAGAGGAGGCTGGGGGCTGGGTCAGGGTAACCAAGGAAGGCCTGGCCTGCATAGGAGACATTTCAAACAGATGCTCCAACAAGCCTAGCGTGCCACTTGCCTTGGGCTCATGGGGACAGTGCTCTCCTTAATCCCCATCCACCATTAATATTAGACCCTGACCTTGTGAAAAGCACATGCCTGCATACGGGTGTTGAGTAAACTCCCTTGTTGACTAGAAGCCACAGCGGGTGTGGACCTGCTTTGCCAAGCAGACAGTAGGGAGAGTGACTGGATGTCAAGTAAAGCTTGGTCCTGCTGGAGATTTGGGGAAATCTGCAGGAAGGGATGGAGGGGGCAGTGCCCGGAGAGCATGTTAGAACCACAATCAGACATCTTGGCTAACGATTTCAGCTCTGCCACTTGCTAGCTTTCTACCCTTGGGCAAATCAAAGGGCTTCACCACCTCAGTTTTCTCTGCTTTAAAATAGGGATAATACCCGGCTCAGAGGGCTGTTTTCATGGTTCAGGGAGAGGACGCATGTGCAAAGTACTTGGCAGAGTCCCTGCCCTGGAGTAGCTCTGATTGCACGTGTCCGCCCTCCCTCCCTCCCTCCTTTGACTCTTTCCCTTCCTTCTTACTTCCCTTCCTCGTGTCTTCCCTCCTCCTGCTCCCTCCCGCACCTTCCCAGGAGCACTGATGACAGAAGAGATTTAGCTGTTCCAGGCCTCACAAAGGAGGTGGGTGAGCCAACACCTACCATCCTTGCGGTGTTACCAGGCCTGTTCGCAGAGATCTGCTGAAGGTAGAAAGCCTGGGTGATTTTGCTTGTGCTTGTCTCTGACAGAGCAAAGACATGCTTTTGATTCTGTTTTCTCTCTCCTTTAAAATCACACAGCATCATGCAGCCTAAACAAGATCCTTGTTTGATCCCCTCCTTTATCTTTCTCTAGCCTGGCTTTGGGCTGTCTTATTTGGGATCTCAACAGAGGCAGGAGGAAAAGCTTCTGGAGGAGTGGGGGAGGGGGGCTGGCAAAGTGCTCTTCCTTTACAGGCAGAGCTGTGTGAGTGGTTCTTGGCTCACCAGCTGCATGGACGAGTGTGCTTAGCTGTCTTTGGCACATAGTTCCTGGTTTCCTTGGTCCCATCTGGATCTCTTGATTTCAGCTCAGAAGGGCTATAGTCTCATTTTGGGGGGGAGGGATACATACATATCAGCCTTAGAAATAGTATTTATTAAGCACCTACTATGTGCTTAGCTCTGCACAAAGTAAGCCCTGGGGAGGCACTAGATATTCAAAAATCTAGAGTTATGACTATCAGAGGAGTTGGAGAGCTTTAAGGAGGTAGGATTCTTCCAGACTGCCAGAAGGTCTAGTTCACCAAACACTCATTGAGCATATGATGTGGATATAGCTTCCAACGAGCTCTTGGTTGAGTGGGAGAGAGAGATGTGTAAGAAATCACAATGTAACAGGACAAGTTGCAAAATAGAAACACAAAGGAAGTTCTAAGAAAACACAGAATAGAGAGTGCCTGAGAGGCGGGGGGAAGGAGAAGTAGGGGACATCAGGGGTAGGAAGGTGGTCCAGGCAGAGGTGTTTCCAGGCAGGGGTGAGAGTCCAGGTACTGAAGAGCTTGGCTCCTGCTGGGCCAGTCACCGTGTGGTTGCTGGGGTAGGGGCTGGGTAGCAGGGCACTTGGGGCTTTGGGCCAGTGGCTGTCTATCAATTTGTTCAAAAGTCTTTCTGTGCTTACAGACCGATTCTGTCCTACCAGTCCGTATTGGTGGAATGTCAGTCTGCTCTGAGTAAGAGGGAAATGGCCCCTGAGAAGAATGGTGATGGCTTAGGGCAGCTGAACTGCTGGGTGAGCCTGTGGCAGTGGTAGGAGACAAGGTCGGAAAGGCAGGTGGGGGCCAGAAGACGAATAGCCTTTTATACTGAGTTTAGAGCTTGGACCGTAACACAAAGCCAATGGGGGCAGTTGGAAGGCAGGCTATGGGAGAGCCCTGTGGTTTAGGTGGATGGTCCTGCAGCTGCGACAAGGTGGATTGGTGAGGGAGGGAGACCCATCAAGAAGCTTTTCTAGGAATCCTTGAAAGAGAAAAGAGAGTCCAAAATAGGGCCATGGCAATGAGGAGGAGAGGGGCATAGGTTTCTGATACACAGGTGGTTGATTGGATGTATAAGATCAGGCAGAGGAAAGGGAATGTTTAGTGTGACCCTCTGGGTTTTAGCATGAGTGAATGGTGGTGTCAGGCTATGGAATCCAAAAGAAGAAGCTGGGGGTGGGTGGATAAAGGGCCACTTGTTCACGGGGAGGACTAGATAAGGAGAGCAGTGGGTGAGAAGCCAAGGCTCAGGAAGTCCTGTGAGTGAGAACAGCGTAGTGTGGATAGGGCACCCCACTGGAGCTGAGCAACATGAGCAGAGGAAAGGAGTGGGACATAGGTGGGCTGTGTTTCATTCAGGCCATGGAGCTGGCTGAAGGGTTTGGTCTTGGTGGCACCATGGAGTGACAGGCTGAAAGGGGTGTTAAGATGAGACCAGTGTTAACATTGGGCTGGCAGCTGAGTGTGGGTTGGGCTGGATGAAGGATCCTGGAGAGAAAGGACTGAGTGGGAAGCTCTTGGGAGGCCCACTGAGCTCTAGGGATCTGGGGGGTCCTGGAGGGGGTCCTAGGGAGACAGTGGGAGTGGGTCAGGGGCTACTGAAAGGATCAAGGGGTAGTAAAAGCAGGGAGCCTCACTTCACTGCTTTTTGTTGTTTTATATTTGGGGGTTGGTGAGATATTTCATCTGACCCCAGAGTTCTTCTGGGAAAATAAAATTCAAAAACCACCGCACTCCTCATAGGGGCAGCCACACAGACTCCCTGGAAAAATGGTGTAGAACTTCAATAGTGTGGATGGGGGTTGTGATCTACAGCAGGAAGGAGGTGACATGCATGTCTTATGGCAGATTTAAAGCTTTGTACTTTGGGTTTGAAGCTCCAAAGTTCAAATGAGTTAACACGAGACTTAATTATATCCTCTCATTTTCTCATTTCACAAATATTTATTTTGTTCCCTGTTATGCACTGCATAGAATACAAAGACCCAACCTCTTCTCTACAGGACCTTGTTGCTTATAAATTAAGGAACAGGTAAGGCTCAAATGCCAGTTAAGTCAAACCCATCTAGGTAAGGGCACAGGGGCCTAAATTGAAGACATCTCAAAAACATGCCAAGCAGGGAATGGCTCAGGCAGGGAGGCTGACTGTCCCTCACTTCCTGGGAGGGCCTCACGGAGCAGGTGGAACACTGGAGACTGAATTTCCAGCCTGTCATAGAAGGAGAAAGAAAGGCCTGGAAGGGAAGTTCAGGGAGTTGGAATTGCTGGCAAGTATAACCCAGGGTTTGGGTGTGAATGGATGAGGGAATATGAACCAAGGAGAGAATGAGGTCGGTTCATGGAGCTGCCGTGGTGGGAAGCTCAGTAGCCAAAGCTGCGGGGTAGGAGGTCCTAGTGGGAAGAATCACTTCACTGCTGTCGTGACCCCAAAGGGACCAAAGCAACACGCCCAAGGTCTTGATTCTTCTCTAGGCTTTATTGTCTAATCTCTTGCGGCGGTTACAGCAGTTGTCGGGCGACTCTTCTCCCTCCCGGCGGCTCCCTTATATTCAGTCACCCAACCAATCCGGGACAGTATCATGCGTGACCTTTAAGCGGATAGGTGTCACGCGCCACTCTAAGCGGGCAGCACGAGCTGTGCACGGGTACGGAAGTCTGCTGGGCCAATCCCCAACAAGGAAGAGGGGAAAGGGTGGTGAGCAGGAAGCAGGCGCCATCTTTAGGGCGTTGTCCAGCTAGAGTGGGGCTCAGCCTTGGCTGTAGGCCGGGCCCCCACATCTCCCCCTTTATTGTTTTATAACCAAAGGGCTGTCGGGATCATGCCTGTCTTAGGTCGTCTGGAGTCTGCGGCATTCTTACCCGTCCTCAGGCAATAGACAGCTTAGGTCTGAGCCCTGTCTTAGGTTGATATGCGCAGCTCCTTATCTTACCCGTCCTTGACTACTGATCCAGCATATTAAGCCATACTCTAGGGGAGATGCCTTCCTCTAGCACTGCCATGGCCTGCAACAGGACCTTCCATTCTCCCCGTTGCTGTTTTTGTAACAGACTTTCCTCCCAAGCAGGAGAGGCCCACAATTAGCAATATTCCTATGACACCTACACCTGACCAGGCTTTGGTGGCGTTTAACATCTTGCCTAACTGTCTGGACAAGTTGGCAGCTTTAGAATAATTATGAAAAGGAATACCAGTAATACACCCCTGTATAAGAATGGACGCAGCCCACAGACAAAACCTCCCCCAAGAGGTCCAATTGTTCTTGAAGAAGGTTCAGTGGCCTGGGACAGACCATTCAGCGTCTCTGCCATAGGAATGGTGATAGCGCGGCGGTGGCTACAGCTGCAGCTCGGCTCCGCCGTGGCCTGCTGTAGGATCCACGGCAGGAGCAGAAGCAGTGCGATCATCTTGTACCTCCGCTCCGGGGTTTTCCACTCTGCATATCAGACGTTCAGGTACCCAAACGGGGTTCTGCTGGCCCTGTGGAAAAACAGAAACCAAGCCTCGGGTCCAGATTATCACTGGGTCCGGGCCTTTCCATGTTCCTTCCAACACATCCTTCCACAAAACTTTAGGCATGTGTTTTGGATTGGATTGTTGGCCGTACCGCTCTGCTGCACTGCGGCCATTTTTGTCCAGTGTTCTAAAATCTTCTCCTATTCCCCCTTTTTGTTTATATAAGGCATTCTTGAGGGTGAGGTGAGTGCGTTCCACCATACCCTGACCCTGAGGGTTGTCTCTAGCTCTCTGCTGCTCTCATGACACAAAAGGATGTCATCCATATAATGATAGATGACTGTTTCCTGACAGTTTGTAAGGCCTTCTTTACATACACATGGTGGGGCTATTAGCCATGCCCTGTGCCAATAAACCTTTGACAGTCTCTGGGGTGAAGCGGGATGGAGAAGAAACAGTCTTTGATAATCTCCACTTGCCAACTTTTTCCTAATTACAAAAATAGGTGTGTTCCATAGCGAGGTAGAGGGCTGGAGATTTTTAACTATGGGGCATGATTCTCTATAGTGTTCAGGAATGCCCTGGCAGTCTTTGTTTTCAAAGGGGTTCCATTAGCTCTAAGGAGCACTTTCAGAGGTTCCTAGAGGCCTCCGTCCCCATCCTCTCTCTAAAGGGGCAAGTATCCTAGTTATGATTTAGATGGACTATGTCGCTAATTCTGCGAACCTTTTGATTTCGTTGCCACTCTGCGAACCTTTTTATTTCGTCGCCACTCTGCGAACCTTCACTGGCGCCTCCTCATTCCATATATTATAATAAACAATGCCACAAACACTAACAGGACACACACACTACACATAAACACCCACCGCAACTGCCTGCCGTCTGCCCTGCCATGTATACTTTCAGTTTGCTCGCCGATCCACTCACCCCCCTCGGTTCCCTCTCCCGGTCTGGCCAGCTGACCGAAGGGCGTCCAGCGACGTTCCTGAAGAGTTACAAGCTCTACTTCATCGGCAGGCACCAGGGTCAGCGGATCAGGTCGCGACAAGGTTTAGCGATTCCCGGGGTTTGGCACCACTTGTCGCGACCCCAAAGGGACCGAAGCAACACGCCCAAGGTCTTGATTCTTCTCTAGGCTTTATTGTCTAATCTCTTGCGGCGGTTACAGCAGTTGTCGGGCGACTCTTCTCCCTCCCAGCGGCTCCCTTATATTCAGTCACCCAACCAATCCGGGTCAGTATCATGCGTGACCTTTAAGCGGATAGGTGTCACGCGCCACTCTAAGGGGCAGCATGAGCTGTGCAAGGGTACGGAAGTCTGCTGGGCCAATCCCCAACAGGGAAGAGGGGAAAGGGTGGTGAGCAGGAAGCAGGTGCCATCTT
Organism: Manis javanica; assembly: GCF_040802235.1. Classification (NCBI taxonomy): domain Eukaryota; kingdom Metazoa; phylum Chordata; class Mammalia; order Pholidota; family Manidae; genus Manis; species Manis javanica. Next base: position 38,582,126 of record NC_133165.1, on the reverse strand, counting down.
TAGGGCGTTGTCCAGCTAGAGTGGGGCTCAGCCTTGGCCATAGGCCGGGCCCCCACAACTGCCTTGTTTCCTAATTGTAACAAGGGAGTTTGCCTGAGTCCCCGATGAGCTCAGCCTCTCTCCTTCCAGAGGCCATGGCAGATGTAACTCACTTGACCACAGTATTTCCCCCTTTGAGCCCAGAGGCAGCCTCATTTCTCCTCCACACCCCAGGCTGCCCCTCCTTCTCAGATGGAGGATACATGTTTGATGAAACCGATTTGTGAGCCCTGGACTAGTTACTCCAAAAGGACACTTTCATTGCTGCCATTTTAGGGTTCTATAACTTACCAACAACTGTGGACCTTGTACAGTTCAATATGTTCACATGCCCTGGGATGCTGTTTTTTTTCCTACTCTCTGTGATTCAGGAGATGTCAAACATCCATTCAAGTTTAAAACTCAAGCACCAGCAACAGCACAGACCTAAAGCTTTAGGAGCCTTTGAGCCTTGAGATCATATTTTGTGAATTTACTACATCCACCTGCACTGAGAGAGCCAATGAATTTTTTTTTATTTATGAAATCTCTACCATTTCTCCTGCCCCAGCTTTATCAGGAAATTATTGACATATAACATTGTGTAAGTTTGAGGTGTACAATGTGATGACTTGTTATACTTATGTACCATGAAAATGAGGGCCGCAGTGGGGGTGACTAATACCCCCATCATCTCATCTAACTACCACTTATGTTTTGTGATGAGAAAATTTAAGGTTTACTCACTTAGCAAATTTGAAGTATATCATATTGTATTGTTAACTATAGTCATCATGTTATACATTAGATGCCCAGAAGTATTCATTTTATAACTAGAAATTTGTACCATTTGACTGACATCTCCTCATTTCTCCCATCCACTGACTCCAACTACCATTCTAATCTGTTTCTGAGTTTGGTTTTCTCTTTTTAGATTTCACATACAAGTGAGATCATATAGCATTTGTCTTTCTCCATCTGACTTATTTCACTTAGTGTAATGCCCTCAAAGCCCATCCATGTTGTTACAAATGGCAGGGTTTCTTTTTTTCTTATGGTTGAATAATATTCCATTGTATATATGTAGTATGTCTTCTTTATTCATTCACCTGCAGTTGGACATTTTGTTTGTTTGATTTCATAGCTTTGCTATTGTAAATAATGCTATAGTGAACATGGGAGGGCAGATATCTCTTTGAGATCCTAAATTCAATTCCTTTGAATATCTGCCCAGAAGTGAGATTGCTGGACCATATGGTCATGCTATTTTTAATTTTCAAAGAAACTCCATGCTGTTTTCCATAGTTGCTGCACCAATTTACATTCCCACCAATATGGTTTTCTTTTCTCTACAACCTTGCCAACACTTGTTATTTCTTGTCTTTTTGATAATAGCCGTTCGTAAAGGTATGAGATAGTATCTCACTGATATTTTGATTTGCATTTCCCTGACAATTAATGATACCAAGCATCTTTTCATGTAACCTGTTGGCCATTTGCATTTTTTCTTTGGAAAACTATGTACATTTCCTCTGCCCATTTTAAAAATCAGATTGTTTGGTTTTTGTTATTGACTTGCTAAGATCCTTATATATTTTGGATATTAACCCCTTATCAGATATATGATTTGCAAATATTTTCTCTCATTTGGTAGGTTACCCCTTTATTTTGTTGATTGTTTCCTTTGGTGTATAGAAATTTTTTAGTTTGATACAGTGTCAGTTTTTATTCTTGCTTTTGTTGCTTGCGCTCTTGGTGTCCTATCCAAAAAATCATTGCAAAGACCAGTGTCAAGTCCCACATTTTCTTCTAAGAGTTTTATAGTGTTAGGTCTTATGTTTAAGTCTTTAATTTTGAGTTACTTTTTGTGAGTTGTAGGATAGGGGTCCTATTTCATTCTTCTACATGTGACTATCTAATTTTCCCATCACCATTTATGAAGAGAGAATCCTTTCCTCATTGAGTAGTCTCGGCTCTCATATATTAGTCGATCATATACGAAAGAGTTTATTTCTGGGTTCTTGATTCTGTTCCATTGTTTTATGAGTCTATTTTTGCACCAATACCATACTGTTTTGATTACTATAGCTTTGTATTATAGCTTAAAATCAGGAATTGTGGTACATCCAGCTTTGTTGTTCTTTCTCAGGATTGCTTTGGCTATTTGGGGTCTTTTGTGGTTACATAAGAATTTTAGAATTGTTTTGTTCTATTTCTATAAAAAAGTGCCATGGGATCTTGATAAGGTTTGCATTGACTCTATATATGGCTTTGGGTAGTATGGTAATTTTAACAATATTAATTATTCTAATCTATGAAGACAGGATGTCTTACCATTTGTTTGTGTCTTTTCAATTTCTTTCATCAAAGTCATAGTTGTCAGTGCATGGTCTTTAAAACCTCCTTGGTTTAATTTATTCCTAAGTATTTTATTGTTTATGACAGCATTGTGACTGAAATTGTTTTATTTCTTTTTCAGGTATTTCATTATTAGCATATAGAAACAACAGATTTTTATATGTTGATTTTGCATCCTGCAACTTAACTGAATTCATTGACTAGTTCTAACAGTTTTTTAGTGGAGTCCGTAGAATTTTGCAGATATAACATTACATAATATGCAAACAAAAACAGTTTTATTTCTTCCTTTCCTCTTGGGATGGCTTTTATTTCTTTTTCTTGCCTGATTTCTCTGGCTAGGCCTTCCAGTACAATGTTGAATAGGAGTAGAGAGAGTGGGCACCCTTGTCCTGTTCCTGATATTAAAGGAAAATGTTTTTAACCTTTCACCATTGAATATAATGTTAGCTATGGGCTTCTCATGTATGGCCTTTATTATCTTGAAGTATGTTCCTTGATACTCAATTTGTTGAGAATTTTTATCATGAAAGGATGTAGTTTGTAAAATGCGTTTTCTGCATCTATTGGGATGTCTTATGATGTTTGTCTTTCACTCTATTAATGTGATGTATCACATTTATTGACTTGTGTATGTTGAAGCCTTCTTGCATCCTAAGGATAAATTCTACTTGATCATGATATATGATCCTTTTAATGTTTTATTGAATTGGTTTGCTAATATTTTGTTGAGAGTTTTTACATCTATATTCATGAAGGTTATTAGCTTATAGTTTTCTTTCCTTTTAGTGTCCTTGTCAGCTTTGGTATCAGGGTAATGCTGGCCTTGTAAAATGAGTTTGGAAGTGTTTCCTCCTCTTCAATTTTCTGGAGAAGTTTGAGAAGGATTGGGGTTAATTCTTCTTTAAATGTTTGGTAGAAATCACCAGGGAAACCATCAGGTCCTGGAATTCTCTTTTGGGAGATTTTTGATTACTGATTCAATCTCCTTACTCATGATTGGTCTGTTCAGATTTTCTGTTTCTTCATGATTTAGTCTTGGTAGATTGTATGTTTCTAGGAATTTATCTTTTCTTCTAGGTCATCCAATCTGTTGGCATAGTCTTGTTCATAGTAATCCCCTATGATCCTTTGCATTTCTGTGATATTAGTTGTCATGATTCCTCTTTAATTTATGTTATTTGAGTTTTCTCTCTTTTCTCTTAGACTAGCTAAACATCTGTCAATTTTATCTTTTCTAAAAATCAGCTCTTAGTTTTGTTGATCTTTTCTATTGTTTTTTTGGTCTCTATTTCTTTTATTTTTGCTTTGGTCTTTGTAATTTCCTTCCTTCTGCTAACTGTGGGCTTAGTTTGTTCTTGAAATCTCTAACACTTGAGTAACAGAGGAACGAAGGTGGTCTTTCATAAGGCAAAGGAACTGGGGTTTCTTCCTCCTTCTTATATTAGGCTGTAATGTGGGAGCAAGGATGTCACAGAACCAGTCTCTGTAAATGGAAGAGGCCTGAAGGATTCTAGCAGTGATGCTCACCACCTGGTCCTGGATGAAACAACCCAAGAGAATGCCCTTGCTCTTCAGCCACCATAAGTGAGATGGAGAACATGTACATACAAGAGTTGCATGATTCCAAATATGTCTACACTGGCTTAGCACTTCCTCCCACCAGGTCTCCTCCAGCAGTCATGGTGCAGTGAGCAAAGTAATGGCTAGCATAGTATGTTTTTTATGTGGTCATACATAGTACATTTACATGAATGTTTTTATTCTGAGAATTGGTCATTCTAAATTTGGGGGCTTTAAATATCTATTACTTCATGAAATGGTGCTAGTATGTCTTTCTTGCTTTGGCAAAAGAATAAGTTGGCAATTCTATTTTAGTGCCAAAAAACTTCTTAGAAAAATATTTTGGTATATGAGATCCAAGTTCTGGGGTGCCACAGCATAAGCTTCATGGCCAAACTCCTCATGGAGCTTCAAAAGTCAGTCTGCATATGTGTTTGCTGATTTGATGATTGTATATGTTATTGATTAAATTTCCCTTCTGTTAACATTGTTAGTATCTGGTATGCATTTCCTGGATACCAGGTATTCCCAGGAGTACTGAAGACAGGAAGAGTATGCCAGTCTTGGGCAATACTGTACAAAATATATTTAGAGGGTCTAAAGAAAGGACTGGCTGTCCTTATGGGACATCCCTTTACAATGTAAACTGGCATGGGCACTGGAATGTCTGCTGAGCTGAGAGGAGCCCTGTGATCATGTTTGCAGTCTGCTGTTAATAGCTGTGAGTCCTTAGTTAAGTCACTATGAGTGGATGCCTCATTTAATGGATGAATAATGTGGGGCTTGGGCTGGATTCTCCTCTGAGGTTCTTTCTAAGTCTTCAGTTGTGACAGCACACTTAGTTTTGAGGTTACTTGTCATCTCAGGTGACAGAACTATAATTGGAGATCACTAGTCATGACACCATACAGGATGTAATTACTCCCAGATGAAACCTAATTGATTAACCCCCAGGTTGGGTGAGAGTGACAGAGTCTGAGGCAAGGAGAGACTGGCTGTCACTCAAGGGCCTTTTATTTCTTTCTACCATTGCCCCCACTCCCTGGTGCTTCATGATTCCTTCAGTGAGTGTTAAACTCTGAACTGAATTGTTCTTGCATCATTTCATATGTACTGGTTTATTCTCTTTAAATAGATATTGCTCTTATGGAGGACTGGGACTGAATCTTTTCAAAGTGGTGTGCTGATAAGATGTTTAATAAATGGCTCTCTGGAACAGAAAAAAGTCCTGGTTTATAGTCTTTGCAGATTCTGAGGTGTAAGAAACCTCCCACAATGGCCAATTTCAAGCTACCAATGGGGTGTCATTGAAGCCAAAAAGATGTGCACAGTTGGCTCTCATGAGCCTGTATGAGTTGGTATGAGCTGGTATAAGCTGGCTTTAGCACACTCTGTGGATCTGAGAGCAAACAGTACATGGCTGAGCTCACACACTAAGTTCTCAGGAATTGCTTGTTTGGCAGCATCCCCATTATGAGGACGAGCAGGAAAAGAGAGGACAGAGAGAAGGTGCTGCTTAGACCACCAGCGGGGCATTTGTTAGCACCTTTGGAAAGAGACTATTTCCCAGATGTCTTTTCCATCATCCATCTGTGGCCAAGTGATCTTTCTCAAATATATTTTGGATCATGTCACCTTTACAAATCTTCAGTGGCTCCCCATTGCCTAAAAGATGAATTCTAAATGCTTTTGCAGGGAATTCAAGTCCTTCAGGATCTGGTGCCCGATTGCCTTATGAATCGCATCTCCAGCATTCTTTGGCATAGATTCAACGTCTCACCATCTCTGTACTTCCAAATACTGCAAAGGTCATGGTTTCAAGCCTCCTGACCTTTGAAGGCAGTATGGCCTCTGTCTTCCTTGCCTTTCTTCTGCTCACCATGGTAGAATATTTACCCACTCTTCAGGGCTTGCTCATGTGTTACCTCCTTTATGGAGCTGGCCCCAACATTACTTGGGTAGTTGGTGCTAAAGTGCTCCTTGGCATCTTTAGATAACTGTTAGAGCATGGATCACACTGTACAGTACTATTACATAAATGTTTATCAGATGTGAGCTCCTTGAGGGCAAGGAACATTTCTTATTTGTTTTATCCCTTGCACCCAGTGCTATGCCGGGCACACAATAGTTGTGCAACCACTGTGTGTTAAATAGCTAAATCAGAAAGGCAATTGGACTTTGCCTCTCCTAACTCCCTGTCTCTGATTCAACTACATAATTAGGAATTGGCAGCAGTTTCAATTCTTCTGTCCCCACCTGGGCTTAAACCAATACTAAAAAGTTTTATTTGGTTGACTGTTGTCCTTCCAGGCAGATGAAAGTGGCAATTCAACCCTCTCTCTCTTATCAACCACTGCATGTGTCAGAGCATTTGAATACGGTGTGTTGGGGGTGCGCAAGCTCTCTGGTGACTTCTTTCGATTTAATTAGTCTGACCTTCTGTGATAATCCCCCTTGGATGTCCCTGACTGTCCCCCTCCACTTCTGTATCATGTTCGGGCTTCTGCCTTCATCAGCAAAAGACCAACTGCTCAGCTCAGCCTGTAGCATAATTCACAGCTTGGCTCTCAAAAATGAACTTTTACTCTGGTGGAGCTGCTCTTAGCATTAAAATTGGCCTGAGAGAGCTAGGAAAGTTTATCTTGGAGCCAGCATGGGGTCCATCCCTCCAAGTCAAATATTTCTCTTTAAAACTAGAATGAGCTTTAGTGTGGCACTACCAATAGCTTCCTGAAATATTGGTATATCTTTAAGCATTAACATTTAGTTACAGTGCTGAAGGCTTTCTGGAGAGTTTTTATTTCTTCCCATCCTCCTCTTCTGAATAATCAGAGCTTTCATACATGCTTTCCTTTCATTTCAGTGCGTGCAATCTCTCTGTTCAGGAGGAGTGCACTGAAATAGCTCAATACTGGGCTAATCAAACAACTATTTTCAGTCCACCCTCGTAAGAATTTTCCAAATGAAGGACAGGCCACTACAGAATGATCCAGAAAGTGAAAATGGTACCTCAGGGGCCTCGGGTCTTCTGAGTGCTGGGAAAATTTGGGGGAATTTAATACTCCCCTTTTAAGCCCCTAGCCCAGGCTGTGAGCTGTATTATTGTTATTTTCTCCATTTACTGTTTCTTTCACGATTTTGGAATAAAAACAGCAGTATATGAAGGAATGACTTCTTTCTCATCAGTATAAGATGGGATGGGGCCATTCATAACATGGGTTTATTTAACATTCATTGACACATACCCTGGGCCAGGAATTATTCTATCCGCTAGAGATATGGAGATGAATAAGGACTGGCCACTGCCAATGAAAAATCCACTGAGTGGAAGAGATGGATACACCAACGGAGAAGTACAATTGAGGTACACTAACAGGGTATCTGGAACCTGAAACAGGGACAGTTAGCTCTGTGGGAGAGAAATGGAGAAGTTGGCATAGAGGACAAGACACTTGAGCGGGGGGTGGTGAGGGCAGTAGAGTTTCTACAGCTGCTGCTGATTGGGAGGAGCTCTCTGGGCAATTTGGTGGCTGGAGGAAAGAATGTGAGTTTGGGGTAGCTGGAACACAGGGAACACAGGAGTGGGGCATTGGGTAATAAGGCTGGAAGGATCTTTGGAACCACACTAAAAAATATTTTTATGCAGTTCTAAGGAAATGGGATTTATCTTGTTGGCACTGTAGCTATGGTAGGGTTTGAAGTGGAGTAAGGGTATATACTCAGATTAGAATTTTAAAAAGATAATGGACGATGTGGCCAAGAGGAATGCCAATCAGCTAAGAACACTATGTTGACAGACTTAGTAAAGCAATGATGAGGGCCTCAGCTGAGCCAAGGGCAGGAGACAGAGATGGGAGGGAGTCATCTGCAGCTGCCAGTTAAAGCCATCATGCAGGGGCTCAGAGAGTGACACTAACGACAGCAGTCATCAAACACTGTGGATGCTGAAGAGCCGATGAACAATCAGGAGAGGGTGTGGGAAGCTTTGTACTCAGTGATTCACCTAGATGTGTGGGGAGGTGTTTCGGAGTCAAAAGGCCACTGAGATTCTATGGCAGAACATTTTACTGCTGCTTGAATATCCACATGCTCACCCAGGTCCCAGTTCCCTTGCAGGTGGGTAGGGTTAGTGCTAGGGCTGACGCGCTCTGTGACTATTTCTGGCCAGTGGACTATAAGCAGCAGTGATCTATGCTGCTTCTAGGTTGAAACAATTCAGAGCTGGCTCTTCCTTGGCCTGGTGTCCTGGAGCCACGACTTCCACATGTGTGACTATAGGATGTAGGTCCCCTGGACCCATGAGACACCACTTGATAGGAAACTGCCCTAGGGTGTTGCCAGCTCCACAGTGAGCTACTCATGAATAAAAGATGAATTTTTATAGCTAAACCACAGTGATTTTAGGGTTTTTTGTTACCACAGCATAATCTAACCTAGCCTGCAAAAATACTTCCTTCCTCTCTGGGGTAGTAAGGCGTCAGGGAGCTGGGATAAGGGCAGTGCCCAGTGACTGCAGGTTAGTTTACCTCCTTACCACAAGCTGGTACATCAGAAAAGTGTTTGGAAGGAGCCACCTGGCAGAGGTATGCTCGTGTGCCTCAGCACATTTTGGCTCCCCTTGAATGGAGAATATGACAGTTTCCTCAAGCAGGCAGCCTCTTGGGAGAGAAAAAAATGATTATATGGTGAAATGCCCGAGTCCTACATGATGACAGAGAGAGTGACAGCAGCTCTTAATACTTCTGGAGTGTCATCCTGAGAGAGCATAAATGTATTAAAAGCCTTTGGGAGCAGGATGAAAACTTGTCTGGTCATCAATAGCACATGCCTCCTGCCCAGCCTGAGGCAGTGAAGGAGGCCCAGGTGGGAAGGGGATTCACAACCAGGCGCTGGAGGAGGGATGGCTGGAGGACCTGGGCACGTGGGGTCTGGAGCAAAGAGGACTTGGTGGGGATTACATGATGGGGCCTTTTAAAAATTTGAGGGCTGTTATGTGAAAGGGAGCAGATTTGTTCCTGGTGGTCCTGCAGGGCACAGTTAGACTAGTGGATAGACATTACATGGAGACAGATCCCAGCCTCTTGGAAGATAAACATGGCCACAGACAGAGCTATTGAAAGATGGATTGTCAGGGCTGCCTCAGTGGCAGTGAGCTCCCCATCACTGAAAGTGCTTAACCACAGGCTGGGAAACCTCTTGGTAGAGAGGTGGATACTGTAAAAGGGAGGAGTGGCTTAGGAGACACCAGGGTTTACATACCTGTTCTACTTCCACTTCACCCACCCCAAAGCTGTGTGATCTTGGGCAGGTCAAGTGACCTTTCTGAACTGGTTTCCTTAATTGTGAATAATAAGTCCTTCCTCTCAGGATTATGACAGATATGATGTGAAATATATTTACAAGCTAATTTTGAGAAATATTGATAATAACATCAGCATTCACCACCACAATGACAGGACCTCACATCTACTGGATACTTACTCTGTGCTAGCTACCATACTTTGTACATGTCATTTCAGCTGACACTTGTAATAACCATGTAAGACAGATGCTATTATTTTCCCCTTTTACACATGAGGAAACAGAGGACTGGAGTGATTGGCCCAAGGTTACACAGCTAGAAAATGGCAGACTAGGGATCCCGATCCAGTATGTCTGGATCTGGAGTCTAAATTCTTAATTATTAAGCTCGTTACTGCTTTTTCAGTATCAAAATAGAAGATGCTTTTGCTGCTTTGAATACTGTAAAGGACTAAGGTTTTATTGAAACAGGCTCATTTTTGGGTGGGTCACTGGTCTTGATGAAATTAAATTTTCTTCTATTATCTTTTTGACTACCATTGTATGCATAATATTCAGTTGTGTTAGAGCTGATGTTTAACAATGAGTATGTTCCAGTTATCTATTGTTACATGATTATCTACCATAAAACTTGGTGGCTTAAAATGACAATAGATACTGTATTATTATTTCTCATGGTTCTGGATGTTAGCTGGGCTCAGCTAGCAATTCTTGCTCAGGGTCTCTTCTGTAGTTCCAGTCAGATGATGGCTGGGGCTGGAGTTATCTCAAAGCCTTCCTTACTACACATCTGTGTCTCTGTGCTTGTTGCCTGTTGACTAGGGCACCCACATGTGGCCTCTCCATGAGGCCTGGGCTTCCCCATAGCATGGCGACTCAGTTTCATGAGTGAGCATCCCCAGACGGCCGGGTGTTTTTTGACCTGGTCTTGGAAGTCACAAAGAACCACAGTCAAATCCCTCCCAGGTTCAAGAGGAGGGACCACAGACTCCCACCTCTCGACAGGAGTGCTGAAATCATGTAAGAAGAACATATAAGATAAATGATATTATTAAGGCAATTTTGAGAAACGCAATCTGCCAAAGGCTGATAAGATGCATTAATTCAAGGAATTTTCTTGGGAGAGTAGTACATAAAGAGCTGAAAAATAAAGGGCTGAGAATTTATACAGTTTCCATTTTGTGGTTATTTCATTTGAAAGAAAACCATCCCAGTTGGTATTTTCAATACTTTTTGTTCACTTAAACATTGGTTAACCCCTCACATACTCTTGAACAACTTAAACATGGACTTTCAGCCAGGCCAGTGTCTGATATATACCCTTCATGGACTCTATTCTGTTACATATTTATATATGGAAATGACCATCCCATAGCTTACCACTTCAACATTTATAGTTATGCCTTTTTCTGCCCAAGATTTTGCTAGAAATTATTGTATGGGCATTTGTTCACTGGCTAAAAAAATTCCCCCTTTTTAAGAAAATATTTAAAAGAGGGTGGATAACATTAGTCATGATATATTGGGTATAAAGGAAGTATTTGAAAAAAGACCAAGAGACTGTGGCAAGTTCATAATGTATGAATTTCCCTTTGGGAAATTGTCCTTAGTGGTTTTGTCCTCAAATGCTTCTGAAAGGAATTGGAGACATCTGGATTCTCTTTGATTTTAGGATTCTTAGGATTTAGGATTTCTGATTACAGGACTCCCCTGTTCTAAGGAAACCATGGTTATGGACTAAGGGCTAAACATTGCCTTTGGGTCTTTTATTTAGTTTATGCTGTTGATGGAAAGGCTCTGTCATGGGAACCTGGGCAAGGAAATGGGGGATCAGGTCATATGCTGTTGAGTTTTGACAGCTGGGCTTTAAGTGCCTGCCAACTGGGTGAGGCAGAGAGAAAGAAGGCAATAAAAAGAAAACTGAGGGAGTGAGACACCATCTTGGCATTGGGGTGTTGTCTGTGGCTCTCAAGGCGTGGCCTTGGCCCTGCTTCCGACATCGTGCTCATTCTTTCCTGGGCCTCAGGGACCTGACAGTGTTCACGCTCCTGCTGGCTTCCCCTTCTCGTCTCTCCAAGCCCACGGAATCCATGCAGGGCAGTGCCTTATAAGCACTTTGGTCTGCACGCAGCAGTGCCTTTCAGAATTTATGTCAGCGGACAGGGTGCTGAGGAAGAATTGATTAACTCCATATCATAGACTGGGGTAGGACCAGAAATTTATAGAGGAAAACCAAAGAAACAAAGGGCCAGGTGGAAGAAGTGATTATAGGCTGTAGGGAATGTCACTGTGCCACCCAAGGGTGACTATGTCTTAAAGTGTATGCATGTGTATAGAAAGCAAATGGGAAACCAGGATGGATGTGAACCTCTCACTTGCCCAGCAACGAGACCTAAAGAGGGGAAGGGAGAAAAAGTGAAGACCGCTAGAGATGAAGGCTTCATAAGAATAATTATTTTAGATATTTTTTAGAGCCCCAGACTAGAGAAATTATAATTTATAAAACATGTATGTGATATATATGCTATAAACACATATATGATATACATGATAAACAGATATATGATATATATGAAAACACATATGCTTTATGTATGTTTTTGTATAGTTATATGCAACTTGAAAATGCACACACATACACAGAAATAACAAACACAGGTTTGTTTTTGGGGGAAGGGTATTACTTGCATTATCTTATATGAAGAATTTTTACTTTACTATAGAATGCCCTGAGGCTCACCAGACCTCCTCTCTCCTCTCTCCCTCTTTAACTTTGTTATGGAAAAAAAAAAAAAAGTAAAGAGAATAGTATAATAAACCTTGATGAAGAGTTTCTTTAAATATCTCTTCTTTGGAACATTTACAATAGAGTTCAACTTACAAAAACATTGCCTGGGAAGTTTAGAAAGACTCCTCTTTGCATAAGATGAATAATAAATATATTTTATAAAATTATTATCAGGAAATATCTACACCTAACAAAACTATGGACATCTTCTCCTGATCTGATATAAATCAGTAAACCCAATAGAATAGCAAGATCAGAAAGGCTCCTTCTTTTGTATATTTTTTAAATTTGGCCTTTAGGAGACTCTAAATCGAAGGAGAAACACTGAAAATATTTATTTAGGCCAATGCTTTTGGCCTGTTTGTTATGCATGACGTATGATGCAACTGACCAATTATTTCAGTGAAGTACTCAAGTTGATAGATATTGTTTCCCACCAAAGCAGTGGTTTCACAGAATCACCCTTTTAAAGCATGATTTAGACAGCACTTTTACCCCAGTGCTACAGCCCAGCAAGCAGAAAGAAGACATATTTGGAGCTGGAGGGGAACACCCAGGGGTGGAGGTGGGTTGAGCAGGACAACCTGGCCTTTGGGCCTGCACCAGTAAGGGATCCCAAAGCAGAAGTGAATTCCTGCAGCTGGTAGATGATGGCCAAGAGGTGTACTTGACTCTTGATGGCCAAGAAGTTGAGTTGAGTGTTAAAAGAGCAGGGTCACTTCTGAGGGGTACCTGGGAGGTAGGAGGGGCAGGAACAGAGGAGATGAGAAGTGTGTCAAGGAGGACAAATGGTTCAGAAAAAGTCTGTAAACCAGGTGAAGCTGTCAAAAGTGTGGTTTAAGTGGGACCATCCCCATGGCGGGGCAGGACCTGCCAAGTTGCAGTGGGATGCTGGTGGGTGTCACCTGCACGGAACCATCTTTGGGTATTGCACAGAGCATGTTTCTCACACTGGTGCATATTAGAGTCCCTGGGATGATTTTACAAATCCTGGTGGTGCCGAGGCTCTCCTCCCAACAAATCAGATTCTCTGTGGGTGGGTCCCAGACATTAGCATTTTTTAAAGTTCCCCAGGTGACTCCAGTGTACAGCCAAGAGAGAAGCTGTACCATAGAGTGACAGGGTATGAAGGCATTTGGGTTCTGTCCTGTGACTAACACTTACTTAGATGTTATGTGGTCCTGGACAAAGCATTTCACATCTCTGAGCTTTGATTGTCCAGCTAGAACTGAAAGAGGTTGGACTAAATGATCTCATTGGTGGTTTATGAAATGACCCAAAGTTCTTTGAGAGGTAAAGTCTGTGTCCCCTCCCACTGAATTGGGACTCTGTGACCTCCTGACCAATAGAATATGGTGGAAGTGATACTGTGCCAGTTGCTGGGTCTCAGTCTTGAGAAACTGACAGATCTGCTTTTGGCCTATGGGGACACTCATTTTTGGAACCCAGCCACCAAGCTGAGAGGAAGCTCAAACCACATGGAGCGGCTGCCCATAAGTGTTCTGGCAGAGTGACCCATCTAAGTACTGGAGCCCTCCAATGTCAGCTGTCTGACATTTTGGGGAAGATTCCTTCAGATGGTACAGATCCCCAGCTAGTGAGTCATTTTCTCCTCAAATCTTTTTAGCCGATGCCCCAGGAAGACCTTGCAGACAGAGATAAGCTGTCCCCACTGTGTCCTGTCCAAATTCCTGACCCACACTTCCATGAGCATAATACAATAGGTTTTTACCTTGTGAATTTTTGGGGTGCATTGTTATACAGCAATGATAGCTAGACATTCAGCTTTACCATTTAAAGAGTATTAGAGAATGGTAATATAGGCAAGTGTTTAAGGAGGTGGACTCTAGAGGTAGATAGTCTAGGTTCAAATCCTGGCTCTCCCTTACTCCTGCTGTGGGAATTAGGGTAAATTATTTATACTTTCTATATCTATTTCCTCATCTGAAATGGGATGCTAATAATATCTACCTTATAGGGTTGTCATGAGGATTAAATAATATATTTAAAGAATGAGTCCCATGCTAGTGTTTCCTATGAATATAATAATGATGATAAAGAACTTGGCTTGCCTTTGTGTTATCTGTAGTTTGCAAGATGCTGGAGTGGGGTGAGATAGGTGGGGGCTGTTGCATAAACTGGGCATGACTTGCATTTGCTCAGCACATGTCCTGTGTTACTAAGGATATCCAGGGATCCACATTGTTCTTAGCTATTCAGCAGATGTTCAAAGGCACCTTGGAATTGTGTATCATGTCTCTGGACCTGTCACTGTCACATTGCTCAGAAATTGGATTCTGCAGAGTGGAAACATGTGGCTTGTTGGCAAGGCAACTGGTTCAGAGCAGGGACATTTCCAGGCTGAGAGAGCTCGCCTTTGTCAATTGGGTTACAGCCCTCATAAAAATCTGTTTGTTTGTGTTCTTTCTGTATTCTCAGAGACGTCAGGCCACCTCGAGCAGTGACGGGAGAGCACTCTCCACAAATGGGTGGCCCTAGCTGCCCTCCTTTCTTTGTAGCCCTGGCTGCTGAACCAAGCCTTGGGGCCCCCTAAGTGTGGGGAGTGCCTGGGCCTTGTATTGCTGATATAGTACCTCTGCATTCTCTGTTGGAGAGGGGAGGGCCTACAGCTCTGAGTGCTTTGACTTTTCTATTTTTGTCTCCAGGTAGATGGAGAGATTCAGGAGGGGGTTTGCAGCTCCTATGCTCCTGCATGCCATGTCATCAATTTCCATTTAAAAACCAGAAGGGTGGCCTTCTAAAATATCAAGTTTTGGGTGTGACAAATAGAAATTTATGGCATAAGGGTTAACTACTGAACTGTTCAAATCTGTCAGCAATGCCATTATGAATGAGATGAAAGGATATGAAAGTTGAAACAATTTAGGTGCTCAGGGTAACATCATGGGATTTGGTGGCCGAGGCAAATTCTTGCTTTAAATGGTGGTTCTGCCATTTGCAGCCCCTTGATCCTGAACAAGTTAACCTTTTTGAGCCTCCCCTTATACACAGAAAGGGAGTGATGATGGCATAATATCAGAGCTGTCTTGTGAAGTTGGAAATGGTCTGTGCAAAGAGAGTCTGTGTAAAGACATTTTAAACCATAAAGCTTGACAGGTGCCCAGTGAAAGAGACTGGACTGGGTGACTTCATGAAGAAGCCTTACATTTGGTTGTCAAGGTCAGATAATGCTCCTTCCTCCCTTCATTTATGCAACAAATATTTATTGATCATCTACTATGCACCAGGCACTTTGCCAGTTATATAATCAGTGAACAAAACAATAAAAAATCCTTATCTCTTTGAGCTCAATTCTAGGTAGAAATACAGATAATAAGTCAGTAAAATGTGGTATTCAGAGACTGATAAATGCTCTATAGAAAAATAACACAGGGAAGGGGAACGAGGACCTATGGGGTGGGGAGGCGTTTCAGTTTTAAACACCATGTCAGGGAAGGCCCCACTGAGAAGAGGACATTTGAGTAAAGACTTGAAAGAGGTGAGGAAGTGACCCATGAATGTACCTGGGAGAAAAGCCTTCCAGGCAAAGCAGACAGGCTGTATAACTGCTCCAGGAGTGCACCAGGCGTGTCTGACAAACAGCAAGGAGGCCGAGTAGCTGGAGTGGAGACAGGCAGAGAGAAATGGGAATGAGGGCATGTTGGTGTCGCAGCCAGATCATGTCGGGTCACAGGTTATTTCAAGACCTTTGGCTTTTTATCTGAATGAGATGGGAAGCCCATGGAAAGTTTAGAGCAGAGGAGGGATATGATTCTACTCAGTATTTTTAGACATAATTAAAAAAATTTTTAACAGCTTTAATGAGCTAAAACTGACACACAGTAAACTGTACATATTTAAAGCAATGATTAAAATAGTTTTAATTATAGTAAAATACACACAAAGTTTACCAGCCTCATCATTTTTAAGTGTTTAATTCATTACTGTTAAAACTATTCACATTGTTGTGTGACCAGTATCATCTTGCAAAATGAATGCTCTATACACATGAAACAACAACTCTCTGTTCCCCCCTACCCCTAGCTCCTAGCAACCTGTTTTTTACTTTGTCACTATGAATGTGACTACTCTAGGTGTAGCATACAGGTAGGATCATACAGTGTTTGTCTTTTTGTGACTGGCTTATTTCACTTAGCATAATGTCCCTGAGGTTCATCCATGTTGTAGTATGTGTCAGAATTTCCTGTCTTTTTAGATGAATAATATTCTATTGTTTATAGAGATCACATTTTGTTTATCCATTCATCTGTCAGTGGACACGTGGGTTGCTTCCATGATTTAGCTATTGTGCATAGTGCTACTTTGAGCATGGATGTACAAATATCTCTTGGAGACCCTGCTTAAATTCTTCTGGTTATAAACCCTCAAGTAGAATTGCTGGATCATATGGTATTCAAATTTTACATTTTTTTCTTTATTTAGGAACTGCCATACTGTTTTCCATGGTAGCTGTATCATGTTACATTCCCACCAACAGTGCACAAGGGTTCCAGTTTCTTCACATCCTCACTAACACTTGCTATTCTCTGTTTCTTTAAAATCTTTTTGGTAGTAGGTACCTTAATGGGTGTGAGGTGGTATCTCATGTGGTTTTGATTTGCATCTTCCTAATGATGAGTCATGTTGAGCATCTTTTCATGTGTATGCTGCCCATCTTTATATCTTCTTTGGAAAAATGTCTATTCAAGTCCTTTGCCCAGTTTTTAATTTGGTCATTTATTTTATTTTATTTTGTAGTTAAGTTGCAGGAATTCTTTACATATTCTGCCTGCTAACCCCTCACTAGATACATGATGAGCAGATATTGTCTCTCATTCTGTACATTGACTTTCACTCTGTTGATTGAGTTGATGCACAGATGTTTCTGCTTTTGATGTAATCTCATTCATTTATTTTTACTTTTGTTGCCTGTGGAAATTTGGTAAGTTTTGATGTGTGTGTATCTGTATATCTATATCTCTGTGAAACCACCTCCATGATCAAGATAGTCAACATACCCAACACCCCCCGAAATTTCCTCATGCCTCTTTGTAATCTGTCCCTTCTGCTCCTCCCTACCCTTCCCTGTCACTTGTCCCCAGGTAGGCATTGATCTGGTTTCTGTCATTATAAATTAGTTTGTTTTTTCCCCTAGATTTCCTATAAATGCAATCATATAGTATGTACTCTTCTTTTGTTGGGTCTCTTTCCCACAGCATGATTATTTTAAGATTCATTTTTGTGGTATTAAAACTTCATTCTTTTTTATTTCTGAGTACTATTCCATTGTGTGAGTACACCACAGTTTGTCCAGTTTCTCTGCATATTTGAGTTGTTTCTAAGTTTTGGCAATTAAAAATGAAGCTGCTATGAACATTCTTGTACAAGTCTTTGTGTGGACATATGCTTTATATTCTCCAGAGTAAATACCTAGGAGTTAGGTATTTAAATGATTAGATCATATGGTGGGTATAGGCTTAACTTTTTAAGATGTTGCCAAACTCTTTTCTAATAAATTGTACCATTCTACATTACTACCAGTTTGAGAGATCTAGTTGCTCCTCATCCTTGACAATATATTGCATGATCAGTTATTTTAATTGAAGTATTTCTAATACCTGGGTAATGGTATCTTACTATGGTTTAAATTTGCATTTCTCAAATGACTATTCATGTTGAGCATCTTTTCATGAGCTTATTTCCCATTCACATATCTTTTTTGGTCGTGTCTGTTGGGATCATTTGTCCAGTTTTTAATTTGGGTTATTTTCTTATTTGAATTTTGAGATTTCTTTATATGTTCTGGACACAAGTCCATTGTCAGATATATGCTTTGCAGATATTTTCTGATCTGTGGCTGGTTTCTTTAGTTCTTATTTTAACAGTGTCTTCTGTAGAAAACCCTTTATTTTCGATGAAACCCAATTTGTTGGTTATTTTATGATCTGCTCTTTTAAGGGTCACCCCACTTTGGTTTTAAAAAGATCACTCTGGCTGCTGCACTGAGAAGAGAGAGAGTGAACTCAACTTAAAGGAATACTATCGCTAGCCTTGAATTGAGGCCAATAAATGCCTCCTTGGACCCTTGGGCAAGTGAAACAGCGCCATCGGCTGGTGGGCTCCGCACCCCATACGGCGTCTCCAGGGGGCGCATGTGCAGTTTCAAGTGTCAGAGATGCCCTGATCCCAGATCTAGCACTAGGCTCCTCAAAAGATGCAAATTGGTTCTAGGAGGTTTTCGTATTTTCTAACTTTGGTAACTTCTAGATTTCTACCTGCGGTACTAAAAATAATAATTGCAAAAGAGGAAAGTGATTTACCCTCCTGCTTTGCTCACTCGCCATTTTATTCCTTACTCTGATCCTCATCCACTTGCAGATGTGTTTACAGTGTCATGCTCAGTGGATTGACGCTATTTTGTATTGTCATTATTCTTAATAATTTACTGAAAGTTGGTTGTGTGCCACACCCTGCGCTTAGAGTGTCACAGCCATTTAAGAGCTTCATTTGATCCCTATAACCACTCTCAAGGGCATTCTTATTAGTCCTGTTTTATGGATGAAGAAACAGAGGCTCAAAGCAGATATTCATAACCACCCTTTCGTGTGAACAGAACATGGGATTTGGTTGCAGGCATTGACAGCCACTGCTTGTGCGATTTTGTGCAAGTTACTTATTTTATTCTGAATCTTAGTAATTCCCACCTGCCTCCTGGGACTGTTGAGGGCTAAAACAAGTATATGAGGGTGTTTGATGAACTTATATTTTTTATTATAATTACAAGCAATAATTTATAACCCTTCCTTAATAATTCTGTTGCTGGATTTAGATCGTCTTTTATGTATTATTATTTAGGTTGTTAGAGTGGTATTGCTACGAGCATTTCATGTAACTCTATTTTTTATTCTTTATACATTCCTTAGGGTAAAGGTATATTATGGAACTTTAAGATGGTTCCTGACATGTATGGCCAAGAAATGGTACCAGTTTATGTGGCTTTCAACAGTGTGTGAAGGGACTGGTTTTACCACAGTGTTGTAATACTGGATAATTTCTAAAATTCCTCTATGGAGTGGGTATAAGATGCTGCAACTGATTTGAATGGGCATCTCTTTGATGACAGGTGAAGCTGAACTTTTTCCCACATGCTTGTTTACTAACAGTATTTCTGTTTTCATAGATTGTCTTTTTAAGTTCTTTGGCAGTTCACATACTGGGTATTTAAATTTCTGGTATAAGTGTATATAAACTCTTTATGTAACATAGCAATGAACTCTCTTTGTAAGCTGTGAATGTTTTCTCCAGATGATATTTTCCCTTTGATTGTAGTTATACTAGTTTTATCAAATAGTTATTTAGTTCTGTAATATACAAACTGGCCATTCTTTGTAATTTCTTTCAACTTATAAAGTTATCATCCTTTGTGCTTGCTTTAGCTGCACATATACTAAAATTAGAATGATATAGAGAAAATGAGCTTAGCCCCTGTGCAAGGATGACACACATATTCATAAAGTATTCCATATTTTTTGTGGTATAAGATTTTGTGGTATAATTGTATCTCAGTAAAGCTGTTACAAAAACACCTTATCTTCCCTCTAAAGATCTGAAGCAGTACAGTAAAACAAGCTCCTTTTTAGAGGTGAGGATTTTATTTAAGCTTTTCCTATCCTTATTCACTTGTGAGATGTGACTATGATTTTCTTTTTGTGTGTTTTATCTTTATCGGGCTTCAGGAAGAAGATCATGCTTGTCTAATGGACATAAAGGTACTCTTGTCTGTTTGCACTCTGCATGTTTTATACAATATTGAAATCATCTGTTTCTTAAAAGTATGAAAATTGTTCTGGTGGAAACATTGGGACCAGCTGTATTTTTTAGGTTGTTATCAGATAATTCCCTCAATTTCTTCCTTGATTATTATTTTGTTTGTATTTATATTTCTTGAGTTATTGTTCATAATCTGTATCTTTCTAGAAATAACTAATTTCAGTGGAGATTTCAGTTTGTTAGCCTACAAGTGTGTATACAATTCTCTTTGGATTTGGAGAAAAAAATCTGTTTTATGTATTTGGTCCCATCTCCTTTCCCATTTCTAATTAAAAATGTTCCCTTAATTATATTTGTCAGAGATTTATTTTAGTAGCCTTATCACAAACAGCATTTTAACTAATTTATCATTCTACCGCTTTATGTATGAAGATAAAATGAAGCTTTTATCTTCATTTACTGCCTCTTTTAGAGTTACTTTTCCTCTTAACTTTAAAATAGGAGATTTTGTTAATATCAACTGGGATAATCCCAGCTTGAACAGGATTCTCAAGCCTGAAACAAGTTATGGGGAAAGAAACTGATGTCATTATCATTACATGTTTATCAGTCAGGGACCAGTCAGGGTGACAGAGCCCACACCAGCAAGTTCAATAGAAGGAATTGATGTGAGAGCTAGCTGTGAGGTGTTGGAAAAGGTGAAGGGCCAAATGGGCTGGTGAGTCAATGCAGAGATGAGCAACAGAAGCAGGCTGCTTCTCCCCACGCTCACAAGCTGGGGGAACTCAGGGAGAAGGAAGGACTGTTGCCAGACCCCAGGAACTAGGCATCTGCTGGGAACCAGAAGCGCAGGTCTGAGGAGAAGCCACAGAAGGCAGAGATGGGGAGGAGGGTAGAGGAGGAAAGAGAGGACAATAACCTGGTTGTTAACTACTCTCCTACCCCTGTCTCTTGACAGTGCCTCTCTTAGACAGAAATTAACCAGAAGCCAGTTGGCACAGTCACTTGAGGAATGTAATTTGCGGGGATCTGGCTGAACCTGAATAACAGACAATGCCCAGCACAGACACCTTCCCCTCAAAATGGGTGAGATCGAAGTGTTTGTGTTGCTAGAAAGATCAGTTGCTAGAAAGGATGCTGTGAAATCTTTGCTAAGTCTGCTGGGCCATGACTCCTGTACCTCTTTCTCATTCTCCCTGACTCCTTTCCTGCCTTGGATCACCAAGCACATTCTAGAAAGGCCAGGCGAGTCTCTGTCCTGGTCAGTCAGTTCCGTCTCCTTTGGCCACCTTGCCCACAACCTTGATTCCAGCCTGGCCCAGGGGTGCCCAGTTCTTTATCTCTACCTCTGACTTCCTTGCTCAACTCCGCAACTGGATTTCTAGCTGCCTAAATGTCATTGTGGATGCCTCAGAATCCTCATAAACTGAACTGATGAAGTTCTCTTCTCTCCAAATCTCTTCTGTCCCCTGCATTTCTGCCTCAGTAGATGGGACCTCTTCCATCCTGGCATCAGAGCTGGCCAGCGTGGAATAACCTTCAGCTCTTCCTTCTCCCTCGCATCCCATCCAGGCCTCTGCACAACTGCTCAGTCCTGGCCCTAAGGTCTGTGTTTCTTTTTTCTAATCATGCTGCGGCTGCACCAGTTCTGCGTTGCTGCTTCTGCTCTGGCCTCTATCTAATGACAGTCTTCTGTCACCCTTCCTCTTCTCTCCTTCCTCCAGTCCATTTTCCACATTGATGCCAAAGCAGTACTTCTGGAAATACAGACCAGTCCTGTTACTCAAGGTTGCCTACTCCCAAAGTGCGTCCACGTGTATGGACCCGCCTGAAGAAGCATCTCCACATGGGACCAGTGCCTGCCTCCTTTTCCCGCCTTTTCTTTTCCTGTCCCTGCTCTCTGATCCATTCATGCAGACTACTTTACCTCCCCTGAGCCGTCCAGGTTATTTCACATTCCTACATTTATGCACATGCTTCTCTCTGATTCCAAAAGAAAGTGGTTCTCAAAGTGGGTGTCTGGACCAGGCAACTTACCAGAAATGCACATTCTCAGGTCCCACCCAGACCTACTGCATCAGAATCTGGAGGGGAGGCTTGGGAATCTAGGTTTTAACAGTGCTCCAGGTGATGCATGTGCAAGAGAAGTTTAGGAACCACTGTTGCAAAGGACCTCCTGTTACACCTTGAAGCACTGAAGTATTCTGAATCCTACTCAATCACAGATGCCAGCTTTCTGTAGCCTTTCCTCCTACCCGTGGGCAGAGCAGTTCACGTCCTCTGTGTTCTCCCAGCACTTTGCCAACACCACCACTAGAGCTGCTAAACCCTGTCTGTCTATTAAACACACTGTGAGTTTCTCGAAGGAAAGACTGAGTCTTGTTCATCTTTACCTTCACAATTCGTAGAAATTTCCTAGAAATGCTCAAAACACACACACACACACACACACACACACACACACACACACATGAACAAATATGATTAAAAAATTATTTAACAAACACGTGGATAATGTTTACAGCCAGGCATTGTAGTTTAAACTGCACCATAATCATTTAAAACGTTTTCACCTTCATAAAAACTGTAAGCATTGGGAGTTCTTATCACTACCACTTTCCAGATGAAGAAACTGAGGCACAGAGAGGTTAAAGTAACTCAGAGTCAGGTAGCTGGTGAGGGTCAGGGCTGTGCTTTGCCTTCTGGCAGTCCGGCTGTGGATTCTGGTTTTTGGCCCCTGCTGCCCACCTCTGCTCAGCACCATTAGCTGCAGTTAAAGGACATTTGGTGAGACTGTGTGGTGGGAAACCATTACTGCTCAGCATTGCAGAGCTCCTGTGTAGTGTTGTGGGGCTATTTCTTCAGCTTAGGCAGCCCTCCCCCCAAAAGAGTGCAGGGCAGCTTCTCAGTGTGCTCATGAGTTCTGCTTAGCTGTTTCTATCTACAGTGGGAGAGGCTCTGGGTTGATGGCCTGGAGAGCTTGTTTATGTTCTGGAGTATTTCCCCCAGCTGGCCCAGGAGGCCTGAGGATGTGGCTACAGTTGTAGTTTTTGATCTTGAATAGGTCAGGCAATTTCTTGAAGTATTTTGGAGATCTTCAAGAAGATAATAACAACATTCTTCACAGGACAGATAGGTTCAGCCCAGAGAACTGTTGGCCTAACTAGAGGTTTGTATAAGTCAGTTTCAGTTCTGAAGCATTCTCCCATTTCCGTTTGATTCACAGATACACAGGATTTCTGGAGTTCTCCAGATGAAAGGCCCTCCTTCCATACTCTGTTGCTTAGCATGTCTGCTCTACCTGTCTAGCACTGTGCTATCCACCATGAAGATGTGAGAGAAGTATGATTGGCTTGCAGGAATCTCTGGCATAGCTGGAGAGAAGAGCTAAGGGACACACATGAAAAATTAGGACGGGGCATGATTTTATATACTAGCATACAGTAATTAGTGTGGATTCAAATGCCAAATTGAGTGATATCAACAGAGAACAGGACAGCATGTTGTAAGAATCAGATTACATGTTCTGCAGAGTGAGCTTAAAACAAGTTAGAGAAAGTAGATAAACAAAGGCTGGGGTAGGAAGGATAGGTTTTAAGAGGGAATGAGGTTTCAATCTGAATAATGCAGGAAGATAATAAATAACATCAGATAACTTTAATGGAGAGGTTTACTCAGCTATGTACTCTTCTAAGTGCTTTTCATTAATTCATTTGGTTTTCACAAAAGTAGGTATTATTAATACCTTCATTTTACAGATGAAGAAATTGAGACATAAAAAAGTTGAGTAATTGTTCACAGTGACACAGATAGAATATGGATTTGAACCCACAGCTTACTTCAGCGTAATCACTGGGCTATTTAAGTAGAATTTGCACTTTCTTCCTGATAAGATGTGGGTAAAACAGATGGAGCTGTGGCAGCCATTTGGGGATATGAGGTGTTCTGGAAGATGGAAGGCACATGCTAAGGATGATGGATCAGAAAGATAGGAGTCTGGGTCCCTGATGACACTGTAGAGTCACCCTATGAAGCTTGGATTGCCAACCTCAAGACTTACTTTATGTGAGAGAACCTAGACCTATAATTTGTTTAAGTTGATACTATTCAGGTTTTCTGCTCTGCTTAACCAAATCTTTTCCTAACAGATACACTTATTTACAATTTTTCCTCCTTAACTAGAACATACCCTCCATAAGCCCAAGGACTTCATCTTTACTGTTTCTGGTAAATCCCTGGGACCTATAATATCATCTGGCACTTTGTAGATGCTCAGTAAGTTTTTGTCGAATGATGAGTATACAGTATTGGGGGGGACCTGATGAGATTTCCTAAGGGGCTTTTGAAGGAGTATTGATCGGTCTGGGTAGACTAGGTTATGCTAAAGTACTAACAACAAAATATCAGTGTCTATCTAGCAATAGAACTTTATTCCTGCTCAATTACTGTCATCTGCAAGTCTGAGCAGGTTTCCAGGCAGCTGTTCTCGGTGTCCACCATTCTTGACTGCTTTGACCTTGCAGCATCTTTAATCAAGTTCACTATGCTTCAGATTTCACCATGGCAGAAGGGAGCATGGAGAGTCATGAACCAGCTCTTACATGCTTCTGCCTGGAAGAGACACATACCTTTTTTGTTTACATTTCATTGGCTAAAATCAGTCAGATGGTCATGACCAATTTCAGGGGGGCCAGAGGAGAGAGAAATGGAAATACTGGACAGCTCTGGCAGTTCTACCGTTGGCTGTATGTGGTCCCTAGCTGGTGGGGAGGGAGTAGCTGAGTCCTGAGCACACTCAGGGAAGAAAGAGTAAGAAAATCCCACTAAAGACACCAATCCAAGCAGTAGAGAAGAAGCCATATACACAATGACACCTCCTCATGTTTATATTTGAAGCATGAGGATGACAACTTCTTGACCACCTGGGTCAGCCTGTTGCTCAGCCAGGATGGTTTAGAGCATCTGTCTGTGTGTGTTAGCCCCGGACCTCATTTTTGGTGCCATAGGATTTTGTTCAGTTCTCCCACTTTGTCTGGTTACCTGGGCCTGCTCTTTAGGCAACACATTTAAAACCCTAAACCTTTGTATCATCTTTGTTCACATCTAAACTTAATGGCCCTGTGTTCCATCACTTTAGGATTTTGAATTAAGCCATAAACTAATTCAAGCTAAGATGTGATAGTTTGATAAAATAACTCACCTAACATATTTGCATTTTAATGGAGGCTCTCAATGCCTTAAAGCAGAAGGGTTGTAATTTCAGGCACCCTGGTAAGCAGGTTGGGGAAATATTTTTCTCCAGAGGAGCCTTTTAGTGCTCCTTAAATCTTATCACACTGCTCTGCACACAGAACAGGACTGACTCTCTCGGTTGATTTCTGTCACATTCTAAGCCAGATACTTCCTGGGGAGAGGGTGAAATGATAACAACATAGGCCCTATTTTATTAAGTATATTGGCAAAAGAAGAAAGAAAACTTATTCAGAGGAGATGGACTCAGGTGTGCAGAGAAAAACAAATAAACCATCGCACTACTCTGTCCCCTGATAAAACATCCACTGGTGTTCGTAGCGGAATTATGCTGCTTTTCCATAAAAGACAACTACGGCTTTTTGTGCAGTTGTGGAAACAGCTAGGTTTCTTCCCCACTGTTTGACATTTTCCATGCTTGTTTCTAAATCTTTGACAGAAGCATTAGCTGGGCTGAAGAATAATAGTGTTGTAAGAAAGCTGATAATGGCCTAGAAAAAAAAAGTATGTATAATACATACCTTGACATTGAATCGCTGAATACTTTAATAAGTAATGCACACAAATGGAGGCCTTTTGTATTGACATAAAATGTAAGCTCTACCTTTCTTCTCATTGAGAAGCATAGAGTACAGGAGAGGAAAATAGATGGAAGAAATTCAAATATTTTCCTTTGGGGACTTTGATGTGCCAAATATGCTATACGTCAATAGGTTCTTTTTAATTTCCTTAAGTATTAGCAAGAGAATGAGAACAAGGGAGAGGAGAGAGTGTGCTGCATTTCTTGACGTTTTCCAGAAACTAGTTCCAGAAGTAAGAATCTTATCCTAACACGGCTCTCAGAATCCCAGGGAACTAGATGGGCTTCCTTGGAGTGAGGACATTAAAGTCAAAGGGGCCCAGGCTCCAGTGGCCAGGAGCCAACTTGGGTGCCAGAATGAGTTCTCGTACCTGAAATGAAGAATCCGCAGGGGTGGAGCCATTGGGCAGGATGCATGGTCATAGACAGAACCTTCAATGGAAATGGTTGAATATGTAACTACTGCAACTTTTTGACTTAGATTATTTTTGGAAAATGTTATGTTAGGTGAGTTATTTCTATTGTAAGGACTCCTCCCCTACTCCTTTTTATTCCTTACTCTCATTTTCAAGCTTTCTCCACAAAGCTATTACTACCTCAACTCTCTTCCTCCTATCTTTTGCCCATCCACCAAGCAGTCATTGAAATGATTCGTACTTGGTGACAGCTATTTCTCTAACCTATGGCATGGGAGTTTAACCCCAGCTATGCCCAGTTGCCATCTGCAAATTATACTTAATCCTGACTAGAGATTGATTCAGTTAAACAGATGTATTTTCAGCTGCAGGTAATAGAAATCATGGCTCACAGTGATGTTTAACAATAAAGACACTTAGTTTCTTACTTAACAAGAGGTTAATACCTCATGGTCACCATATGGCTGCTGTAGCCCTTTATGCTCAAAGAAGGAAGCAGGGCTCCAGATGACAAAAATGGTCCTCCCTCAAAAAAGGACCAAGGAGAAAAAAATAAACTTCCCAGAAGCCCGTCAGCATACTGGCTCCCAAATCTCATTGTCTGGTGCTTGATCGCATGACTACCTCTAGGTGCAAGAGGGACTCCCAAAATTAGTATCTTGTCAAAGCAAATAAGATTGTCCAGAATTAACTTATTCTCATCATGATTCACTGCCTGGAAATGGGTAAGTCCTGATAGTAAGAAAAACACTGAGGGTGGATAGGCGACTATAGTTTATAGCTACATGTAGATGGTACGTTTTTTTACCCTGCTACTGGTTTGTGCCACAGATGTATATCATATCTGCAGTTAGGCATGTCCCTGGCTAGTGGCTATAAATATTTATACATGAAAAGCTGATTTTTCTCTGATTTTCATTAAAAAAAGAAAATTAGGATGGGTTTACATAGAAAGTAGTTTGCCCAAGATTATACCCAATCACATACTTAAAGTGGTGATAATACAGATATTGAAACACAAAACCCTATAGGTCATTTTCATATTTGAGCAATAGCTGTGTTCCAGTAAATGCCCCTGAGGTGACTTTATGTAAAATGAACCTTATATTTCCTTTAACCATTATTATGGAATTGGAATTATATTCCCATTGGAAAACATTATTCTTCAGGTGGTAGATGTAGCTGAAAAACTGTATCAAGTTTCTGTATGGTGGCTCAGCTTCCAAACAGGGTTCTGTGTCAGAATCACCTGTTGGGTTTTTGAAAACTGATGTTTCCAGACCTCTCTTCCATTGGATGGAATCGTAATCTCTAAGAAGGAGTCCTGGAAAGCTGTGGATTTATTTATAAAGCTTTTCAAGTGACATGGTAGATTTAGGAATCATTGTCATGTACTCAGACCCACTGAATTGTGGAACTTAATAGGATTTTAAAATGATTTGGTCCAACTCCTTCATTTTATAGATGAGGAAACAGAAGTTATGAGCATTGCTTGTGGACATAGAAGTATACAGCAGCAGAGACTTGAAGTCAACCCTTATGTTCTCACCAGGACATCATCCTATTGGGGAAGAGATTTAGAATATTTCACATGGCACTTCCAAAGTTTTATGATATTTTCTGAACCTGGAGTCTACTGCTTGTCTTCATATCTTACTACTCACTTTGATTAGAATTTTCCTCAGAATAGAAGAATTTCTATAGGTGCCATCAAACTCTGTTCTTAGAATATCTTCCTTTGGGTCAAAGATACACATTGCCTTACGGAGCCAGATTACATAATTATAATTCACCAGGGGTTACTAATATCAAAACAGATACACCCTAAACAGAAATCTTAAGTCTGAAGATTTTTTTTAAGTATATATTTTTTGTGTTAGTAATTTTGTTCAAAATTCTGTAAAAGGAGCATATTTGCATTTGGAAATTATTAATGACAGACCATGAGGCTAGCTTATTGTAAGGGAAAAGGGAATGATGCTAAGATTTCATTCATTAGACATCCAAACTGTTTTTGGTTCCTTATTATATACTAGGTCCTGTTCCAGAAGCGCAGTAAGGAAGTTCAGAGAAAGGTTTTGAGATGGTGGGAGAGGGAGAACTATTAACAGACCACTCTAACATAGCATGGTGATGGCAACATTCAAGGAAATGTTCAAGCCTAGTGATAGCATGGAGGAAGAGATTAACTTATCCTGGGTAGGGGTGGGAGAGTGCTTTATATTATTCTGAGTTGTATGTTATGGTGAGAAGAAATTCAAAAAGAGTAAAAAGAGGTCAGACATTCCATGCCTGTGCAAACAGCATGTGCAAAGACCCAAGAACATGAAGCATCCTGGCAGGCTGGAGATTCTCTAAGTGTGCTATGGGACATGATAGAGGATGGAAGTGGCAGTGGGGGGGCCAGCTGGGGAAGGGTTTTATGTGAAAAGTTAGGGCATTTGGGAATCTCCTTCCAGCAGAGGAGTAGCATGTTCAGATGGATGTTGCATTGGTGGGGGAAGATTCTGAAAGCTGGAAATTTTGGGGGGCTATTGCAATAGTTTGGTAAAACAGTAAGAGATTTCCATGAGGATAAAAAAGAAGGGAAGGAGCCAGTAGGTATTTTAAGAGGTTGAGTTGATAGGACCTTGTGGCTGAATGAGGCAGAGGAAGAGTTGGAAACAATCTTCATGTTTCACATATTGGAAGCAGAGTAATGAGGAACATTTTTGTTTTGTTTTGTAGGGAATATAATGAGTTTAGTGTTGGCCCTTGACTTGAGGTATCTAAAAGTTGTATAGTGAAATTGCCATAGGCAAGCAAGACCTTTTTGGGGTACAGCTTTCAGATTCATCATTTTGGTGTTAATGTCTTGATCTCCCATGTTGACTAAGCAAAGACCGGAGGCCATAAACTAGGGATCTTCTAACATTTGAGGGGTGCATTTGTCAGCTTTTGCTGCATGACAAGACAGTCCAAACTTAGAGACTACTTAAAGCAACAAGCATTTGTTCTCATGATTTGTGGTCTCACTGGATGAGGCTTCTGGAGTGGGGGCCAGATGGTCTGTGATGGCCACCTCACGTGTCTGATGGTTGGCTTGGTGTCAGTTGGTGGAATAAGATGATTTGGTTGCATGTTAAGCTTGTTCATATTGTGGTGGTTAAAAGAGTCTCAAGAGTAACAAAAGAGGGAAAAACTCTAATGCACACAAGCACTGTTTAGGTCTCTGCTTGTGATGCATTTGGTCAAAACAAGTCACCTGCAAGCCAAGAGTAGGTGTGGGAAGGGACATAGATACAGAGAGGGGGATTATTGCAGCTAAAAATTTTGCAAACACTTTCCCCAGTGGCATGGCAGATGGAAAGGGAGCCCACGAATATTGGAGCACCTACTTTGTGCTATCCGTGTGCCGGGCAATTTAAAGAAGCTTACTGAGGCAAGAAATCAGCTCAAAGTTACACTTACCGAGTGAATGAACTCACATGCAAACTTTGCTCCATCTAGATGCAAAGTTCATGCTTGATTATGTCCCCACTGTCTCCATCTAATTGTATAAGGGCTCACATCTGCAAACCCTCACACTGTGCTGAGAACCCCATGTGCTGCTCCTGAAGCAAATACACAAACAAAAAAAAAGAGAAAGTGATCCTCTAAAGTTTTGAAATTAGAGAGCATATGCTTGTATTCTGCCCATTTGTTCTCCATTATGACTAAGGCTAATTGTTTATCTTATGGCTGGTTAGGGATATTCAGACCTTAAGTGCTGCTAGCACATTTTGGGGTTTGGCACATTGGCTGGGGATGACTCACAGGGAGTGTTTGGCTTGCTTTTGAAAGGTGTTTATTTTTCCTCATTAAGTCCATGTGCAGTCTATTCTTTCTGCAAACGGTGATTTCTTCCTCCAGACTTGCTTTCCAGTGGAGTGCCCTGGAGCAGGTGCCTTGCTGCATGCTCACCCCGCTCATGTCACTGAGTCTGTTTCCACGGCTCACTGTTAGTAGAGGCTGTGTGTGTGGCATTTTTAGTGCACGGGAGGTGTAGTATGCACGGATCATTGGAAGTCTCTGAACATGTTGCTTCTTCTCACTGTAACTCCTCCCCCAGCTTATGAAACAAGAGGAGTAGACTAGATGTGACTAAGTATGTAAGTTCATGCCCACCTCTAAGGGCTAATTGTGATTGCTCCTTGCTCCTTGCTCCTTGGGTCACAGGAGAAGGTCAAGAATTTGGGTTAGTTTGCTACAAAGTTCTGCATGATTGTGGACCTGAACTTGCCTCTGGTGTCACTCCCTGCCACTACCCTTCACTGTCATGCTGTAACACTAGCTATTTCCTAAAAACCCATGTGCCCTCATGTCTTCAGAGATGTGGCTCCTCTTTCTGGGAGGCCGTTCTCCTTTAAAGTACCCTTTCCTTACCCTTTAACTCTTAACTCAAATCCCAGAGGTAGCAGCCTCTGAGAAGTCTTGCACTATCTCTACCACTTCACTTAGGCTCCCAAGAGTGCTGGGGATCCTTCCCTCTGCCCTCCAGCGTCCTGTGGATATCTCTAGTGAAGCATGACCATCCTGTATCACAGTTTTGTGTCTCTGCTTTGGACTGGGACTCGTTGAAGGATGTGGCTTGGTTCTCTGTGTCTTTAGCTCCTTGATACAGTGCTTGGCACACAAGTGATGCTCAATACCTGAAGACAGATTGAAGAGCTGGCCCTGTCCTATCCTGCAAAGTCTCCAACTCTTCTAGATTTTTCTGATGGTGGTGCTGTCCTCCATCTTATAATGCTGGGAGGCTGTACTGCAATTACCACTGCCCTTTTGAATATCAGAGGTAATGTCTTCAGCTTCAGCAGAAAAGTGGGGCATCTCTAGCTTCTGGGGGCCTGTTCATGAATTCCAGGCAAGTTGCAGCTTCCCATACCTGTGCCTTCATTGACCTCTGGATTGTGGTGATTTGAGGTCCTTGGAACTGTCTCATGTTTGCAGGCAATGATCAACTATTGCTTTGTTTTCTGACACTTCAGATAGGCTGAGGAATGTGCCTGAAGGATTGAGGGAAAGAAAGCCAGGAGGTAGGGGCATAA
The DNA here is from genome assembly GCF_040802235.1 of Manis javanica. NCBI lineage: Eukaryota > Metazoa > Chordata > Mammalia > Pholidota > Manidae > Manis > Manis javanica. The sequence continues at coordinate 38,551,016 of NC_133165.1, read as the reverse complement.
CATAGAAGGATAGCACAGAATTCCAGAGAGGTTCCTTGCTTGCATTAGTGTCATTTGTACAAGTGCCTAACACAGGGAGAGGATGAGGTTTAGGAGGTAAGGGATAAATGTTTCATCATGCCGAGCTTGAAGTGGCTGTGGAACATCGCTGTGGAACTGTTCAGTAGGCAGATAGTGAGAAGGATGAGGCTTACTAAATTTGAGAGGACAGATGGGATTACCAATGGAGAATATATGGAGACAAGGAGAATGGAGAATCTCTGTTCTCACAATGACGCAGAGGGATGGAGAGAGATATAAGATCCCCAGAGGATTATAAAAACACTGAAATTTACAGAGAAGAGTTTGTTAAGAACTTGTTTGGAGACTCTTAAAGGGAATTCTTATTTATATATCTTAAATGAAAAATAGACCTTGTCTTTATGGAGTGATTCCCTCCTCAACTGTGTACCGAGTGTTTTCAGGCTTGCACATGAAGTCTAGTGGTCTCAACCCAGCTGACCTGATTAGCTGAGTCAGCTGTGGTAACAGGCAAGGAGACAGATTTAGCATGGGAACGGAGAAAATTTCACTAAGATGAGATGATTAGGAGCATCAAATGACACAGAGAATCACTGGTGTTTTAATTCTGGTAGAATTCCTAATGCTTTTTAAAATAAAGCTTTTTTTTACTCCCTGGTCTTTCCCTGTGAGCAAAAGGTATATTTCTGTTTTACAAGTACAATAGCTGGATCCAGATGGGGTACCCCCATGCTTTAATTAATTACACTCAGGCCTCAGAAAGAGGGTGCTTTATGGGAAGCTATTCTATTTTGTTTTTGAATAAACAATTCGTACTCAGAAAGCACAGTGGGAATTCTTATTTATTTATGGTGGTAAAATTTACATAAAATTTACCATTTGAACCATTTGGAAGTGTGCAGTTCAGTGATATTAAATATGTCACAGTATTGTGCAGTCATCACCACTATCCATTTCTAGAACTTTCTCATCCTCCCAAACAGAAACTACTCATTAAATGATTACTCCCCACATGCCTCTTCCCTTCAGCCTCTGGGACCTCCTTTCTACTTTCTGTCTCTGAGTTTACTTAGTCTAGATACTTCGTATAAGTGGAATTATTCATATTTATCCTTTTGTGTCTGGCTTATTTCACTGAGCATATCCTTGGAATTCTTGACAGCTCTCAGGAATTTGGCTCTCCCAATTTCTTGGATATGGATTTCTGAAGTATGTGACATAATTCCTCAATTATTTTCTCAGAGGCTTTTTCTCTGGCCTCTCTTAAAATGGTGTTTGGAAGTTTCTGTCCAAAGAAGCCACTTTGCACATTATTAAAACAACTTTTAATTGCACCAGTTGTATGATGGTAGCCTGGTGGTAGTTCCAACTTTTGCTAAAGGCCTTTAGCAGAGGAATTGTGGCTCACAATGCTACCGATCCCCTGTGAAGGCACCCTGCATCAGGCCCTCCAGCCACACAGCGGCCCCAGAAATTCTTCCTCATGTAAAAGAATGCCTGGGCTTCCTTCTCCTGAGGAATTGTGACCTTTCTTGTGAGAGCTTGTCACATGTCAAAAACACCATTTGAATGGCTTTAATACAAATGTTTTATAAGCCTCTATTTAAAAAATAATTACTGGATTCAACAAAGATAAAATGACTCTGCCAAATTGCTCTAAAAAAGTTTCTAAATGCTTATTTCCAGTTTCTGTAATTATCTCGTCACATCGTCCTGGACCATACCCGGAGTAGCCTCTCTGTAGGGGTGAGTTGCTTGGAGCCATACTTTGATAGAACTTTTTTGAAAGATATTTTCTATTAAGACAAATATTTACCTTCCTGACTCTTTACCCCTCGTCCCCTGGGAGGGGACTGATTTCCTGAGCTAATCTCTACCTATTACCCAGCTTCTGTCTTCCAATCCTTCTGTTATCATACTTGTGTTAGGAACTCCGATGCCAGGGAACAGAACATCATTAGCTAGAATTCTTATCTGCAGCTTTGGTTCTCTCACGGGGCTGGTTTGCGCTGTGTTGTACCCATTCCCTAAGTGAAGCACCAAGAAATCCCACGGGCTTCCGTGCTGAGTTAAATGGCACAGCTCTGCAACATATATACCAATTACCAGACCCCCTTTTTTTGTCTTAATCATATTGTGATCTCTGAGTAATTTCTGGGGCTGATAATTGGGTGTCTTCAGCAATTTTATTCATTAATTCAATGTTCAGTCTGAAGTGGCTTCAGGGAAGGTGGGATCATAAGAAATCTTCTCAAGGTCTTTATATTTGTGCTCCAGATAGGCAAGACCGTAATATACTTCTGCTTAGAGGGTCGTGATTAAAGTCAAAAGATGGCCTCTTAGCATGTGAATCTCAGGATGCTGGCTAATGGGCTGCAAACACTTCTGTGTCAGGTTAACAGGAGGCAGTGTGATGTAGTGTAAAAAATATGGGCATTGGTGTTTAGACCTGGGCTCCATTCTTCCTCTGCCATTTATAATGTGTGTGAGTTTGGGCAGGTACTTAACCTCTCAGAACCTCATGGATTAAAAATGTTAGGAGGATTAAATGAGCGTATGTAAGGGGTTTGGTGCCTGGCGTAGAGTAAGTGCCCTCATGTTGGTTTCTGTCTACTCTGTGATGTCTCTGTTGTGGTCCAGAAAGCAGCTTTTGAATGCTCAGGTTATAGGCGGAATGCATAGTCAATGCCTCACGGTGGTTGCAAACAGATTTATACTGCCTGCTGTTGCACTTTTTTTTTTTTTCCTGGAGAGTCTGCAGTCCTTGTCTCTTAAAGAGATTGTATTTGGTCGCAGTAAACAGGCTTTTAGCAAAATGGCTCTTTAATCCTGTTCAAGCATATTCTGCACTCACAGTAGAAATGCAGATGGAAGCTAAATGAGCTATCACTTTTTACCTATTGGTGGGGCAAAGATCAAGAGCTTGATATCCTGCTGGGTATCAAAAGGGAGGGTACTGGAGAGCAGGCACTGGGGGAGAGAGTGAATTGGAATAATGCTTATGGAGAGAAATTTAGTGATATCTATCAAAATCCCTTCTGCACATTTTACTTCTAGAAAGTAAAGTATTAAAGGAAGTATGTACTGATCTGATAGCATCTTCAAGATATATTTTTAAGTGAAAGATGCAAGTGGAGAGGAATGTGGGTAGTTTTCATTGTGTATGTAGTGCTTATGTTAAATAAAAAGAAACAAATTCATTCATATATCTAAAAAGAGTATTTAACTGTGGGACACTAAGGAGATGAAATGGCACCACAGTGTTTGCAGGAACGCATACTTATATTTAGTCTTTGCTGGGGTGAAACATGGGCCTTCCACACTCCCTTCTTCAGTAAGTTATTATGTGAGGCCAAGTTTAATTTGTTTGTTGTTATACTCTCAGTACCTACGTTAGGGTCTGTCCCAGTGAACACTGTTGAATGAATAAATGAACGAGGAAATTTGACCTCCCTCCGGGGCTGGTGGGAACCAACGAGTGGCTGCACCACTGCAGGCACTTGAGGTTTACTGCAAATATTTTGAAAGATCACAGTTGCAATGATGGAGAAGCAGAGCTAGGGCCCATATAACCTGGGGCCATGTGAGCTGATTATTGATTGCCAGAAACAGCCAGCAACATTATATAAGAGAACCTGACACTTGGTACCATTCGAAAGGGTAATTTATATATAAAGTCTCTTGTGACCAGGTCAGTTTTATTAGTTATTTTATTTAAAACATCATAAATGTTTATGATAGAAAATGAAGATAAGCAAAAAAGAATAATTAGCAATTCCCCTAGCTGGTACAGCCACTGTTAACAGATTGGGATGCATTCTTCCAGTCTCTGCTTATCACGCACACACAAACACTCTCTCTTTCTCTTTAGCTTTCTTAAATAGCCCATTTCTGTTTTACATAAAGCAGAAATTAGAATTACTCAAGTCAGTTTAAAAATTTGCCTCATTTGGTCTTATTTCTACCTTCGTACTTTGTCACATTTGAGGAATGATTCAGTACTTACCTCCTCATCCTTGTATTTTGAGTGTTCTGATTCTTGCACCCTACCACGCTATTTTAGATTGTAATGCTCTTTGCCGATCATTCTCCATAACATTAAGGCAGTTTCTCCTAGCTATACAGAATGACTTCCAGTTCTCTGGAATGCTCCATCCTTTTCCTTCATGCCTACTTCTGGCCTTCTTTCTGTCTTCAAAGTCACCCCCAATCCCAACTTCTCTGAGCACTTAGTTCTTATGTGTTCTTCAGCTCTCAACTCTTGAATGTCATGTCCACAAAGATGCTTACCTAGCTGTCCATTCAATCAGATGTCCCTCCTCTGCATTTTTGCGACATTTTGTGCAGACTTCAGTATCATGCACTTTTTGGCTTCCTTTTCTGCTTTCCTTGCTGGACTGTAATCTTAAGTAAAAGAACAATGTCTTATTCAGTCTAATTTCCTGAAAGTAACAGGAATGAACAAATAGTAGATATTCAACAAATGTAGATTGAGTGGAGGCATAAAATACACATAATGTTTTACTGTTTGCACGAGGGCTTTCACATGCTTTATCTTGCTTAGCTGACTTCTCCTGGTATTTCCATTTAGGTGGAGGGAACACATCTTATGGGTCACCTTTGGCTGTTCTCTGCCCATTCATCACTCCTCTTCATGGGACCAGAGGGATCTATCTGATTGGTAGTCTGGGAAGATAGTCTGGACATGCTCAGCTCATGCAGCCCCCCTATTTCCACCAAGAGTCTGAGGTTTCTTCTACTCTTCAAGCCCTAAGTCTTAATTTGGTGTGTGGAGGCCTGCCCCTGAATGAGTCATCTGCCTTATTCCAGGGACAGGCGCCTTTATCTCTTATTCTACTTTGTCTTCCAAGCTAGTCTTTCTCAGGAATAAAGGTGAAAATTCTGGTCTCCATCTTCCTCTTTGTTTTGTTTTTCTACTTATTTAGAGCCTGGGTGGTGAAGAGACTTAATATTTATTGAACTGCCCTTGGCAACCCCAATAGGTGATTTGACTGTTCATCCCACTTCACTGATGAGAAAACTGAGACTCTGAGTAGTCAAATGATAGCTATAGTGGCATTGCTGAGACCTCATATCATGTCCTCTAACCCTCTAAACTGTGTTCTTTCCATTTGAGCTACTTTTTGAGTCTCCCCGTCCAATATATGGACTGCAAGCTGTAGCTGGAATTCCCACAGGGGGTGGAAGGAGGAAGTCCCTTCCAAGTCTGAGTCTATAATTCATCTCCTGGCTTGGCATAGGATTGTCCGTTTCTTTGTTATCCTTCCCCATGGGGCTCATGCTAAGCATTCAGTAAATGTATGCTTACCACCAGCCTGGTCATTCAGCATGAGAGGCCCTCAAGAACAGAAACAGGCTGTGTAAACATATACTACAGATGGTGGCAAAGAAGCTATGAAGTCATGTCTTCAGTATGGGAAGCCCTGAGCAATGGTTTTCTCAGTCACAGCCTTAGGCACAGGCCAAGGCGCCATCAATCACAGCATCCTTAGAAGTGGGGACTGTCGACATAAGCATGAGGGCAGGAGCTGGGGGGCTGCCTGACCACTGGCTCCAATCCCTGCTCTGGGGCTGCTGAGCCAGGCTTTCTGGTACAGCATGCAGTTTCTCAAATAAGCTCAGCTGTGGAAAACAGTTTCCCTTTACTTTTTATGTGTTTTCTGGGCTTTCAAACCCATGGGTATTTGAAGGGAAACATAGTCCATATGTTTCTGATTTACTTACATTAAACTTGCCAGAAGTTTCTTTTGTAAAATCTATTTCACGTCTGGGAAACCTTTCAGCCTGTTTTTCTTAAAGCCTTTTAGCCTGGATCTTCACACTCAAAAGGAAGCAGAGAATTGAAACAATTATTAGGATATAATTGAGACCAGAAAACTCCTTTTTGCCTTTGTTACCTGAGCATTTCTGGGAAAAGGTAAAGCTCAAAGGCCTCTATTAGAGAGGCAGTTGCTCTGGTTACCCACTTCCCATTTCATTGTGTGGACACAATCTCTAAAGACTAACGTCTTTCTTCAAAGCCCCGTATGCAGAGTTTTGCTTTTCTTTTTAAGTTAATCTTGGCTAAGTGTCCCTGGTCTGTTTCCTGTTCAGAAATCTCTGCATTTGAGTAGGTTATAAATTTGATAAAGTGCTTTTATTTATTCTTTGCTTGGAGGACAGAGTGACATAAATCCAAGGAAAAATAAATATACATAAAACTTTCAAACTATACTACTAACTTTCAGATGATAAGTGTTATTATTTTTATTAGCAATAAATGTCAAAGCACTGAAGAGTGTTTGGGAGACCTGAAGTGCTAGAAGAAAGAATAATTGGGGAGGAATAGGGACAAGTAAGAAACAGGGAAAGCAAATTAGAGCCAACCCACCCAAAATACACATCAATTTAAGAAGCTAAAACTCCATTTTCATAGTTATCTAATTTCCTAACCTAGAAGACTGGATGCAAGTCAAATGTTGGGACCTCCTAAAAAGCAGAACAGAGTATCCCCCACCCTGAACCACCATCCAGGCTGTAGTTACCACATAGTGGCCACTACCTACTGTCAGCTTTCAGCTGAATTGTCACTTTTCCCCTTAAACTTCCCAACATTTTCATAGAGTAAAATTTTGATTTTGGAATCTTATTTTCCACTTTCCTCCCTTTGCAGAATTGAATGTGTGCTTTCACTGAAAGCTGCTTAAGCTGAAATGTTCTAGAAATTACCCCTTATGAAAGTAGAGAGACAATGTAGTAGATAGGGAAAAGTTGAAAGGTCTTTGGGAAAGAGCACAGACTCACTTCCAGTGAGATTCCTTGCTGTTGGCTTCTCCCTTTGAGCAAGGCTTCTAGCATCCTTTAAGGCTGTGGTCGTATCCATATTGTCACTATTCTCCATCTCCGTCTTTTGGGGAAAAAAAATCAATTTTTGCACTTGTGATAGAGAAAGGATCATGATGAGTGTATGTTCCAACATTTTTATTTTACTGAAGCTGAAGAACCTAGGACAAAGACATACTAAGTAACTCCCATGGCCACACAGCTGTGTAGTGTCTAGCCTGAGACTCACACCAAAGTCTGTTGACTTCTATTTCACAACCTTTTTCATCACAGCAAGTGCCAAAAATTATTTGTCCTCAGAATATATATAAGATACTCAAAATTGTATGATATTGATACCCTTTGTAATTTATTTAGACACTTAAAATGTTATGAATGTGAGCTTCCAGGTTATTATATATTACTAGATATTGCTTCATAGTATCTGAAATTTCATATGTAGAGCTGGTATAAAGTCAGAGATTCCTGTCCTATCCCCACAAGTGCACTGCTTTTCTTGCCTACTTAAAGGGTTTGTTTTTAAATATGAGAAACTGTGTTTTCTTGTTTTTTTTTTTTAAATCAAATTAAACCAGATGAAACCTTTTCTTTCATTTTCTCCCCTTGGAATTAATGTCTTGCCCACCTGAATACCTACATCCCAAAACATATCTGTAAGTCAACAGGTTTTGAACTCGGTTCTGCCACTCCCTGTCTGGGTGGATTTGTGCACCTTGTTCACATTCCCTGGGCTTCCATCTCATTATCTGAAGAAGGCAGCACTTGGGTCAGACAGGCAAGTTTTTTTCTGGCATTATATGATTGGATCTTAGTTTTCTCTAGTGTTTTTGGGGGAAAATGCAGGAAGAAAAAAAAAGTTTTAGTAGCTAATCCAGAATTCCAGTGATGACTCCAATCCTCCGCGCAGGTAAAGAAAATCAATCAGCACAGGTAAACAGATGATAACATTTTCTGAAAACTTTACCAGGTGGCACTTGCTGACATTCATGCAATAACTATTGTTCTCCGATGGTACAGTGTGAAATTTTTTACTAGTACAGTTGTTTTGACAGAGTGTGCTAACATGTTATTGAATTCTTGACACAGGCATTTCCCGTACAATGCTAAACTCAAAGCCTCTTTAAAGAATAATTCCAGATTGATTCCATATATGGGGCTGGTTGAGGAATATGCATAAATATTGTTATCATGTGTCTTAGGTACAGGAGACAAGATGTTCAGCTGCATTCTGTCGGACAAACCACAGTTCTAAATGTCCTATAGAACAATGCTTTTCTGGAAACAGAATCATCACTAACTTTTCAGCGTGGCTATAAAGACACTATGATTTTAAGCCACTTCATTATTGTGACCTAGTTTTCATTATTGGGTGGGTCACACCAGTGTATATTAATTTTTGCTCAAGTTAAGATCTGGAAGAGCAATTTGTAGTTGTGTTTTCATTTGTTGAAATTTCTTACACGATTGCTAACCTTCAGGGTCTCTGTTTTGGGTGCTGCTAAATAATTTCTTAAGGTCAGACAATTTCTTAATGTGCTTTAATGGAAGTTGAAAATTAAGGTTACCAAGGAAGTAAATGCCTAAGGTCAGGAAAGCACAGATTCAAAGTCAAGTCCTAATGTTTCTGCTTTTCTGACAGGAAGTAACAACTGGAATCTGACAGTGGAATTTTGAAGGAAAAAATAAGGAGAAGATGGTGTTTCAGTTGTGGCTAAGAGCCTCTGGACAACTCTTCAATGCTTCTTCAGAGGAGTCAGCCATCTCTCAAAGCCCTTCAATACTTGCTGGCCTTCTGTGGAACTTCTTTGGAAGGCAGAATGAAAAGATTGCAAGTCTCAGAGCCAGGTGGACTTCAGCTTCTAGCTTATCCATGTCTTAAATCCATGACCTTGAGTATGTTAACCTGTCTGAGCCTCAGTTTCTTCACCTTGCAAAAAATAGGGATGAGGATTCCAATTCTTCAGTGTATGTGAGAAATTGATGATACAATGCATGTAGATGTGACTGTACTATACTTGGCACATAATAGATACTTAATAAATGTTACTTCTTCTTAAATTCTGTATCTGCCTGTATTAAAGACATTAGATGTTGTTTGACCTTACAATTCTTTCTTTCCATAGGTGGATGTTGGGCTACCCAACATTTCAGAATATTGTTTTGGAAGAGAGACAAGAGCCTTGGCCAGTGCTGGAGGGACTTGTGTGGTTCCTGCTGACTTTTCAGTCTTCCAAATACCAGATCCTGTGCACTTTTCTGCCTCTTCTTCCCTTAGTTGATTCTCTGGGATTTGTCTTTATGCCACAGAACTGCTTGTGGATAAATTGAAAGTTCCTGTGGCCATGATTCTAACCTGTCCCGGGTTGGCTAGCTCACTACACATGTGTGGGTAATACATTGCTATTGACTCTATATACAGAGCCCTGCCCAGTACTCTGCACAGTATGGTGGTATGGCTGCAAGTCTGCAGGAGAGCAGAGCAGAGGCTGGAGAGGTGGCAGCGCTGAGGACAGAGGCCCAGGGGACAGCTGTGCGGGTAGAGAGGCCCAGAAGCACAGACTGCCTTGCTGCATGCACACTTGCTCTGAGAGAATGGGATTTTTTTGTGATTGACATGCTACTGTGGAAATAAAGTTGGGTATAACCCTTTCACCCCAAGAATGTTCTACTGTCATTTCTTTGGTCACACTGATCCATAGTGAACTTGCCAGGGGCTGAAACCCATTGGCAAGACACTGTTCTGTCTGGGAGGCTTCTTGGAAGCCTGACTTGTCCTCTTTCTTTTCAGCCTGAGCTTTGGCTGATTTTATCCCAAATCTCTCTAGTTTTTCTGGCATAGTAACAACAGTTAATAGTGCTTACTAGGTGTTAGGCATTGTGCTAGGTGCATGATGTCACTCAGTCTCAGCATGATCTCAACAACCCAAATGAGAATGATGCTGTTATTATCTACATGTGATAGGCACCTGCAGCTTAAAAAGGTTGAGAAATGAACTGAATAAGTGGCAGAAGTAAGATTTGAATCCAGGACCATAAGACTTTAAAACCAGTGCTTAGCTGTCGTGCTGGAGAGTTTTCTCAGTCTCACCTGGCTGCTAGACTCACTGGAGGCAGTGGTCAGAGCACTGGGGGGTCTGTACCCCTTCATCCTCCAGGGGAAGAAATTGGCAACAGAAGCCACTCAGCTGAAATGTTCCATGGTTATGAGCAGGATGCAATTAAATCTATAATCTGTTACGGTCACCTGAAAGATCATTTGGAAATGAGGACTCCTTCCAATGAGCAGTTCATGTAATGCCCATAATGCCTGTGCTTCTCATTCCAGATGGACAAGCAGGAAGCAGCTCAGAGAGTTTTCAAAACGAACAATTGGAGGAGTCTGAGTGGCCTTGAGCCTTCCCACCTGGAGTATTCCTGCACACCCTAGAGCTTCTAATTTGATAGCTCTGTCCACCCTTTCCAAGCAAGACATCAGTACGGATTCAGCTTTAGGAAGGCGCTATTTGCTGGTGGCATGGTGACAAGTGGGAGAGCTCCCTTCTGCTCTGGCTGTCAGCATGGTGATGTCACCTCCTGGTGTCATAAGTTCTGCAGCCCTGGGGTGGCCAGCATGGAGGTGGGGGTTAGAATTGACCTACTAGTTTGGAAACAACTCAGGAAGGCAACGCAGCCACCTGGTCACCTGGTGCTTACAAAAGGAAGAAGAAGGAGAAGAAAAAGAAGAAAGAGGAATTTCTACAGGTTCTAAGGTTTCTATAACTAGAGTACGTGTATAGTCCCTTCTCCCCCTCTGATTATTGCAGCAACCAAAGCAGGGCTGGCCAGTTTACCTGGCAGTCAGGACCTAGCCAAAGGCATACTCCATTTGGAATCAGACAAGGTTGGCTTTGAATTCCCAGCCCTTTAACTTTTGGGAATGCGATTTTTGACAATCCTCTTTGAGTTTTCCCAACTTCACATCAGGGCTGATCACATATTGGCAATTAAATACTAGCCCCAAATTCTTTGATACTTCTCCCACTGTAATGTGGGTGTCTAATGTCTCCATCCCTCAAATTTGGTGATTCTGTGGCTGATTCAGCCAGTAGAATACAGCAGAAGTGAGGCTGCGTGACTTCTGAGGCTAGGATATAAAAAACACCCAGTCCCTGCCTGGGGGATTTATCCTGCAAGAAAAACAACCACCATTTAAGAGGTCCAGCTACCCTGGAGCACATCCTGTAGAGCAACCAGCTGACAGCAGCATCAGGTGGCAGTCACCTGTGTGAGCCATACAGGACATCGAGTCCCACTGAGTTCTCAGATGACCGCGGTGCGGTCAACATCTGACCACAACTGTGGGAAAGGTCCCAGATGAGAACCCCCAGCCATGCCCTCTGCAGATCCCTGACTCATGAAATCATGAGCAAAAATCACACTGTGCTTTCATACCTCTGAGTTTTGGGGTGATTTGTGATGTACTCTCTTTAACCAGAGAACATACTAACATCTCCCAAGTGACAACCCTTTCTTGTGGTTGTGTGTCTTGATTCTGAGTCACTACCTTGGGACCAGTTGTGTAAAATGTAGACCACATAGGTAAACTTGAAAACTGGAGTAAAAGTTGGAAAGGTGGAGACCACCACTGAGGACTTGGGCCACTCTCAGCTCAGTGGGCTTTCCTCACTGCCATTGCTGTGGGAAATTTCCACAGAAATGATTCAGACTGCTCAGTGACTTCAAGATGGCTGCTCGTCTTGAAATGTTCAGATTTTTTCTAATACGCCAGGGAGAGAGTGAGCATGGAGTGCAGATGGAAAGGGATGAGGATGTGGGCAGAAGAGTGAGGGCAGTCCCTTGGAAAAGAAGAGTCACAGACATCAGAGCTTCAGGGACAGCCAAACCTACATGTGCCGTGTGCCCTGGAGGGGGAGGTCAGGTGCACCCCAGTTAACAGGAGGAGTTAGTGATAGAACCAACTACATGGCATGGATGGTGGAGGAGGCCCTGAGATTTAGACGGGGATCAGTTACTGCCAGGAACAGAAACCCCCACACATGCTAATTTAGGAAAGAGCATCTTTATAGTGAGGATATGGGCACCCTAAGGCATCCTATTGTGGATGAAGATTGGGTCCCAAGGAACTGAAAAAGCAGCTGAGTGGTATGTTTTCCACCTCCTTTCTGGGGCCACGTGGTTTCTTGGCTTGTCTTGGCAGACCAGTATTTATCTCCAGCGCTCTTACTTCTCATTCTGGTGTGACTTCTGGTTTCCTGTGGTATTATGATGGCTATGGAAATGATACCAAAAATGACAGACAGCTAATATCGGGGGAAAGTTTGCCACAGGTCTGGTCCTGTTCCAAGGGCTAGCCCTGAAGTCATTCTCACAAGAACCCTTTGGGGTGGTTACTACCAGAAGTTCCATGTCACAGATGAGGAAACTGGAGCACAGAGGAGGCAAAGCAACTTCCCAGAGCTGCACAGCTGAGGCATGGCAAATCTGGAACTGTGAGACATGTTACCTTTTGTTGCCCGTTATCATGTCCATCCACAGATCTGGATCTCTAAGATAAAGCTTCTTAAAGAGTAGAATTGAACAGCTGTAGCCCAGAGGATGATTTCAAGTCAGATATCCAGTCCTGGCATGTAAAACCCTTGCAGGGTCTGGGTGGGGTAATTGTGATCATTCTCTAAAAAGGGAATGTGAGTAGGGAGGAAATATTGGGCATCTTTAGCAAACCAAAGATTGAGGAGGAACTCCTCTGCCCTGGCAATGAGCTCCAGCTAGAATTGGAGCTGGCACAAGGCTTCCCTGGCAGAGGAGGCCAGTCTGACATGCCAAGGGCTTCTAAATTCTGGTGCCATTGACTTGTTCTTCCCCTGCCTCTAGTCAAGACTGTACCTAGCTGGCCTTTTGCCTTTTCTAGAAAGAGTGTACCACCCTTTCTTATCTAAGGGACCCAAACTTCAGCAGAGACCTATGATTTAAATAAGTACAATTATTTCTTGGTGTTGAGGTGGAAATCATGACAACCTGGGAAGGAAGATTTCTTCTTGCCTTTATGACCTCAAGGCTGGGCTGGTCTCCACCCGGTAACTCAGTTGCATGAATGTATTAGCATTTGCAAGAATGGCAAGTGGTGCCATGATCTCCTCCCCTTCAGAGCATACAACGTCTGTGAGGTGTTATCCTTCTTGTTTCTCTCAACCTCAGCCAGGCCATGGGTGGGGAGCTGGCTGCAGCTGTGTTCCATTTAAGTGGTGCCTCTGGCAGGTACAGAGGACTTTGATAAAACACCGTGCTGGATTCAGCTCCCCTAGTGAGTGATGTGAGATAAGAGACCCAATAAAACCAGACGTTTGGATGTCAGTGTTTGTGTTTGGGAGAGGAGTTTATTTGGACACTTCAGAAGAAGGCTCTGCTCTTTAGAAAACAACAGAGGGGAGTTTGGCCTTCGTGTGGGCAGCTTCCATCAGGGAGCAGATGGGGATTTCGAGGCACAGGAATGTTTCCAGATGCCACATGTGCCTTTGGGAGGCAAAAGCCAAGGTCTGCAAGGAGCTGTAGGCAGCATGGTTGCCCCTGGGCCTGGGGAGCCATGCTCATTCCTAAGAAGGCAGAGAGCTGCTCCCTCTGTTGCCCTCTGCCCAGGACCACCCTCAGCCAACACTGCTAACTAGAGCAAATCAGGCAGGGCTGGTGTCACAGGAGGGCAGCTGGTGGGGAGAATAGGGAAGGGGGTGGATCAGACTAACAGTCCTATTTGTCCAGGTGCTGGGTAGAACAGCAGCGGATTGAGAGTGGATCACCTTTATCTTTACCTCGGGACCCTGCTGTGTGTTTTCCAAGCACAAGACAGGATCATTATTCCCTTGTGCTGAGAGAGGCTGCTGATGGCTGATAATTAATTTGTGAGCTCATATGGATACTTTTTGCCTGCTCTTGGGCTATATGTAGTCTGTCCGTGTTGTGTCATGAACTTTCAGGTTCTTGACTAATGAACGTGATGTTGGGGTAGTAACAAGCCTGTGACACTCCTCTGATGGTTTGGGATATAGCAGGGAAATGGGAAGAGACTTTGAGAGCTTGAGAGCCTGAGAGCTTGATTCTATCTGCTTTATCCTGCATGGTAGGCAGAGAGAGATTTAGGGGAGTTCTCTGGCCTGCCCTTAGTCATCCTCCTTGGCTACATGTGTGTGTGCATACATGCCTACCCATGCACACACTTAGATGCATGCATGTGTATCTGTGCCTGCATCTACTTAGTCTGTTTATCCTTATGATATCAAGGCAGAGTTTGTGGGTATTTTCCTCTGTATAAGGAATCTCAAAAGTTTAGGAATGCTAAAAAGTAGAAGAGTTAGGCATGTGGCTGTGACATGAAATGGGCTCTGGAATCCATCTGACTGGTTTGAATCTTAACTCTACTCCAGATACAAGCTGTGTGATTTTTGTTATTTAACTTCCCTGAGCACCAGGTTTCTCATTTCAAAAACTAGGTTAATTGTTGTATTTATATTACAGGGTTATTGTGAGGCTTAAATGAGATAATCCATGTAAAGTATTTGGCAGAGTGCCTGTCCCATTGTAAAGGATTTATAAATGTAAGTTACTACTGTGATTAATCAATATCTCTAACAAGCTCACAGTATTGTATTATGGATGAGCATCATGTCTTTATCTAAATCTTTGCTGAGCTTGTGCATACTTGTAGCTTCATCAGCCTTTGGAGAAAATGCACTGGGCAGCTGGAAGCCCCTGTGTGCAATAGTCCCTCGTCTGAGTCACGGTTCCACATGTCAAGCTGAGTGTGTCTGCTGACTTGGTGTTTTGAAAGCCTGTTTTCCTCTCCTGGCCTCAGTCCAGGTAGGGACTGCTGGCCAAAGTTACCAGAGCTCTCCTGTTTCAAGTGAAAGGATTAAAGCAACTTCCCTCCAAGATGAATACATTTCCCTCCATGATTTTAATAAGTTTAGTACCTCATTGAAAAAGCCATACAAATGGCAAGAGAAACCATGGGAATGAGCATGTGGGAGATGCAGTGTGCAAATGTGTGTGTGTGTGTGTGACTGTGCATGGGTGTGTTTATGGTCATGTGCACCCTCATGGCGGTGAAGGAAAACGAGACATGGAGCATCTTTGGAGTTTGAGTCTGAACATTATAAGTGATCTCTGCAGGATCCTTCATTATTTAATCCTTTAATTGATGACCACCGCAGGAAGATGACAGCCGCGCATCCTTGGCAGGGAGGCGTGTGTTGTTTTATTTGTTTATTACTCTTGCACAATTATCTAGTGGAGAGCAAGTGATGGGAGGTCACCCATGCTTCATGATTCAAAATGTTGTTATAAGTAACAATTAACCCACTTAGATACCTGGCTCTATTCAACCTGAAGAATCTCACCGGATATATGAGATTCTGAAAGAGAATGCTGAGGAGGAAAAGGAGGTTTCCACTTCCTTGGCTCACTCTTACTGGCTGGTCTTCCAGGAGTGCCTCAGGTTTTCCAACACGATGAGATGAATGTTCAGGAGCGTCAGTACCATCTCGCAACTCCTATTGCTTTACTGCCAGCGTTCCCTCTTCAGCAGTTAACCACACATTACCTTGGGATGTTCCTTCAATTGCTATTACAATCTCTATTATTAATTTGTTAGCTATATATTGTCTTCTTAAAAAGATTGCAAATTCCCTGAAGGAAAGGATGATCTCTTAGCCTAGGTGCAGGAGAGATGCTTAATCACACAGGCAGTGCAGAGTGGGGCTTCCACATGCAGGAGCTTCTGTTGTGTGCTTGGGGCCTTCAGATACATCCTGCAAGATTTGAATCTGGAGAAAAATGGACAGAGAGATGAAGCTAAATTCCAAAAATAAGGTAACATAAAACATAACATCGTAACATAGCATAGCATAACATAACATAATAAAGGAAAAAAATGTCAGTACTGTAAAACAGTAAAAAAATAAAATGCAGTTGTATGCATTTGGAGAGAATATAGCAACAATGCTAACCAGAGCCTTTTTACCAGAGATTCATACTTCATATTTATATTCACAATCTGATTTCCACCTTTCCATGGAAGTCTTCAAATGGCTCTTCCTAAGGTTTCTAGTATACATCAAGTAGCAAATCCATGGGTTCATCAGGTTTAGTGAGGAAAACAGAACTTATTCCCTGAATTCTGGGTACCAAGGAATTTTTTAAAAATTGGACTTCATCTTCTTTTTGGAGCAGTTGTAGGTTCACAACAAAATTAAGCAGACAGCACAGTGAACTTCCACATACCCCCAGTCCTCCCACCCCACAGGAGCTCCCACATTCCACACCAGAGTGCCACATTCGTTGTAGTAGGTGATCAGCCCCTGGCACACTGTTATCACCCAGAGTTAGCAGCTGGCATCAGGGCTCACTCTTGGTGCTGTGCAATCTATGGTTTTTTTTTCCCCCACACCATGTGTACTAAACATAATACCCCTCAGTCCCCTTCTCCCTCCCTCCCCACCCATCCTCTCACACCCCTCCCCTTTGGTAACCACTAGTTTATTCTTGGAGTCTCTGAGTCTGCTGTTATTTTGTTCCTTCAGTTTTGCTTCATTGTTATACTCCACAAATGAGGGAAATCATTTGGCATTTGTCTTTCTCCACCTGGTTTATTTGACTGAGCATAATGTCCTCCAGCTCCATCCATGTTGTTGCAAATGGTAGGATTTGTTTCTTTCTTATGGCTGAATAGTATTCCATTGTGTATATGTACCACATCTTCTTTATGCATTCATCTATTGATGGACACTTAGGTTGCTTCCATTATCTTGGCTATTATAAAAACATAGGTGTTCATATGTCTTTTTGAATCTGAGAAATTGTATTCTTTGGGTAAATTCCAAGGAGTGGGATTCCTGGGTCAATTGGTATTTCTATTTTTAGTTTTTTGAGGAACCTCCATATTGCTTTCCACAATGGTTGCACTGGATTACATTCCCACCAGCAGTGTAGGAGGGTTCCTCTTTCTCTGCATCCTCACCAGCATTTGTTGTTCTTAGTCTTTTTGATGCTGGCCATCCTTACTGGTGTGAAGTGATATCTCATTGTGGTTTTAATATGCATTTCCCTGATGATTAGTGATGTGGAGCATCTTTTCATGTGTCTGTTGGCCATCTGAATTTCTTCTTTGGAGAACTGTCTCTTCATATCCTCTGCCCATTTGTTAATTGGAATCTACGGGTTTTGACAAATCTCTCATGACATGTATCCAGCATTCTGGTATCATGCAGAATAGTTTCACTGCCTGAAAAATCCTCTGTGCTCCAGGTCCAGACAGTTTAAATGTAGGATTTAGAGGTTTCTTTAGCCATTGGAAGACATAGGGGACTGACATGAAGTCTGTGGTAATCCACCGTCACTGATTTTAGCCTGATGCACCAAAATGGGGGGTTCAAAAGAATTCACTAAGAAGACAGCAAATCTCTTGTGTGACTGTGTCTTGCTTCATCTGCTTCAGAGAGTAATGAACTATTTTCCACCTTCCAAATCTCCAATGATTGCCTCTTATTGGGAAACTCCTCAGTACCATATGGGGAAGGGCATTCTAGGAAACTGATCTGGCTTTTCTTAAGTGAAGCCTAACAAGGAGACCTTCAAGGGCACTAGTAGTGCTAAGTTGACCACAACCTTTTTATAATTGACCTTTCTATAGCATTAGCCCTTCACCCTCCCGGAAAATTTTGTTTCTGGAGAAGAACAGTCCATTGCACTGAATTTATTTTTGGACTGAGCATATTTTTGAATTGCTGCCTCCTTCTGTCTTGGGATCCAGGCAGGACAACCTAGAAGAAAATCCAAATAAACCTGTACTTTTTTCACCCTTGAGCTTAGAACATGTCTAATGCAGCTGGAAACTGGAATGAAATCTAGATGTCTATGATCTGTTGTGTTTTATACCTTCAAGATTTTTTTCTCACTATGTGGTTTCTATCACTGTATAGACTAAGGCCAGGAGTATTGTTTCTGACCCTTTCCATTTCTTTTCATAAAATACAAAATAATAGTATATCTTCAAACTCAGTGTCATGTATTACAGTAATTACATATATATATATATTGAGAGTTTGAACCTGGAAGTAGGTGACAGACGACTGAAAATAATTTTCAAGTCTTAACCACAGCACCTTGTAAGTGGGAAGCGTAACTTGTTGGCGACAGAATGTAATAGAGGACATGTCATGATTTTGCCGGGATTTCCAGGGGTGACACCAGATCTAGCAGCATCTGTGACATTAGCCCAGACTCTCTAGGACTTCCCAGCTTTTTCTGCTCCAGTTGTAACTGATAAGCAGCCGCTGTGTCATGTGACTAGTAAGATAAAGCAGGCACTCAGCTCAGTGCTGCATGTAAAATAGGAATCACTTGAATGTCATGGAAATTGTTATCAAATTGATGTGAGTCCATCTTGTGTAAAGCTTTTCCATTACTAAAACAAAGCAAGAGGAGCAATGAGCTTTCCAGCATTTATTTATTTAAGGAGGCTTGAAGTACAGGTGTTAGCATTCACAACATTGAAGATGGCTTCTCCCTGCTGAACGATTACATTGTATTGAGGTCACACTTTGCAATGAATGGGAACCTCTGAAGATATGAAATGTGTAAGGAAACCTCCATAGAAAATCATTTTCAGTCGTGTATCACCTACTTCCAGGTTCAAACTCACTTTATATTTTGCTCCTTGTGCCAAATATTGGACCTTGCTCCAAAGGTCCTTCAGGTGCCTTATGCATTTAATGATCAAACCATCCTATGGGGTACTGCTTTACAGTCTCCATATCTTTTCTAAAGCTGCACAGAAGAGGTAGTGACTCATTCCTGCTCTTCAAATGGTTTTGGTGTCATAAATAGAAAGTCTCTCAAATATGTGGCCCCTTAAGTTCACTAGCGTTTGTCTCATCTAATCAAATTTGGATCATCACTAGAAGCATCAGAAGGCTAGACTGCCTCTTGTACTCCTGCAAGTTAAGAAAAACAGAAAACAAAAAACCTTTTTCTTTTTATTATAAAAACAATGCAGGTTCATTTTAGAAAATCTAGAAAACAGTGACAAGCAAAAGTGAAAAATAAAAGCCATGTATGATGCAATGCCCAGAGATGACCACTATCATGATTCTGGTAAATATTTTTTAAGCCGCTCTGTTTTTATTTCCATCTTATTTCTATTCCAGACCCATCACTATCTATATATAAACACTCCTGCACACAAAGTACCTTATCAGTGATTATGGATATGTACACTGTGTGCTCTGCTTTATAGTCTGAATTTACTTAAATATTTACTTACAGATTGTTACTCTATTCTGTAGCATCATTTCTGATGGCTGCTTCCTGCCTTTTAACATTCTTTATGCAATAATGTTTAATTACATTGTTTTACAACAAAGTTTTCTCAATACGTCTATAGTAAAACCTTGTCTAATCAAGCCAGAGAAACCAAGCTGGACAAGCAGACATGAGAGTAATCTGAATTCAGACCATGTCCAGGCTGAGAATTATTATGTATATTACCCTGTGAAGAAAGGTTTTGCTGAGCAAAGGTGAGTGTTGGTCCTGGGGATGTGAAATGGCTCCCAAAACTTCTGTGTTTTGGGGAAGTAATTTAGCAGTAATCACTTAGTCTAGCATAAGGACAAATATAATTTCCTTTACTCCTTGTTTTCTTCCCACATAACTAATGGAGACCAGCAAATACTTAATGAGCATGGAACCATTTGTAGGCAATCATAAACTGGGACTACAACCAACCTATATGCACTGAACACCAGTATGGGCAAGAAATTTTGATAGATGTTTTAAGAGAAAGATAAAAATCATGCCACCCCAAATGAGTGTCAAGTACTTGTAGCTATACAAGCTGCCTGCTTATTTTTTGCTAACAATGTTCCAGTTTTGTGTGGGTACTGCTGTGCTCCTTGCTCAGATGAAATATCCATTTTTCTAGCCTCCCTTGCAGGTAAGGGTGACCATGTGATAGTATTCTGGCCAGTGAGTCACAAGTGGGAGCCTGCTGGGGGCTCTGGAATGTTTTGACTTTTTCCAGTAAAAAGAGACTGACTCAGCTGTGATGCCCTTTCTCTTCTCATATTGTCATGCATTGAACATAGATTTGGTGTCTGGAGCTGTGGCAGCCATATTTCAATCTTGAGGTAAGGCAAAGGAAAAGAAATCTTGGTCTCTTAGCATTATTGAATGACTAAACTGAAAACCACAACTTCCATTTTTGGACTTGTTAATGTGAGAATAATAAACTCTTAAATGATTAAATCACTTTCAACCAGTTGCTCTTTTTTGTAGCTGAATACATGCCTGAAGAACACAGTATTTCAGAGCAGAGATAAATAAAAGATGCAAATGATTGAAGAATGGTGAGAAGTTTCATCTGGCTGGAATTAAGGGTGTATCAGGAGTGGAGGACATGAGTTCTCAGGGATAAATTGGGATCATAATGAGGGTTTCTATGTGAAGCTTCTCTGGAATATCTTGAAAGTAGGGATGGGTTTATTCAATTTGGTAAACACTAGGAAACTACTGCTACTGGTGATTTGGGGTCAGCATTTAGGAAGTTTAATCTGGCAGTGGTTAGAGATGGACTGGAGTGGAGAGAGGTTGGAGATAGGGCAAAAATCAGGAAGCTATTGTCACACTTCATGTGTGAAGTAAAGAAGGCTGCACGTAAGGTGGGGGCTGCCGCAGTCTGCTTGGGCTGCTAGGGCAAAGCCACAGCCTGAGTGGCTTTAATAGCAGAATTGTATTTCTCACAGTTCTGGAGGCCAGGAAACCTAAGATCAAGGTACCGGCCAATTTGGCTCTTGGTGACAACTCCTTTCCTAACTTGTTGCTGGCCATCCTCTCTGTGTCCTTATGTAATGGAGAGATTGGGTTCTGGTGTCTTTTCCTCTTCTTACATGGGCACCAAACCTCTGTGGTTAGGACCCCATCCCTATGACCTTAGTTACCTTTTACAATCTTCTCACAGGCCCTATCTCCAAATAAGTCACACTAGGGGTTAGAACTTCAACATATACCTTGAGGAGATACAAATACACAGTGGCTGTGGGGTGGAAATACAGGGCTGGCTTCTGAGGGACCGCAGGCTTAAAATCTACCAGATTTAGCATTGATTGATGTGGGGGTGAAGGCAAGTGATGAATCAAAGATGTCTTTGAGTGTCCAGCTGAGTGGCTGCAAGATGAGTGGCATGATGTATAGAATTAAGAACTCAGAAGAAAATGCTGATTTTAGAAGAATTGGGTTTTTAACCCAATTGAACTGGAGGGGGTGACCTGACATTCAGGAGAAAATGAAGGGATATGGTGGCTTGTTACAAATTTTGTCGGGGGAATGTTTCCTATGAGTTAGACACTAGTCCTTTAGGTGCCTTATGCATTTAATGATCAAACCACCCTATGGGGTACTGCTATTACAGTCTCCATCTTATAGATGATGAAACAGACATTTGTGGTATTCTAGGATAGAGAGCTATACCCATGTTACTAAAAGAAACCTGTCAAACTACATCACTCAAACTGCTATGGGTGGTCTTGGTGAACTATGGAGATTGCAAGTGGTGAGGAAAATTGGAGACAAGAAAATAGAATTTGGATTTCCAGCCAAGAAAGAAAATGGAATCAGCAACTAAATAGGTTTTAAAAATGCCTAATGAAAGATTAAAGGGCTGGCCTGCAAGCACCTAGGAAAGGAATCTGCAGACACCAGCAGCCAGTGTGGGCTCACTACAAGCAAATTTTGTGTGATTAACCTCATCCAAAATGCTGAAAGTCAGAGCGGTGTTTGGCAAGCAAAAGGACAAGTGAGTGTAATAGTGACTGTTTAAAGAGCTCTATTTTTAGAGGGACTGATTTAAAAGTAAATGTTAATCTGGTGGGAAGTGTCTAGCGACACGCTTTGGAGATTTGCCCTTGCCTTCTGATTTTTTCTGTTTAATCTGTGATTTGCCTGAGTATTTAGAAAGAGGTCTATTAAATTAGTGTAAAACATGAAGCCAGGAACCTAGTTAACATGCTGGAGATAGAAATCAGTATCCTGGAGGGTATAAGTAAGAGGATGGAGAGGGGCAACTGTAACCAGATCAAGGCATTAGAGTGAGTGTAAGATCCCAAACACAGGTCCAGCTGCTCACAGCTGGAATGGCATGGCTTAACAGCACCACATGTGTAAAGGACTGTTAGTTGAGAATAACCCATGTGATGTGGATGAAAAAAGAGTTAATGGGCCTTGGTGGCATTATTGGAAGCATAGGCTTCTATGCTGCCAGTCTTGCCTAATTCTAGGATTCCCAAGAAAGCTGCCAGAGATTCTTTATAAAGCACAGACTGGCTTCCATCACATCAACACTCTGGTGGCTCCCTACCAAGTCCAAATTTCGAGGCTTAGAATATTTATCTTGCCCCAATGGCTTATTTGCATCCTCATATTCTCTCCCACCTTCCTTCATATGTATCTGACACACCGGTGTTATCAGAAAGCTCTGTGTTCCTAGATGACACCAGGCCACTTCGTGATGGTGGCTCTGCCATTCTGGAATGAGCCTGGAGTGCCTCCCTCTCAACCCTCAAACCTTTTGTTAAAAAGCTTCATTATTTATGAAAGGGTTGAATGGTTCCTTCCTCGGTAAAGTTTCCTCAAATGTCTGCTCCCATATGCCAGCACCCAGTAGGACCTACTCTGCTCTGCTGGGATCACAGGCTCCTCAGGCTGAGATCCACCCTCATGTGTTACACTTACGTATTTGCTGGCCGTTTTTGTGATCAACTTTGTATCCCTTGTTCAGTGTTTTTATACTGAGAGCATTCAAGTTTTTTGTTGGGCAGAAAAAAAGATGACTAAATAGTTCAAGTGACAGCCCTCATTCTCCTTCTGTAGGACACAGCTGTGTTATTATAAATACCTGTTTTATAATTCTACACGCCCCTTACCTACCAATAATTAAATGCTCTAAGGAAACTATGAAAGCTGAGACAGGTATGCCGAGGCAACCCTGAATGAGCTTTTAGAGGAGGGAACACGAAAGGAAGAGAGAAAAGCCTACAAATGATACATATAACTGAAGTTTAAGTAGTTGAAGTTTAGGAGAGTAACCAGGATGGAGAAGACTTAATATGAACTTTGGAGTCAGAGGTCCATGGTTTCAAGTCTGTATTCTACCATATTAACGTAGTAATTCTGGGCAAACTACTTAACCTCTCTGAGCCTGTTTTCCCATCTATAAAATGGGCATAAAATCCTCATAGGATGGTTATGAGAATTATGTGAAGTGATGGAGGCAATGAATCTCACGACAACAATGGCACACAGGAAGCATCAGATGCTGGCACTTATTGTGGGCTCAACAGATTAAAGAACTGCTGGTCCTTGGCCAGAAGAAGTGAGGACTGAGGACATATGTTCAGTATCTTGGGGAAGAGGGATTAGGCTTGGTCTGCATGGTTCTGAATGGTAGCACCCAGTGGGTGAAAGCTACAGGAGGCAGAAACAAGCTCAACTCAGGAGACCTGAGAGTCACATGCAGCTTGAGAAGGGCTTCTAAGAAGGGAGCAAGTTCCCTGTCCGTGGAGGCATGAAGCACAGGTTGTGGCTGACTTGCTGGGCAAGTGGTAGAGGGGATTCAACCATCAGGGCAATAGCTGAGTCAGGGTTCCTCTAGGAACTTGGAAATAGGATGATCTGTAGTTTTGGCCACAGGGTTCATTCTAGAACAGAAGTGAGCAAATTTATGTACTCTTTAACATAACTTCACTGTTATTTATGGTCTCCTGACCATAAGAGAGAATGGGCTGCCTTTGATCAAACAGCTATAATCAGGGTGGTTGCATGTACCTGGAGCCCTCCATCAGTCAGAAGCACTCTGTGCCCTCAGGAAGGACCTTGCCACAGCCAGATTACCCTCATCCCATTCTTACGACCTAGCTCGGCCCTGGCACATAGAACCTGTTGAATGAACGTACAACCGAAGAAAAATCCATCACCAGAATCTAAGCTTCCAGCATTGCTTCACTTATCAAAGTGAGGGCCTTATTTTGGAGTTTCTCTGTTAAAAATTCTTCTGGTGCTCATGGACATTATAAATCTTTCAGAATATGTTGTAAACACATCTGAGTACTGTTAGTTCTTATAATAAGTCAGGAGGAGGAATTCATTTTTGGTGAATATGAGTAAAAAAAAAATTCCTTCTATTTAAGTCCACACCTCTTTGAAGGCCCTGGCATATGTTGGTGCTAACCCAAAACTACTAACATATCCTGCCTCCAGTGAATGATTTGTGTTCCTTTGGAAACAGCCTCCCATGGGAAGAACTGGAAAGAGATCTCTCACTCCCCCTGCTTCCCCAAAATCAACACGAGTCAACAAATCTGGAATCCTTGCCTCTGTCCTTTTCTAAACAGTTGTTACTGAGAATCAAAGTCGGCCCACAGTGCATATGGCTCGATTCAAGTGGCTACACGGGGAGAACGCAGCTTCAGGAATACGTGCAGCATGCTCACTCCGGCCTCTCTCCTTCTGCTTGTCACTCCATGAATCAGTAGACAGCAGCATGTCACCACCAGCACCAATAATCAGCTGGACAGATTCTAGTGGCGGCAATCTCATCTCTATTTTCTTTGAACTCCTGAGAGGGGAGGACTCTCAGAGGTTTTATTCCATTATTTTTGCTGTTTGATGCTTAACACGAAAACCATGTAAATTGGTCACAGAGTCTCATCTCTGAAGGGATTTGGGACTTCAGGGAGGAGACGGTGAGTTGAAGACAGAGTAAAGGGAGGGAAAAAGGCTCAAGTCTTCCTCCTCCTAGGGTTTGGGATGTGGCTCCCTTTGCTTCTACATGAAGGGGAAGCAAATGGGGTGCCAGGCTGGAAAACAGTTCTGCTGTAAGTGAAGCCAAATGTGGCCCAAGAAGGGCTTCTGGAAGAGGGACACAGAACAGGCTGCTTAGGGGCTCCCAGGAGACCTTAGGGTAAAGAGGCTGGAGTACCTTTTGAATCCCATGTGAGAATCAGCCCAGATCCCCAGCCTTTTGATTAGATGGGGATTTGAAGCTAAATCCTCAGCCCAGGACTCCCTTATAAATGCATCAGGGCTGTAAATAAAGCAGCCATGGTCCGTGCTGGTCAAGGGTTTGGGATCTGGTCCATTTACCCTTTATAATAACTAACAACTGTTGTGTTTCGGTAGACAGAAGTCAGTTTATGCACAAAGGTAGGGTATTTGATTTAGCCTCCTGGAGAAACTTACATTGTTAAGAGGAGGTCTGGTTTTCATTAGCAAAAGTCAGGGAGTTTGTGCCTTGATTTTGATTAGTAGGAATCTGGGCTTGGCAGGGGTGGAAACTTTTGGGCTCTTAAAAGCTCACTTCAAAATAAGCAGCCTGCTGGTGTAAAATGCCTTTAGTATCTGGATTGTGGAATGACTTAGTATTAATGGACTCAAATTTCCTTTTATTCTCTTGTTTTTGTTTAGTTTTTTTTTGCCCCATTCAGAGAGGATGTTCCTTAGAAATACATAGAAGATGAATTTAGACACTGGGAGTTGGTGGAGTTTATCCAAGAACAGATTAAGTAGAAAGGAGATGAAAGCTCTGTATGCAGATGGTATGTCACTTTAGACTGAGTCAGGGGATTAGAATTATCCAAAAGTGAATGGTTAAGAAGGAAGCAAACAGCAACAGCAAAACAATTTCCTACTGCTAGGTATATCACGTTTGCTCACTGGAGGTGGAAAAGTGGAGTAAGTGAGTGAGACTATTTAGGAATTGGTTTGTGAACAGAAAATGCTCAGTTCTTGGGAGGTGACTCAGGGAGAAATGGGATTAGCTTTAAAAAGATTTTCAATCTTTTATGCCTTGTTTCCTCTGGGAAGAGGAACAGAAAGTGGGAAAGATGCTGGGAGGTCACAGATGGCTTAGGTCAGAGATGGGTGGGGACTGCGCATCTAGTGGGGGTCCGAGTTTTAAAAATGCATCTGAACTTGCATTCTGGGAAAGTAGAATTTGAGCTATCAAGACCTGCGGAATTCAAACATTGAAAGAAGAGTGTTATGGGATCTTGAACTTCACAATATGACAAAGAGGTTTGGGAAATTCCCCAGAGGCAGCTGAGATTCAGAAACTTTTTAAGTGGGTTTCTCCAGCTGGGAAAAACATGGAAACGAGGGGGATGTTCTTGTCCCATGTTATGGGATAGCAAAGGTGCCCCAGAATGAAAGGACAACCAGTAGCCACAGGAACTGAAATGTTGCACAAATAAGTAAGCCTTGAGACCCTTCAGACTTGGAGAAATACAGGAGAAGGGTGTGCTTGCAGGAGCAGAGCGCAGAAAGCTTTGGATTTGATGGAGATGAGTGGCTATGTTACCGGCAGAGCCCCATTCGGGGAAGTTTAAGGTGCCAGGTGTGTAGGGTTGCGGAGGGAGTGGAGGGAATCATGCACAAAGTATTTCAGGAAATAAGTTTTATTGGGTGAACCTTAAAGGAGGAATCGTGAGGAAGGACGCGGGGACTGGCCCTTTATCCACTTCCCAAAAGGTGTTTTCCTAGGTTGTGGCAAATTTAATGTCTCAGTGAGATTCTTCCTTCAAATGAATATTAACTTTATAGGTGGTGGACTTTGAGCACCTGGCAGGGCTGGCTAACTTCCTGGAAAAGCTGAACCCTGATGGCTTTTTGTCATGTCCTTTTTTTTGCTAAACTACTATGAACTCCTTATCTATGATTGATGATAAGAGCATGGATCTAGATTACATGAGGTATTGGATTTAGGAAATGTTATATCTGTTTGGGAATTGATGTTAAGACTGCAAACTACTATAATGGTCATAATTTGATTGGGGATTAAGTGATTTTTCTAAATATTGTGAAAATGGTATTGTGTTGTACTTCCTTATAATTCCCTGAAATTCTGGAAAGATCGGACATTCGAGAGATTGGGATAACTCATTTTGAAGGTGTTAATGTTCCTGTGGGAAAAATCCCAGCCTGTGAGAATGCTGAAAAAGAAACTCAGGCCCCAAATGTAAATCCTTTGGCCAGGTCAGAGTGGATCCAGAAGGGAAGGAAAATTATGTAACTATGTGGGATAATAAGAGACTTTAATTGCTCTGAATTGATCTGAATGAATGAGGGAGGGAAGATGAACACAAATAGGACTTCAAATGTTGAACTGGTTTTGTCTTTCTGGAATAATCCCAATTTAGCCATTATAAATGACCACTTTTAGATGGTGCCAGCTTCATTTTGCTGACATGTTGTATTTTTGCACCTAGATTCATAAGGGAAATCGACCTGCAATTTAAATTTTCTGTATCATCTTTGTTTGGTGTTGGTATCTAGTTATACTGATCTTATAAATTGCATATTCTCTGAAAGAGTTTATATATAAGATTGGAATTCAATTTTCTTGAATATTGGTTGAACTCTGTTACAAATCCATCTGGCCCTGGTTTTACCTTTGTGGAAAATAATTTTAATTACAGAGTCAGTTTCTTTGCTACTTATAAAACCATTCAAATTTTCTATTTCTTCTTGGGTCAATTTTGGTAATTCATATTAATCTCAAATTTTTTCATTTCTCCTGGTTTCAAATTTATGAACATACAGCTTTCCACAGTATTCTTGTGTGTTATCTTTTAAACTTCTGCTCTATCTTTAGCTATGTCTCATTTAAAATTTAAATCTCATTACAGTTTAGTTTGTTGGACAAGATGTGAAAGCCAATAAGAACAATGCACAGCAGGATCCGAGCCCTGCTGATGTAGAGCAATGAAGTGGTGTTGGGTTCATTTTGGGCAAGTTTCCTCTGAACCAAAGGAGTCAGCTAGCTCTTCATAGAGAAAGACAGATGTTGGCCTTGAAGGATGTACTTGATTTTAGAGGGGAAGAGAAAGATAAGGCTCAACTCTCTACACTGATGAAATGTCTGTGTTCCCCTCTCCTGATGTAGGCCAGCTTGTGATGCATGTTGCCACATGACTTAGAGCAGCAGCCTAATACTGCGAATTAAGAGATCTACAACTTGCTCGTTTTACAAATGAGGAACCTGAGATTCATGGTACAAGGTCACAGACCCCTGGGGCCTTCTGACACTCAGACTATTAGTCTTCCTCCACATGCTGTTTTTATAACATTCCATACTTATACCACTAGTTTGGTCAGTAGTTAACTTCAGACCATAATTAGAGTCTGACTAATGCATGGAAATGCATATGCTTTGCATGGACAATAACTATATAGAAACAGTTGTTGATTTTCATTTTGCTACAATGTGGAACTTTCTAATTTGGTGAAATACCTGGAATAAATAATTAGGTGCTGTCTACAGCTTCATAGCTCTCTCTGGAGAAAGGTGCTATGCTAATGTAAAGAAAAAGGCCCTTTGGTGTCAAGCTGTGAGCCTGGAAGTATCAATTAGCCTGAAAAAATTAATTTGTAGAACAAAAGTGGATTTGATGATCTGTTACACAGAGAAGTCAAGGTACAGAAAAAACAATCACAAGTGATTCAGCTTTCAAAAAAGGACAACTTACTCCATGAACCACCGGAGAGAACACTCTTGAGTTTTTTCTTATTTTCGTGGATAGTTTTACCAACATCTGCAAAGGGGAATATGGTATTTTAAGCCACTGTGTGTGAGGATGACAGGCTCCTGTCTCTACCCTGAGCATGATTTGGTGGATGTTGTAACACTGCAGCAATGGATCCTAGCACCAAGCCCTGATAAGTAAAACCTTAAGGCAGATAAACTGTCTTTTGAAATCAATGGAAATCATTTGTTGATAGCCTGAGAGATTGCCAGAACCAGGCTTATACTGAAAAAGAAGAATGGCTTTTCTCATTGGAGAACTGGGCGCTCCAAGAAAAGATGTGTGTTGCAGTAACTAACTAAAACCACTCGTCGCTCTGGAGCCAGCCTACTTGAATAAATACTATACGTCAGCTCTCTGTTAGAGCAGATGGAAAGGCCCAGTCAGGGCCTGGGCCTGGGCCTGGGCCTGGGGCTGCAGTCCCTTGGAAGCCACGCTGTCACTGCTGTGCTTGATTTTCTAACTGGCCCATTTTGCAATCCCACCCACCACCCTTAGGTTCCATTTCACCACAAACCTGCTTCCTCCACTGAATGCTGATTCTTCCTTCTATTGTTCTACTTCTGCTGGAAATTCCAAAATTTTTTTTTTTACATTAAGGGTTTGAAAACATTTCCTTAGGGAAAGTGTGCCCTTCTGTTTCTAAATCCATATCCTTTCAGCATGAGGGGCCACACCCTTAAGCCATATAGAGAGGAGGCCTGCTCATTCCTGGAACCCTTGAAGAAGACTGTAAGGGGTCTCAGATAAACTGTCATTGTTCCCATTTTTCAGGAGAAGCCAAAGAGGCCCAGAGAACTTATAACTCATGTCATAGCTATACAGACATACAGCCATTCTGACACACAGAAAACAATAGCATTATCTGTAATTATTTAGGTTACCAGGAGACAAAGTAGGAGCTCTTAGACAAAGTAGTCTAAGATGGACCAGGTATATGGGGGTGGTTCAATGTCAGTGCTCCTGAGTTTTGCCTGCTCCAGCATTTCCGTTTATAGGGCACACTGTTTGCTTGGGACCAGAGAGCAAGGGTCGAGGGCCTACCTGTTGTCCTGGCAGCCGAGAGATCAGTATCTCAGCTCCCTGTATCCCACTATGCAGAGCCCAAATGGTGACCAATGACAAGGATGGCTCTGGTAGTCAGGCTGGCAGTGGGGTCCGGGGAGGTGAGCTGGGAGGTGCAGCCAGGCAGTGCTGGGCCAGGCCTGAGCAGTACTGTCAGGAGGCCTGGCAGGCTGGAGCAGCCCTGCGCAGTCTCCAGGAGGACTGTGGGAAGGTAGGGGAACTGAAGTTTTGGAGACAATAGAGATTCTCTTGTGGTGCTCAGGGCCTTGATTAGGGCTAGATTTGGCCTCAAAGCAAAGGTGAGGCCTGAGCTGTAGGTGAGTCCATGGGATGGAGGACACGCAGTCAGGCAGGCCTCCATAGGATGTGCTGGGTGTCCTTGTCTCTGTCTGTGGTCAGTGTTCTTTCATTCATCAACAAGGCATTTCTTTGAAGCTCCTCAGTGGGCCAAGTGGGCACTGTCCATGGCAGCACTTATGGGATGTGCCAACTCCTCCTCCTGAAGGCTCCTTGCCAGCTGGGAGTCTTCCCACAAGCTGGAACTTTGCCCAAGGCTTTCCTCCCTTTTTCTCTACAAAACTCTCCATTCGTCAGAAGCAATCTCTAAACTCTAACCTTAACTTCTTTCACAAATTACTTTTCTTTGATGACAAAAGCAATCACCTTTAATTTAGAAAATGTGGAAAATCTACAAAAATATAAGAAGAAATATAAGAAGAATCTTTAGTCTCTTAATTCTTCAAGATGCATTTTCTTTGTGTCGTAAAGGAGTGGGTAGCAATGTGGGCCTGGAGTCAGGAAGATGTGAGTTTGAGACCTGCCTCTGCCACTAACTAGATGTTTCATGGAGGGCAGGTCGCTCCACTTCTGTGTATTCTTTCATTACCTGTAGAAGGTATCGATGCCTTTCTCAGCCTACAATAATATTTAAAGAATGTAATGTGTATGAAGTGCAAAGTCCAGTTCGTGCTTCACAGTAAGTGTTTAACAAAAGGCAGTGTTTCAAAAACAGGGATCATCTGCGACATGGGTTTTAACTGAACAGTGTAATCTGAGCATATCATGTATTAAATGTTCTTAAAGAGCAGTCATTACACATCTGCATAGTGTTTCTAACCCCAAATTCTTATCCTATGATGTAACTTGCTTGGACTGCTATTTGCAAGAGTCAGACTGGAAAGTGTTAATAGTTGAATATACTTCAGCAGTCATGTTTATGTCTGTTATGGTATGTTTTGGAAAAATTCTGGTTTGCCTTAGATAAGTCTAGGATCCATGTGCTTGAGTTTTCATTATTAGAGTACCTGCAATTAAAAGTTTACATAGGGAATTAGAGTCTTGAAATATTCATTAGCAGACTTTAAAAATTAGACGTTCCTCAAACATAACTCTATTTAACGTAATCCTGTGTGGCATCAATATTTGTTGAGTTTTCAGATGATTTTCAGGTGTTTTGGCAGTACAGCATTAACCAAAAGCAAACAGAAATTGCAAATTTTGTAAATAACATGGGATTTCATGAAGTTGATGAGATATGATAGGCTGACTCACATTGCTCTCAAATCTACTCACAAATGTGAATCTCAACAAGTAACAAATGAATAATAGGAAATCAACCAACTGAATAATAAGAAGCAAGGATTAAAATAGAAAAAATTAAAACACTGAAAAATTTGGAGGGACTCTTGCCTTAGGTCCTCTGAATATTTTGTTAAAGTTATACTTTTCATGATTGTGCTATAGATGTTGTGAAGGGCATGGGATAAATCACAGAATTTCCAGAATTTCCTGCCTGGCCTTAGTCCACTTACATATCAATAGGTGTTTACCATTTCACAGCCTCCTGGTGATCTGGGGCAAGGGTGGACAGAAATCGCTATTCTCTCTTCCCCTCTGTTCCTGGTACATAATCGGTATGGCATCTGCCAGTCACCAAGGACCTGCCAATGGAGTTCCTCCTGGAAGGGGCTGGCAGGAAGAGAGTGCACAGTTAGGGCAGAGCGTGAGAGGCGGCTGGAGGGGATGGACGGGGCCAGGCCCAGGTAGCGAATCCAAGCAAGCTGTGAGCAAATAGAATGGTTTCTCCCAACTTATCCTTTCCCTTGACTTATTTCAGTTTTACTGGTTTCATAAGGGATTTGTCCCAGGCCCTGAACACCTTGCCCCCCAGAACAACAAGGGTGATGTATCTAGTTTAACATAAAATTTTATTGGGAAAACTGTGCCCCAACTTTGGGGACAACCCTTAAATCCTTATTACATTAAGAATATGATTAGAATTTGAATCTACATTTTAGTAAATATAAAATGAAATTATTTTTTCAGGATGAAGTTGCTGTCAAAATCTTCTCACTTGTTACACTGAGATTTTTGTCCTGTTTCACATGGGTTCCCTTTCAAGTGGCCCCCTTGCCAGTGCTGGTCATTGTGGATATCAAGAACTTTCTGTGTGTGTTGTTCTGTGTTACTAACAACCAGAATAATCTAAGTTTCATTGGGTGAGGGGATACACCCACTCATTCAGTACAAGTACCTCATTCAGTGTGCTTCCCAGTTACTTGATGACCATATCCTTCAGTAGACTAGACCTGACGTCCACTTGAAATCATCTGCTGTGAATTTTTATGATTTTATTAACCTTTATTAACAACATATGCTTATTATTCTTATGCCTTAATTAATATAGTTTAACTGGAAAGAGTCGATGAGAGAGGTTTGGGGATTTCCCTTCCTGGAGAGCTTCAAAAAAGAAATAGATGAGCATCAGTTCTAGAATCCTGGGACTTTCATCTGCCTGTCAATAGAGGGTTGAACATGCTGTCTTTGATGCATCCTCTGCTTTTTGCACATTATATTCAAAAGTGCTCTGGCATCTCTGGGCTGGGAGCTTTCAATCCTTCCTCCTTTCTTTCCATTTGCACAGATCAGGTAGAAACAGAAATTGTACAGTTTACTCCTTTTGGAGTTTGCACTGCTTCCTACCCTCCTTTGGTTTCTAATGATGGACTGTTTTACATTTTGCGGTTGAACTAACCTCTGTGCTGTGGGTTGAGAGGATGCCCTTAGCCTTCTCCTGTCCACTTAACCCTAGCTCTGGCCACCATGCTGTTTGGTGCTTTCATTCTTTTTGTATTTATGTGTTTTCCAAATTAGTAGTTTGCTCTTGTGTGTTGACCTTTTTACTATTCTGTAATTTGATTGGTTGGTCTTACCATTCTCTCTCATTTTCAGTCTGGCTAACCCTCCAGGGAAGGGGTGAAACAGCTATCCAATAAAAATACAAAATACTGAAAAGGTCAAAATACACTATTACAATAAATTACCATAACTCAAACAGGGAAGCCGGCATTAAAATTCTGATACATACAAGGATAGAGATTGGCATGAGAGTTGAAAATGGCACTGCATTAATGCATTTGGATGTCAGAGTTCATCCAGAAGAGAGTAAACATTCTAAAACCAGAGTCTGAACATTATCTTGTGAGTCTCCTATACTGTCACATCCTGGCATTGTTGAATAATAGAAATGCTGCACAGAACCAACTGCTTTAACCATTTCTTCTTCCCCAGAAGTGGGGACAAGTGGGAAAAAAAGAACAAACATAGTCTCTGCAAGATGAAACTCTTAAAGCAGGCTTGCCAAGGACCATACAATTTATGTCTGTTCAAGACACAGAGCATCCATTTTATATATTTTATT
Organism: Manis javanica; assembly: GCF_040802235.1. Classification (NCBI taxonomy): domain Eukaryota; kingdom Metazoa; phylum Chordata; class Mammalia; order Pholidota; family Manidae; genus Manis; species Manis javanica. The sequence goes on along the minus strand of NC_133165.1, from coordinate 38,517,770 downwards.
ATCTGGGTTCTATGGGCTGTCACTCAGCAGAAATGACATGTGTGCAAGATAGAAGCATGATTTTCAAAGCCCTTTCTTCCTTCCCCGTTTGGGATATTTATTCTAGGGATCCTTCACAAGATGTTGCAGAGAATGTGGGGAATAGGAGACCTTGTTCTAACCCCTCTCTGTCCTGGACTTGCTCTGGCTTATACAAGTCATGCACATGCTTAACCTCGTCTGCCCATAACAACATCAAAGTCCTGTGCATATAACACCAGACATTGGAGGTTAAAGTGCCTAAGACAGTGTCTGTCATTTTGTAAGTCTCAAGCAATATGAACTCTCCCTCCACAACCCCCCAAGCTCTGTGATCTTGGGCAAGTCTCCTAACCTCTCTGGGCCCTAGTTGCCTGCAGCCTTTTTTCTAGACCTAAGGGAAACCTGATGGTGGAGTGTGTGATTCAGTGACTTGCTAGGAAGCCACTGCCTCCCTCCATCCCACATGAGAAGCAGAAGTTAAATAAATCAAATCTCCAACCTGGAAGGCCATGTCATATTGGTTGGATCAATAGGAACTCCATTTTCCCTGAGGCGTCACCAGCAAACATCACCGGTGGCTACTGACAGCCTGGCCACTGGCAGCTAGGGCCTGCTCCCCTCTCCTGCCTGTCACCATGACAATGGCAGACCCCCACGGGGGGCAGGTGTGCCACCAAACACCTGACAGAATTTCAGGGGAGGGGCCTTCTGCTCATGGGCAGCCACAATCTAATCAGCTCCTGCTTGAACAAATTCTCTTAAGTGGTAGCATGAAGAGAGCTGTGTTAATCTTCTAAATCATAAACCTTCCCCACAGTGTGATGCCGCGATCCAGACAGATACTAATCTGCAGCTATACTGTCAGTTATGGTTTTGACACCAACACTTTGAATTGCCAACAGAAAATCGTATTTGACATTTAATTCCAATCACACAGAACCTTTCATTGAAAGTGCTGTCAGTGTACCTTTATTTGGGAGAAGGGGAGACAATATGCTCATGTCTTCTGGTAATTTTTTTTTTCCTTGAAGGAGGTGGGGGTGGAGAGGAGAAAGGAAGAAAAATCAAACTTCAAATAATGTTGAAGATGTACTTTAATCCTCATGTCAGCCTGATGCCGAGTCTACTCCCACATGCCTTCGGTTTTTACATGCTCACAGTTGCAGCATTCCAGCAAGTCTCCTCGTTTGACACAGATTAGGCATTAATTCAGGTCAAATAAGGATTAATTAGTCAGTATAAACTAGCTAGTGGGATCAATGTGCCAACAAGCATTTTAAAATAATCTGTTCTTATTTTGAGTTGGTATTTTCTGAGGGTGGGGCCTCTGGAGTATTTTAAGATTGCAGTAAGGTATCTGACAGAACTGGAAATGAGGAAAAATGTCAGTTTAGCAGTGTTTAAATCTCACTTACCTCTGAAATACCACTTTTCTCAAATTGGGCTCCATGGCACATAGAGAGATGGCAGAAAGGCTGGAAGGAAGTGCTGTGTTCAGACAACAAGAGAACCACCTTCTCAAATCAGGGGTTCTCACACCTGAGAGGGCTTTGGAATCCACTGGGGGGCTCGTTAAAAGGTGGATCGCTGGTGGGTGCCACCCCAGAGTTTCTCATTCAGTGGGGCTGGGGGTGGTCTGGAAATAAGAAATTCCTCTGTGATGCTGATGTGGCTGGCTTGGGACCACGCTTGGAGAATCATTGCTTCAAAATCAATAGCTTTCAGACAGGGCAGAGTGGAAGGGGGGGTATGAGACAAGACGATGGGGTGGGAAGTCATTGAACCCCAACTAATACAGAAAGCACATCAAAACTTTCAGACATGGCAGGTAGGACAAGAGCATGGCCCTAACCCCGACAATAATTGAGGATCAAGGGACCAGTTACCTGGCTTGGCTAATCTTTGCCCTTTTCTTGTTGACTTCCCCACCCTTTGACCATTTGACAATGCAGAGGGAAGGACAGAGTGGGGCAGAGGTCAAACTGATGGCAACTTTTTGAAACACTGAAGATGGGCTAGAAGGGGAAACTAGTGGTTAGGACGATGTTTCCTCATTCTTTGCAGGAGGTACTTCAGTAAAGTGGAAAGCGTACTGGATTGGGATTCAAAAAAATATAACTTCAATACAAGTCTTGGCTTTATTATTCAAAATCTCTAAGCCTCAATTGCTTCATCTATATAATGTGATACCTATTGTAAGAGTATTACATTTTGTATTATATTGTATTGTACAATAATACTGAAATATTGTAATTACAATAGAAATTCCTACTGCTCAGAACTCTCTGCAAATTCAGAAAATGCACCATTATAAAGCTTGACACAAAGCAGTTGCTCATTGAATGCTTGTCTCCTCTCTTTTGTGACAAATATGGATCATGCCGTTTTTTTTTTTCCGAGTAGAAGTAGCTGTGTTTATTGACTCCACTGTTGTTACTGAGCAGATAAAATTGCTTAAAATGGCCTCTTGACTTGGAGGTGATTTTGTTCCCCCGCCTTTGCACAGGTTGGACACCTGTCTTTATGAGAAGCTCCTGAGAGGCCAGCATTTGGGCTGGAGAGGAAGGGAGAGCAAGATGAAAGGCTGAAGAGTGTAAAGAGAAGACGTAGGAGTGGACAGGGAAGTGGTTCTATCCCTTTCTGAGACTCTAGGGCCTCTATAGTGGCATCTGATGCTGCCTAGGAGAGGAAGGCCTGATACTTGCAGTGGGAATTCCACTCAGAGATGCTACTTGGAAGAAAATACCCCACTTACATGAATGTGCCACATACAAGGCATTCTATTCCCATTGCAACAGAGGTGGAAAAGGGCAGCACTTGGTCTTCTTCAGCTAGGCTTTGTGTGGCAAGTAGGTCTTCTGGCTCCTTGATGGTAACTCTCCTGGGCTGACCTGAACCTTCCAGGCCTTTGCATCGTGACCACCCAGCTGGAAATGCCTGACCACAATGGCTGGTGAGGCGGTTCATTCAACAATGATTAGCCGAGCGTCTCCTCTGGGGGTTGCTTTTTAGGGACACGCATGAGTAAGGCACATAACCTCTATGGCCCTTGCCTTCAAGGACTGTAGGATCTGGTGGGGGAGCCATGTAACCCCAAAATTCAATCACAGTATGAAATGTGTTATAACAGAACCAAATAAGATGACAAATGAGAGGCAGGCAACCACTGATTCAGCCAGAAGCAGTCAGGTGGAGTTTTATGATGGGGACCTTGGCCTTGAAAGGAAAGCTCAGCAAAAGCACGTTGGGTCTCCATCCTGGATGAACTGGTGTTGTGGGCCAATTTATCAAAGCAGGGTCTGGAGGCCGGAGTCTAGGGTATTGATGCTGTCATGGTTAGTTTTATATGTCACCTTGTTGGGGACAAGGGGTGCCTAGATTAAACATTATTTCTGGGTGTGTCATGAGGGTGTTTCTGGATGAGATTAGCATTTGAATTGTGGACTCAGTGAAATAGCTAGCCCTCCCCAGTATGAATAGGCTCATTCAACCCTTTGAGACTGGCATAGAAAGAAAGGTTGAGGTAGGAAGGTGACCCTATAGCTTCCCACCTACTTACTGAGCTGAGTTGTTGGTCTTTTCCTGCCCTTGGACTGGGTCTCACACCCTCACTGTTCCTGGTTCTCAGGCCTTTGGATTCAGACTAGAACTGCACCCCCGCTCTGCTGGTTCTCCAGCCTGTAGGCAGCAGGTCATGGGACTTAGCCTCCATAATCATGTGAGCCAATTCCTCATAATAAATCCCTATCATTTCATCTATCGGTCAGTTTATCGAACCTATTATCTAACTATCTGTCATCTGTCTATCATCTTCTATTGGTTCTGTTTCTCTGGAGACCCTAATTCAGGTGCCAGTGGATAAGAAGCTCAGTTTTAAGAATCAGGGCAAATAATCAGAGCAGAAATGCATGAATTCTAAATGCTCAAGAGTATGGAAGTTGAGCTACTTAATTCTCCCTTAATTAAAGGCAAGAGTGGCCCAGAGGTTTGGGAAGGGCTGAACCTTCTCCTGAACCCTGGAGGCTCCAGGAGGGCTGGCAGGACAGGGACCCAGGCAGGCCTTTACTCTCACTGGTTGCATCCTGTGTTCAGGTGGCAGGCATACCAGAGAACACCTTGAAGCCCCTTGTACCACTCCATTCCAGAAGCTGTATGATGCTGAAGGAAGAGACAGGAGGAGGAGAGACCCCTGGGGCTGCTGGTCTGTTACCTTGTGCTGCGGGACAATGCCCTGCTCCTCTTAAGCCTTCCAGCAGGGAGAGAGGGGCTCTTCTTGAATGCCAGCTGCTTCTTTCCCTTTTCCTACAGTCCCTGCCATTTCCTGGGAGTAGAGCAAGGGGTGTAGGGAGCATGTGTGTGTGTGTGTATGTGTGCACAAATGCACAGTCACATGCCCGTTTGCACGTGCTTCCCTGCTGGCCCATGTCTAATACTCTTTGTGCTGTGAGGAGACTTTAGGCAGCAGGTGCAGTGGCCGTGATGACAGCAGGGACCGACATTGTTGAGAAACTAGGAAGATGTGTGAATTGTCCATTTCACACTGCTCCTTTAATGCTGGCACCCGCCCTGGTGATAATGAAACAGGAGGACAGGAAGATTGTGTTTTCTGTTTCTGCTACTGTCTGAGGCAGCTGGCTGCTACGCAATCTTGTGAGAACTGTAGCCGCCTGTCCAGGGTGCTGGATCCCTGTCCACAGGGGTGTCTGTTTATTTCATCTTTCACCATATCAAAGCCTAATTAAAGTAGGCCTATTTCTCCAGTCTTAACCTAGCAAAATGCCTTCTCTGCTTCTCTGAGGCAGACATCCAGCAAACATTTATTAATGATAGTGGTAGGACTGCGCACAAAGAGAATTCTTGGAAATACAGTAGTGATAAGAGTTGGCTGATGCATCTTTGTCCCCCCCACTCAGGTTTGAACAGTAAGAATTAAACATATATTAGTCTATGGATGTTTTTTTCTTTACAGAGCATGGACTTTGCTACATCAAGTTCACTGTGTTACCTTGGGTTGGTAACTTTGTATCTCTGAGTGTTGGTTTCTCCCATTTCCTGGCATTATTATGAGAATCAAAGGAGATTGAATGTACTTAGTATAAATCAACTTGATACATATTACAGGTATGGTTGCAGAACACAGTGGTTAAGGACATGGGATCTAGGCTCAGACTGTCTGGGTTTACTCACTCTGACTCCAGTGCTTACCTGCTGTATGATCTTGACCTCTCTCTGTCTTAGTTTCCTCACCTGGGAAATGGGGATAATAAGAGACCCTACCTGATAGGGTTTTATAGTGGTAAAGTACTTGGAAATCAATTAACTTTAATTTTTGTAAATTAGTTTTTGTAAAATACATGGAATAGGACATATAGTAACTACTATATATGTGTCCATAAAATAAATAAAGTAAATTAGCTATTGTACTACAATGTATCACATGGAGATAATCTCCTGGCTGTGGGACTGGTAGAAAAAATTCAGCCTTTCCCAAATGTGCCACTTTTGTACTATTTCTTTATTGGCCAGCTTTGCCCACAGAATAGACAACCTGAAATCTCAGTGGCTTACAGAAACAAATAGTAGTTCCAGGTTGCTATGAGTCTGCAGGTCTCTGCTCCATGCATCTCATCAATCTGGGACCCAGGCTGAAGGAGTAGGCCCAATGTCAGGCATACCTGCACTTTTAACAGAGAGGAAGATCACTTGGTCTGAGAAGACCCCTGCCATCACATCTAAAACTTCTGTTTGCATGTGACATGGCCGGGTCAGGCAAGACACATGCCAGTTGACCTGAATGCCCAATTCCCTTTCTGGGAAGGGATAATGTACAATTGTGAACAATACAGCTATCTACTACTAGTACCAAGGTAGTGAGGACATATGGCACCAGTTTTCATGAGGAACCTTTGAAAGTATTTAGCCAGGAGAGCAGAATCTCTCAGGGGAGAAGTGGTAGATGTCTCCACGTATGTGAAACTATTTGGTATAAGATTGATGAAATATGTACTGAGTAGTTTTGGATTAGGGAACAAAGCACAAAGTAGATTTGGCTCAACATAAATTCTTATAAGATCTGGCTCTGGCACATGACAATGGATCTCCTTATGGGGAAGCAGGCAACCCAATTACTGGAAATATTCAAGTGGAGGCTTCAGCAGGTTAGTTGAGATGACCTAGTAGGACCTCATTTAACTGAGTGTTTCCTGAAAACATTCTCCTTCTGAATGTAAGTAAACCGTACATACGTGAGTTTGAAAAATAGTTAATTTCGAGTCATTTGGAGTCAGCATGTGTGGCTGTTTAGACACCAATTTTAGCCTTGATTAGGACATCCAATGAGATGCTGTCATCCCTTGTGCTGTTCGTTAACTATTTCTGCCTTCTTCTGAGCATACGGGAGGGTTGCACCTCCTTGCCTGCTCTGCAGTTCGGCATTGTCACGGTACTTTCTTTAACAACTGAAATGTGAGCACTGCTGATGTGTGTTACTTCCGAGGAGAAACTTTAAGAGCCGATGCATGATTCACTGTGTTCCCCTCCCACCTTTGCAGGGCCTGGGCACATGTATCGGATGAAGCCTCTCAGCCTGGGTACTTTACTGACTGCTGAACACAGATACAGATTTTCCTGCCGACCCACGTTGCTTACGTATTATGACTGAGAAATAAACATTGCGGTTAGTCAGTGAGGTTTTTAGGGTCATTACTTGTTACTGCATTATAATCTCATCTAGGCTGTTTACTCATGTTTCTCCCACCATGAGCAGCACTGTCCATCTAGTAGGAATATAATGGGACACGTATGTCATTTTAAGTGTTCTAGTGGCCTTGTTAAGAAAGTAAAAAGAAACAGGTGAAATTAATTTGAAGAATATACTTAGACCCAATATATCAAAAATATTATCATTCCAATGTGTAATCAATTTTAACAATTATTGAGATAGTTACACTATTTTTACCACCCAACGGCTTCAAACTTTGGTGTGCATTTTATACTTGGTGTGTATTTTATAGCACATCTCAACTTGAGTTCACAGTGCTTCAAGGCATAGCCAGACCAGGCAACTGAGGTCTAATGTCTTTGAGAATAAAAACCGACTTTCCAGTGACCTGGTTCAACAGAGACAACGGGCTCTTTTGCTCTGGATTATGCAATTGGACCGGTATTCACTATGTGGAGGGGAATGATTAAGCATTATTTATAAGCAAAGCAGAAGGTCTGTTATGTTGATTTTCGGGTAAATTGGAGGACAGTGGAACCACATTCTACTTTTTATCAAGAGTCTGAAAAAGACTACTAGTACTAAAGAGGAACTATGACTCAAACAAGATTGTGTTTTAAATAAGTGGGTAATGCATCCGTCCTCATATACATCACATCTCTGCATCTATAAATACGTGTGTGTGGTTTGTAGGAAAAATTCCCCTCCTAGCTGCCACACACAGGTTAGCACTGTTACCGGCTCCATGGGTCTCCTTTCAAGGGCTCTTCATGCATACATAAACAAGTGTGAATTTCTCTTCCAAACTATCTTTGACACAGAAGGTCTTGTACTATGCACAGTGTTCAGTACTTTACTGATTTTGCTTTTTTAACTTAAAAAGAATACATATGGGAGCTCTTTCTATGATTACACAGAGTTCCTTGTTGTTTTTTCCCCTTTCTTTTTCTTTATGTCACAGCCCATTGGATTATTATAGGAATAATTTATTTAGCTAGTCCTCTATTGATGAACAGGGAAGTCATGCTTTTATACAAACAATGCTGAAATAAATAACCTGTGTCCATGTCATTTTGTCGGTGTGTAAGTATATCAGAAAGATACATCCCAGAGGGGGCATCACTGGCTGTAAAGGACCAAAGATTTACTGATTCAAAGATTTATTGATATTTTCTCAACTTGCTTTATCATGGACAAAGAGAATTGAATTTCTCTTCTGCAACTGGCAGGTTTTTGTTTAGCTTTCTATATGTGTAGATACTTTCTGCTTTATGAATATTGCTGCTGTGTAATTGGGTATATAAATCATAACTGTTATATCTTAATTTGAATTGTACCCTTCAGAGTTATGAAATGACCTTCTTTGAATCTATTAATGCTTTTTGGCATCTATTCCACCTTGCCTAATATTAATATCATAAACCCTGCTTTTGTTGTGTTTGCATTTGCCTGGCATAACTTTGTTCAGTCTTATTTTTTTAAATCATCTTGTTTTACATACCTCTCTTTATAGCACAGAGTCTGGCTTTTTTTTGTGATAGGATCTGAAAAATGATTACTTTTAATATTGATTGAGGTTGATTTACATACTGATATGTAGGGTTGGTTTAGTCTTTCATATTATTTTATGTGTGTTCTTATAATTGCTTCCTTTTAAGCACTTAACTCTATGATCTTTGCTGTGTGTGTGTAGTTTTTCTGATACTTAGGAAGGTTGGTGTTTTTGTTCTCATTACTGTCATAAGATTAATGATGGCTTTATATAATTCTCGAAGTCCGTATTTCTTTACATCTATCTAATAGTTTCCTTCTATGAACAGTTATAGACTTAATGTGTTTCTTCTTCTTTTGTGCTTCCTTCCTTCTCTGGTTTCTCCAGTTTAGTCAATACCATTATCTTCCCTGCAGTTTAAACTGTCAATAGCTCTTACTACTTCTCATGCACCTCGATTGCTTGGTTTTTCAGCTTCAAATATTCTCTGATTCTCCTATGTTGCCGAGAAAGTAAACGCTAAAATTACTACTGTGTTTTCTTCCTTCTCTGGTTCACTTTTTTTGTGTGCGCCAGTATCATTTTTAGATCATCAGGGCTTACGACACTCACATCCTCTCCTGTTATCCAAATCTGTGTGTATTTCATTTTTTTGCTGTACCCCCGTGTGTATTTGAGCCAATTCTTTCACTCTAGGACCCCAGGCATTTCTCACATGGCTGTGGATAATCCTCTTGAAGTTAACTCAGGAAGGGCTGTGGGACGAAGATCCTTGAGTTTTTGTAGGTTCACAACTGTTTCTCCTTGGTTGTTATACTGGGAGGATACTTTGGATAAATAGAAAATTTTTGGCTCAGACATCGATTCCTTGAGGAGTTTTAGACATTTCTCCAGTGTCTGCAAGTGCTGAAGGCTGCCATGGAGAAATCTAAAGTCAGCCTGATCTTTTTCTCTTGTAATTGAACTTTTAAATGCCAGATCAAAGGATTCTTTATCTTTAAAGTCCAGCAGCTTTGCTAGGCGATGTCTCAGTGTTGACTATTCTGGGTCAATCTCCCTGACTGGGTATTCCTTCTCAACATGTGGAGCCAAGCCTTTTATTTCAGGAGAGTTTTCTTAAATTGTATTGTTAAATATTTGTTTTCCTTTATTGTTCTGGTTCACTTTATTTTTCATATTTTAAGGGAATCTGACATTGGATTTCCTCTGCCTGCTATTTACATCTTAATTATCTCTCATGTTCTGTAACTCTGTGTTGCATTTTGTGTCCTTTTATTCAAGTTTCACAAAGCTATCTCTACCTCCTTTTTTCTGTTTTGAGCAGTGTCTGTTCCCCTTTCACACCTTCATATTTTGTTTTCCCTTCTGTGATGTTGGTTCTATATTTCCTACTCATTTCCGGAGTTTTGCCAGCCACATTACATTGGGAACATTTGGAAATTAATCATTTTTCTGCCTTTGCCCATACTTTTTCTTATGGAGGCACTGCATTGCACTGAACCAATTATCTATATTATTATCATTGCTGTTGTTATCTATCTGTAAATTCTATGACTCATTCCAGAAATGAGTAGTGATAATAATCCTGTCATTGTTATTCACCATGCAATGGCTGGGTGTTCTGAGCCAGCCTGTGGAGGGAAGATTCTATGCGTGGAGGGGCAGGGCAGCCTCTGAAGCTTCTTCTTCTGTTCCACAGAGACTAGACTGTGCAGTCCGTGACTCTCCGTGCATCCTGCCGCCTCTCTGCTACTGTGAGCCAAGTGGGCCCCAGAGGGCTTAAGTGACCGGTTCTGTTCACCCAGTCTCTGTAAACATGGCACGCAGATTCTGCTCTTCTGGCTGATCCTCACCTGCAGGCCATGCCAGTTAGGTGGCACTTCCTGCAATCTGTCCTTGCTGGGCTCTCCTGTCTCTCTCATTGCTTCTACACTTTACTTCCCCAACTGACTCAGCCCAATCTCCACCATGTGGGGGGTCTTTACATGTACTTTGGAATCTGGATGATATCTATCTCCACATTCTGAGGAAACTATACTTTGTGCAGTTTATAATTCTCATTTTGCTTTTCTGTGATTTCCAGTGGGAGAAGGAATAAAACAAGGGGGCAGCTGCTTTTTTATGTGGCCATGTTCATACCAGAAGTCTTGCTTCTCAAACCAACTTGAAATCCATGTATTTCAGTGGATATTCTTTTAGAATATAGTTGTGTAGCTTAATTTAAAGCCTGGGGTGCTTGAAGGTAAATAAAAGTGGTTGCTATATGAAATAGAATGTTCTCTTGGTGAGGGACAAAGAATGCTTGGGACAGTGTTATTCTCCACACTGGTGGTGCTTTTACTATCTACCAATTATGGATAACTTTCTAAAGAATCCAGAATAGAGGATTTTATAAAGTAATTAGCATATGTATGATTTATACCTGCAGGTCCTCAGAGTGGCTGTCCTGTTTATTGGTTTCTGACTGAAAGCCAAAGAAAGAATGGCTCAAGTTCTGTGATGTCAAAACAGCCCTGGGTACTAGTGCAGAGTGCTCGCATGCAAGCAGGGAGTGTAAATGGGCGCAAGGTTTCTGGAGGGACTCTGGCAAGCTGTGACAAGAAACTGAAGAGAAAAAAATCTTACCTTTTCATCCATTAAGCCTTTCTTTTTAGGAATTCAGCTTACAGATACAATCAGAGACACAGAAACTGCTTGAATGTTCTAGGGTACTAGTTCACTGTGGTGTGTTCATCTGATGGAGTAAAAATCACTAATTAAAATAATCTTTCTGTAAATATTTTAGTGATGTAGGAAAATGCTTCTGATATATTAGATATATAGATAAAATCTGATATATAGATATATAGATAAAAATCTATAAGCCATGTGATTTTAGTTATGAGAAATGTGCAAAGAGAAATGACTGGAAAGAAACATACCAAGCATTAATAATGATCACTTTTGGTTATGATACCATGGAGCCATACTTATCTTCTCTTTCTACTTTGCAGTATTTTGAAGTTTTTATACACTGAGCATTTCATATTGTCCTTTTATTTTTAATTTGATTTTTTAGGAAATGCATGCATGTGGGACAAAATTCTAAAGGTATAAAGATATACCATGAACAGTTAATTGCCCATCTCTACTTCTCATTCATTCACTCATTCTTTTTTTTAATTTTAATTTTAGTTTTTTTATTAAGGTATCACTGATACACACTCTTATGAAGGTTCCACATGAAAAACATTGTGGTTACTATATTCACTCATTTTATCAAGTCCCCCCCATACCCCATTGAAGTCACTGTCCATCAGCGTAGTAAGATGCCAGAGTCACTACTTGTCTTCTCTGTGCTACACTGTCTTCCCCCTCCCACCACACCATGTGCACCAATCATAATACCCCTTAATCCCCTTCTCCCTCCTTCCCCACCCACCCCTCCCCTTTGGTAACTGCTAGTTCCTTCTTGCAGTCTGTGAGTCTGCTGCTGAATTGTTCCTTCAGTTCTGCTTTGTTGTTATACTCCACAATGAGGGAAATCATTTGGTACTTTTCTTTCTCCACCTGGCTTATTTCAGTGAGCATGATACCCTCAGGCTCCATTCATGTTGTTGCAAATGGTAGGATTTGTTTTCTTCTTATGGCTGAATAATATTCCACTGTGTATATGTACTACATCTTTATCAGCAGCTTAGGTTGCTTCCATATCTTGGCTATTGTGAACAGTGCTGTGATAAACATAGGGGTGCATCTGTTTCTTTGAATCTGAGATCTTGTTTCCTTTGGGTAAATTCCTAGGAGTGGAATTTCTGGGTCATATGGTATTTCTATTTTTAGTTTTTTGAGGAACCTCCATATTGCTTTCCACAATGGTTGAACTAATTTACATTCCCATCAGCAGGGTAGGAGGGTTCCCCTTTCTCTGCATCCTCACCAACATTTGTTTTTCCTAGTTTTTTTGATGTTGGCCATCCTAACTGGTGTGAGGTGATAGCTCATTGTAGTTTTAATTTGCATTTCCATGATAATTAGCAACGAGGAGCATCTTTCCATGTGCCTGTTGGCCATCTGAATTTCTTCTTTGGAGAATTGTCTCTTCATATCCTCTGCCCATTTTTCAATTTTTTAATTGGGTTGTTTGTTTTTTGGGTGTTGAGGCATTTGAGTTCTTTATATATTTTGGATGTTAACCATTCACTCATTCTTCAAAGTTCTTTTCCATGGAGGCAACAATATTATTAGTTTCATGGGTATTCTTTAAGAGATATTCTATGCATCTTTAAGAGATATTCTATTCCACCCACATATCTTCTTTTTCTCTCCCTGTCTTATATAAACACTAGCATACTTATATACACACCATCCTGTTCTTTTTTTTAAAAAACAATAATATATCTTGGCAGTGATGCCATATCAATATATAAAGAGCTTATTAAAATTTAAGAATGGTGCATAGGATGGTTGCATAGGATGGTTGCACAGAATTCCATTCTTTGGAGATACCTTAATTTGCTTAAGTCAATACTTACAGTATCAATCTTTTTGTTGAGTTATGAACAATGTTGTGATGAATAGCTTTGAACTTATGTCATTTCAAACATGTATGACTTTTATAATCAGTAACAGCTGATTACACCTGTTAGAGGGCTCTGAGAGGTGGCTTGTCAAAGGGGCAAGTGCTTGTCCACATCCAGCATGAGGATGCAATGTTGATCGTAAAAAGCCTGGGATGGGCAGGAGAGACAGGAAGGAAGGAAGCTCTCTCGGGGTTGAGGGATGAAAGCTGTGTTGTAGAGCATTGATTAAGTTAGGTCTATTTCTCTAGTAGCAGTTAATTCACTCCAGGGACCTTTGTCCACCTAACTTGCAACCATGGAACATCTCATTTAAAACTCTTTGCTGATAGTCTACTGTGTTATTTCACAGTTGTATGGAGCTTACAATTCTTTAAGTCATGTCTACAAGCTTTACCTCATTTGACTCTTGGTTACCTGATAGAATTAGGTATAGCAGTTAATACCCCATTTCATGGGTGAGAGCAATAAGCCCCCATTTAGTTACTGGGCTAGCTCTGTCCAGTTGCAGCCTCTGGTCTCTTTCTTCCTGACTATGATGTGCATTACAACTTTAGCCCTCTCAGCTTCTTTCTTCTGACAGCCATTTATTGCTAGACAACTCATTTACTTACTAGGGGCAATATTTCACCACCAGCTTCTCTTGGAGATTTTACCAGGATGTCACATTGCTTAAAACCAGACCTTCGATGTTTGATTTCTTTATTGAGATTTTATGGCTCTGGTGGACTATTTCCAACTAAAAATATTGCAGCCATTCTCATTGGCATTGAACTTTAGGGCCTCTGTCTTGAATTTATCTCAGGGCTGGAGCAGACCCAGACCTATTTTCTGAGGAAAATCTTGGCCCTGCATGGGGCTACTTACTCAACTCACCTCAAGCTTATAACCTGGTTGGGCTCCCTCATTTATAGTCAAGGATGTCACACATGCTTTCTGCTCTGCTGGTTGTTAAAGCATAAAGATCAGCCCTTAATCAGCAGTATGGAGTATCTGCCCTCCAAGTCCTTGCTGGAGGGCAAACCCCTGAATTCTCTGATGCCTAATTCTTAATCAACACTCAGCAAAACACTAGCCTTCTACTCGGATTGTCTATATATCCTTTATTGTCACCTATCTGTAATACCTTTCTCTTTCTAAACTCAAAATTAAAATTTTAAGGTATTCATTAATTCAATCAACAAATAGACATAGAGTTTTACCAGATACTAGTACTCAGTGCCAGTCTAGTAAATGTTGGAAAGTACAGTAGTGAATAAGACAAAGTTCCTACTCTCAAAGAGTTTACATTGTAACTGGAAGAGATACTAAATGTCTAGATAGGTAGACATTAAATAAGTCAATATATAGCATGGCAGATAATGATAAATGCCATAGAAAAATTAATCAATTTAAGGGAAATAAAGTGAAAAGATATGTGTGTGTGTGTGTGTACACTATTTCATATAAGTAGGGTTTGGGAAAGCTTCTTAGTCATACAACGCTTGGCTAGAGACCATAAAGAAATGAAGGCATGTGGTCTTAGACACTGGAGGGAAGAGCATTCTGGGCAGGGGCCATGGGGGCACTGAGGTCATTAAGCTTAACTGGGCTTTCATGTTTGGGGAACAAGGAGACCAGCATGGCTGGAATAAAGATAGAGGGAGAAAGTGAAAGAATGGAAATCAAAAAAGTGACGGTGGTACAGGGGAGGGTGCCAAGGTTGGAGCAGGTGACAGATCACCCATGGCTGCCTGTGCTGTATCAGGCAGGGCTTTCCAGAGAAACAGAACCAATAGTATATATATACGTGTGTGTGTGTGTGTGTGTGTGTGTGTGTGTGTGTGTGTGTGTATGTATATATATGCATATATGTGTGTGTATATGTATGTGAAGTGATTATGTATATGTTACTATATCTGTAGCTATGTCATCTATCTATCTATGTACAAAATTAAGAGATTTAAGAGGAATTGGATTACACCACTATGGAAGCTGAGCAGTCTCACGATCTCCCACCGCCACGCTGGAGCCAGGAGAGCCCGTGGTACAGTTCCATTCTGAAAGCCAGCAGGCGTGAGATCCAAGAAGAGCCAGTGTTTTGTTTTGAGTCCAAAGGCAGGAAAAGAACAATGTCCTAGCTCAAATCAATCAGGCAGGAGGGGTTCCCTCTTACTCAGCCTTTTTCTATTCAGGTCTTGAATTGATTGGAGGAGGCCCTCCCACATCAGGGAAGACCATCTGCTTTACTCAGTCTACTGTTTCAAATGTTACTCTCATCCAGAAACACCCTCACAGAAACACCCGGAATGCTGTCTGACGGAACACCTGGGCACCCTGTGGCCCTGTTCAGTCGACACATAAAGTCAAGCATCACAGGAGGCAATAGTAATTTTGGCTTTTACTGGAGAGTTCTGAGCAGGAGAGAGGCTTGAGCTGTCCTAAGTTCCAGCAGGACTCCTGGCTGGTGCAGGGGGAGGGCAGAGGCAGGAGTTAGGAGGCATCTGAAATGATCTAAGTGAGAAATAAGAGTGGCTTAGGCTAGAATGGAACTGGTGGAGATGGTGTGGAAAGGTTCCAGACACATTTTTTAGATACATTTTTTAGAGCCTCCTGGGCCACACAGGGCTTTGTCCCTTTTGTGACAGCACCTCTCATTTTGGACTATAATTATTCACTTGTTTGTCTTCTGCATTGGCTATTTATCAGTCTTTGTAAAAACAATAACAATGTAGTAATAATGGCTAACAGCTGCTGAGCTCTATTCTGTGTCAGTGACTGAGCCAACTGATTTATATATATTAACTCATTTGATTTTCATATCAACCCTATGAACATATTATTAACCCAGTTTTATATATGGAGTTCTTAGAGTCTGGAAATATGGATGTTATAATTTTATATTTCAACAAAATATAAAGATTATATTTCAAATCTTTATATTTGAAGATGTCCTTAATGACATTTTATACTTGTCTTGTTTTCCAGACTTATGGACAGCCTGTTAATGAGGTTTAGACACAACATTGAGAAACTTGGCTAAGTTCTCACACCTGTAAATGCCTGCCACTCTGCTTAGTACCTTGCACGTATTGAATGAGAGGAATTCATTGCTTTGCAAATATTTCTGAGGCCCATCATGTGCCAGACACCCAGGGAATGAGGACACACCATTGAAAAATGGTTGCTTCCCTTGTGAAGCCTGTGTGCTAATGCAATCATGTATTTGGGGTCCAGGGAGTTAACCCATTTTGGCATGAGTGGAAGAATAGAAAGAAGCCTTGGCCTGGTGAGTAGGCTTGAGATAGCTGAGAATCAGATGAGCTTTATTTAGAAAAGAGGCAACACATCCAGGTAGGTGAAGACAAGGAGAGCTCTGGGGAGTGAGATGAGGAAGGGCTTTGTCTCCCTACTCATCCTTCTACAGTGTGATTGCTGAAAAGTACTCGCTAGATTGAAAATCCTACTCCTTCTATTTGGTGCTTGGCCAACAGGACACCTCCTCAGTGGAACGTCAAAGCAAGTGACTGAGCAGCAAGAGAAATCGCCCCCAAGCTGGAAGAACACGTTGCCTCTGCGGCTGTCGCTGTTTAGAGAGGCTCAGCGGCAAGCAGCTGTGGTTGGCATCAGAGCATATGGCTAGATTGGGTGTGGCCCAGATTCCACTCAAGTGCCCTTAATGAGCCAGCAGCTGCTTCCGCCACTGCCTCATTGTCCCTGCCCCAGTGCCCCAGCATGCCCTGCCATCTCCAGGACAATCTGCTCTTGGGGGAGCGCTGGAAGCAGTGATCCTGAGATAAGATCACCTGTTGGCCCTGTAGCTCACCAAAGAAATGGGCAACACAGAGAGCTCCCAGGGGTCAGCTCTCCTTGGAACTTGGTGAAGGCTCCAAAAATAAAAAGCACAGAATAAAAATAGCCCTTATGCAGCAAGTTCAACTTTAATGTAAGGCATCATCAGCTGCTGGCAATGGCTATCTGGGGGAAGATCCAGTGTGTGGGTTGTGGTAGACACTAAAATTATCAACACCTGGGTCCCAATACTGGTGCTGGAAGACATTGAGCAAATCACTAAAATGCAATGAGCTATAGTTTGTCTTTGGTAAAATTCAAGAATCAGAGCAGATAATAACTACCACCACCACTACCACGATGGCATTTTATTATGCTCATTGTGTGCGAGGCACTGATCCAAGTGTTTTCCGTGGATTAGGTACGTGAATATCAGCTATCTCTATTTCAAATGGCTGTCTCCCCCCCATTTCAGAAGAATCCCTTTTTCCCCAGTGAAATCTTCCATGGAACCCACATTTAAAATAGACCTTCTTTATGTGAAGCAGAAACAGGGGTCAGGACTTCCACCCTTTCCAGCCATTCAGCTTCCCCTCCTGCCCTAAAGGATCTCCATCGAGGATCAGAGATACAAGACTTCTGGTGAGAATGTTGTTTCCTGTAGCTGCTGTGAAAACCACCACAAACTTGGTGGCTTCAAACAGCACATACTTGTCCTCTCACTGTTCTGGAAGCCAGAAGTTCAAAGTCAGTGCCACTGAACTAAAGGCAAGGTGTTGGCAGGGCTGGTTCCTTCTGGAGGCTCTTGGGGAGAATCTGTTTTCATGCCTTTTTACTTTTCTGGAGTCTGCCTGCATTGGCTGGCTCCTGGCCCTTCCCCACATCACTGCAACCTCTTGTTTACACCTCACATCACCACTCCCCTTCTGTAGGCAGATCCCTGCCAGTCTCTCTCTTATGAGGACACTGGTGATTACAGTGAACCTACCCAGATAATTCACTATAATTCCCTTAGCTCAGGATCTGTAATTTAATCACACCTTCAAAGTCCTTCTTACCATGTACAGTAACACTCAGAGGCTACAGAAATTAGAGGGCTGTTACCTATTATTCACCCCACCAGGGGACCGTCTGTCACCTCACTCTGGTAGCTCTCCCACACACTTAGAATTGAATAATAATAATGTACACTTAATGTATTGATCGATCCTTTTCAAAGGCCCCCCTACCCTAATCTGCTCTGTTTTGATCTCCCCTATGATGCTGTGCCATGTATCAGACAGGGTGTGTTCTCAGAAGCTAAGCCAGGTGTAGCATGGAGCTGGTTGACATGGTGGGGGTCCCAGTGCCCCTCTGTTGGCCATGCTAAGGGTGTCTTTGATCATTGCAGCAATGTCAGTAACAATGATTTCCCCCTTCATGATTAGCTCCACTCAAGCGGAGTCTAAATTATATCAAACAGCTAGTCAATTTGGTCAATTTACTCAGTCTGTCAATTTAGCAGAAAATAAAAAAATAAATTAAATTAGTGGTTTGAGTGAATTGACAAATTGTTTCACTGACTCAGTTGAGTCAGGAAACCCTGCATAGACAGTTCCAGAGACGAGATTCCCACTATTAATTTTCCTAATGGGGCACTCTGTAATCATGGTGATGAAAACAATATCCTTTCTCTGCATTTTCAGAGATTATAGCTCTTTCAAGAAGGTTCATAGTGATGATCTAATTTTGTTGTGCCAACACCCTGAGGCAGTGAGGACAGCTGAGGAGACTGAGACAGGGTGGCCAAATAAAAATTTTAAAGCTTCACAGCAACAAAACAACATCAAAATATACCTCCTAAAGTGTGCTAAGAACTGATGTAAACACCTTATGTAAATTAGCTCATTCAATCCTTTCCACAAACCTATGAGATAGATAAATATCCTTATATTATCCAGATAATTTTATAAGAAGTGAGTTAAAGGCTGAGCTGGGATTCAAACATAGGTCTTCTAACAGTCTGCTTTTCTTTCTAGATCAGTTCTTAACCCTGCCTGCACATTAGTTTCATTAAAGGGCCTGCAAATATGAGAAGTCATGCACGTAAGATTCTACATCACAGGTCTATTTGCAACATCAAAGAACTGGAAATAACCCAGGAAGAGCTATGGCACATTCCTGCGATAGGGTATTATGCAGCTGTGGAAGCCATGAGGAAGGTATCTACAAAGCATGAGACAGCAATCTCCAGGAATCAGTGTGAGAAGCTGTGTGGTGTACTACATTTACGCAAGAAAGGAGTGGATGATTTGTTTTCTGGTGAGAAACTCTACGGGACACATGTTCTCATTTTTTCATTAAAATTTTTGCATAGTTAAAGAGAAAGCAGGAAACTATAGATTAAAAGAAAATAAAGAGATCATCAGTGGATTGTAGAACATAGAAAAACTAAGAAAAATTTAAAGTGTTTTCAGTAATCATATTGTTGATAGTAGTTGATACCATCATTCAGAGACTGTTGTGTGTGGTAAGGGATAAAACAAATGAATTATTCTGTACTAGGATTTTTTTTAATGGGAGAAAGGGGTTATACATGTAAGACCCATGAGACAAGTAAAAACCCTGTAGCCCAGAATTTGAACTGAAAGTGTGATATAAACTCATATTTTTTTCTTAAAACATAAAACTTTTTTTCCAGCTATGTCCACTGAAAAGGCCTAGAAATAATCACCAACTCAGCAGCAGCAAGCACCCTTAGCACCTGGATTATGACCTCTAAATACTCTTTTGCAGAAAACCAAACCAGAACTGTTTAGAAAAATGGATGATTCTAGTTCAGGGTAGGAATGTACACATAAGCCTGGAGCATCTTGTCCTACAGGAGTGCAAGGAAGCTGTTAACAATGACAAGATCACCTCAAGAGGACTCAGGAGAAATTGAATAGACTCCCACTTGCCAAAGGGAGAATGATTTGAGCAGAATAACAATAATAATAGTGATGGATGGAAACACATCAAATATACTTCTATTAATGAATTATTAATGACATTCTACAAGCAAACAACTACAAACCTTTGGCCATATTTGGAGGATGCTAGAGAACCAGTCCCTTATTTATTTTATTTTGTCTGGCAAATTGGGTTTTATCGACTTGCTATAGCGAAGGAGGGAGGACCATAGAGGGAATCTTGACTGTCTCCCCAGACACAGGGAGAGAGGGAAGTATGATTGGATTTTTAGGGAAGGTGGTGTTTACATAAAATTCAAATGAAACAGAATTTGGTAGGCTCAAGGTAATGCAGGTCTGAGGATCCCACTCAGGGCCCTTTTCCTTAGAAACTCCAGAGTTAAGATAAATGCAGGATATTGTTGCCAGAAACCCTTCTTCAGAAACCCTGCACCTCACCAGCCCCTTATTTTAAGAACTGGCAAATAAAGAGAAGCTATCAAGCATTTATGCTGCCTTTCCTATTTGAACTTTAGCTCAGGTAACCACAGAGTTGATAAAAGGAAGTTTCTCTGCATAGGAGTATTCCAGCTAACAAAAGAAGGAATCATAGAATTGGAACATTATTGTTTTGAAAGCCCTAAAAAATCAATGAATCTAGGCAATGATTATTAATGACTAACATCACAAAAAAGAGACAACTAGACATTAAATATCTTTGGACTATAAAATACCACTTATGAAGTAGTGTTATCAAATAATCCAAATTTGAATTTTATTAGGCCTTCATGCCTAATAACTAATTTACAGGAAATACAGGGGTAGAAGAACATGTTAAATCACACCATGGGGATTCAATCAGAAAAAACAGATGGTAAAAACTCTATAGGACACTTATCCTCATTTCTTTAAATGAATTTCTTTTTTTTAAAGAAATTGTATCACAGAAAAGAAAAATAGCACATTAACTTAGAGATTAAAAGGATTTTAGGAGATATATTAATGAATTGTAGCACATGGAATTTGCATTCCCACTAAAACAAATGGTTAAAAAATATCGAATGAGAGGAAATTAAATTTTGACAGATTATTTGAGGAATTATTATAAAGAGAGATTATTATTATTATTATTGGTTTGATATAGCATTGGGGTTATCTTTTAAGAAAGAGCCCTTATCTTTCAGAGATATATTCTGAAGTTTGACACCTTGGATTTGTTTCAAAATAATTGTATTTTGGGGGTCAAGAAGTAGGTGGGGAAAGAGTGAAACAGAATTTGGTTCTGAGCTGTTCATCACTGAAAATGGAAGAGGTACTTGGGAGTTCAGCCTACTGTTCTATATTGCATAGTCTTAAATTTTTCTGCATAAAAAGTTACAAAATTTGCAGAGAAGAACTCTTAGTTAATTGTCTATGGTAGTGCCTGGGCTCAGTTTTGCTTTTGTTTTGGTTGGAAATCTCCCTTACGTGATTTTAATGTATGGCCCAAATTCCAGACCCTCCCTTAATTTTCCTTAACCTGTCCCCAGGAGAGTTTGGAATTCAGCCCCAGTAGAGAGATACTGTTCAAGGGAAATGAACCCCCTCTGCAATTCCCCTCATCTCTGCATTTTCCCAGTTATCTCAGCTTCA
Organism: Manis javanica; assembly: GCF_040802235.1. Lineage (NCBI taxonomy): Eukaryota > Metazoa > Chordata > Mammalia > Pholidota > Manidae > Manis > Manis javanica. Next base: position 38,496,644 of record NC_133165.1, on the reverse strand, counting down.
GGGTTGCAAGATGTATTTTCCTATTAGTTTTTCTTATTTCCCCAGCTGGTTTGAAACTTCTGGAAGTTAATAGCCATTTTGTATTTGACTTGTTTTGCTCTTGGGGCCTCAGAATGCCTGCTAGTAATGAACTGACCCATTTTTAGAAACAGGGTTCGGTTCTGAAGACTTCTTTGTCTCCTTTGCTCAAAGAGGAAATGCCCATCTTCATGGGCATGTGTGTGCATCCCACTTCAAGCCAGTTTCAGAATGCTTGTTGCTCTGGAAAGAAAATTCACAGTCTCTCCAAGGAGTCAGGGACCAGCACGGAGGAAGAAGAGGTGTGAATGGTTCCCTAAGGGGCTTCTTCTGCCCACCCATTGAGTATTCTGCCAGGGCAGGGAGGCTATTTAGGAAGCTACTTCAAGGGGATCCCATGGGACTGGAGGGCAAGGATTGTTTGCACTACAGCTGCTGAGCTCTCAGGAGGTATGTAGACTCAAGGACTAACTAACTCTTAATCCCATGGACAAAATGTCAGATGAGGTAAGAACTTCCCTAGAGCTTGCTGGGGGAGAGTGCTGGGGTTGTTAGCTGTGCCTAGAAACATGGGTTGGGTGCAGTCCGTGCTGTTGGCCAGGGGTCTGCACTGAGCAGGGCCCTGCACATGGTTTAATGCTCTGCTGTCACTGTCTTGAAATTACTAATAACTTTTAAACAGGAGGTCCCACATTTTTATTTTGCCATGGACCCTGCAAATTATGTGCTGGTTGGGGGGAACAATTTTGAATATGACATTGTGGGGTCAAACCATCTCTTGATCCAGGCCCAATAGATCTTGTGCCAAGTTTGAAGCATGGAGGAAGGATGTGTAAAACAAAAAGCAAGAAAAGCCAGAAATGGACAGAGGGATGCTACAGTAAGCAGGAGACTGATGTACTTTAGCAGTGGTGCAAGGACTTTTCCTCCCCATGGGTCTTTTTTGAGCTGATGTCAGCAAGAATAGGGCTGGAGAGATCAGGTATCTTCAGTTTAGGAAATGAATATGCAGAGGCTGTGCCAGCCACCCAGAACTCTGTATGTGGAAGGGTGACTTTTAAGAAGTAGTAATGTTTCAGAGATTTTCCTGCTCAGAGCCCTGAGTTCTGAGTGACACAGCCAGTCTACACACTGGAGCCAGTTTCAAACCCAGGTGAGCCAATTCTGAACCCATTCTCCAGCCTGTTTCATGTGAGTCCTGTTATGTAGGGCTACCTGTACGTTCATTGGCTCATTTACCAGGCACAAACACACACACATATATTTTTACAAAATATATACATATACCTTTCTGTATGTCTATGTATATGTCTATATATATACACACAGACATACACATGCATACAGAGATACAGACTCACACACACACACACACCCAGAATTCCAGATACAGTTTTAGGCCTTGGAGGTCTAATGTCAAACAAGATTACCAAGGTCTGTGTTCTCATCATGCGGGACAAGGAGGCAGATGAATAGTATTCTGGAGGGCAGAGATGAGAGTTCCAGATAGTGTCTGAAATGTGGGGGCAGGTGTTCAGTGGCTCACTTATAGCTCAGTCACCCTCTGAAATTTTGGCCCAACCCTGAAAATAATTGATCCACTGTTGTTTCCTTCATTTTCAAACATGCCAGATAGTAGAATTTAACTAAAAGAGACACAATTGGATATCATCATAAGAGCCAAATGAACCTCTGAATATTATTTTACAGCAGTGGTTCTCCAAATGAGGTCCTGGACTGGCAGCATTAACTTCATCTGGGAAATGTGGTTTCTCAAGCCTCACCCAGACGGCCTGAATCAGAAATCTTGGGGTCGAGTTCAACCATCTGTTTTAAGAAGTCCTGTGGGTGATTCAACTGCTTGGTGCAGTGGAGAACCACTGTTGTAAACCACCTCCCCATGGACCTTGAGCTCTGCTTGGATGATTCTGACACCCTCTCACATTCGAGAACCTTACTGGTCATCAACTCTCTGTCTCCTGTGCCCTGATTCACAGCTGGGCAGCTGTATAGCTTCCTAGTTACTTGCTTATTGTTTCCAGCCTTTAAAATCTACTTCATGGAGTTTTCATTGGGCTACAATTCCACCTAGCTCAAGAGCAGAGGGACATGGAGGGGGAAATGTGCCTGACAGAAGAAGACAAAGAGGTGGGATCGGGTATGTGGTTTTGTCAGTGGCTGCAGTCCCTCTTCTCCCCCAAGTTATCTATTCCCTTCTGTTCCCTTCCCTTCCCTTCCCCTCCCTTCCCTTCCCTTCCTTCTTTTCTTTCTATCATCTATTATCTATGATATATCATCCATCCATCCATCATCTGTCTGTCTTTCTGTCTCTACATGTCTTTCTTCTACTAACTATCTTATCTGACTGTCTGTCAGTCTGTCCATCTGTGTACCTTTCTGTCTATGTATTTGTCTACATATTTGTGTGTTTGTGTAGGTATCAGTGTATCATCTGACAAAGGGCAGTGGAAAGGGAGAGGAAATAAAGCGGAAATAGGGTTCGAGTAAATTTTTCACCTTTAGGAGCCTCAGACTCTTCAAATGTCAAAGAAGTGTGTGTGTGAGTGTGAGCAAGTACATATGTGGTTGTTGTAATACTATTACTCCACACGATTATTGTAAAGCTGTAAGGTGAGTACATATTTTGTAACAGTTTCTGAAACATGTAGAAGGTGATCAGTTAGTGGTAATAGCAGTTGTGTCTGAAAGGGGGATGAAAGGCGGGGAGGCTGGTGGGGAGGAGGGAGGAGCAGGCTGAGCAGGAGGGCAGAGGTACAGAGGGCACGGCCTGTTCCTGGCTAAGGGGCCGCTGGGAAGATAAGGTGAGTGGGTGGGGCGGAGGTGGCAGGGAGCAGGCTAAGTGAAAAGATGGGATCGTGCAGGCAGGAGTTGAGGCAGGAGAACCAAGTGGCATTATAATAAGGTGCCTCAGAAATAAGAGGGTAAAGCACTTTTTATGGCAGCAATTAAAGAACCTAAATGAATTGCGAGTTTATGTTTCAGGAACGGAGACTGCCAGACTGCCTGGGGATGCTTCTCCCACAACTTTCCCACCCACTTCCCACCAACTTGTGAAAATATATACCTGCTTCTCCCTCCAAGTCATTCTACCAGCTAATTATCTGTAAAGATTCAAATCATGAACTGAAACTCCAAAGGTTTTATGGGCATTAGGGGAGCATTAAATAGGAAGACTGGAAGCAAAATTACAGCTCCCCAAAAGAATTTTTTGGGGGGGATTGATAAATATCTGCTTTTAATTAAAAATATAAAACAGTGAGTTCCCCTGTACACAAGCAGGAAAGTCTTTGGGGCTTAGTCCCATGTGCAAATGTCTAAGTATGTCTGGTGGGGTCCCAGCCTCTGCTGCCTGGTCTGTGGGCCTCCAGGAGGAGTGACTGATGGGCTGGCTGGATTTTTGGCTGAGAGGCCTTGCTAATAGATACACGAAAATAGGGGTGATGATGCAGCTCACCAGATGAAGTAATGGGCTTGTCTCTGTCTAGGCAGGGAATTCTGCCAGCCCTGTGTTTTAAATAAAATGAGGCTTTTGTGGTTCTTGGCATGGGCCTGCCAGGACAGGCTGACCTTGGCATCTGTGCGCTGGGCTTTCTCTAGAATGTGGCTGAGGGTTGATGTTGGCCCAGGGATACCCAAAAGCAAGAATGGGTACCTCCTCACCAAGCCTGTTTCTCTTGCAGTAAAAGCATCACCAACTATTTAGTTGCTCAAGCTCAAAACCTAGGGGTCAGCTTTGATTCCTCCTTGATCTCAATTCTTAACTCCATTCATTGGCTCTATTTTCACTGCTACCTGAGGCCTGCTGCCATCATCTCTTGCCCTCTTATCTTCAAGACCCTCTTAATTAATCTCTCAGTTTCCCTTCTCACCCCTCCATAATTCACCCTCCTGCTAAAGCCAGAGTGATTATTTTTTGAGATGGTACACACTTCTTGTTTTTAGTTCATTTCCTTTTATTGTTGCGTACTATTCCATGATACGAATATACCAACTTTGTTGATCTTTCCCCATAAGATGAACATTTGGGTTGTTTCCAGTTTTGGGCTACTTATGAATAAATAAGAGCATTCACACACAGGTTGCTATACTGCAAAGAATGTGTCATGTACAAGTGTTTCTGAGATAGAATAGAGATAGGTTTGGACCCCTGGGCCCCTTTGAACAAGTTACAAGCCCTTCCAGAAAGGTGGCAGTGTTCATCCCTGTTGCTCCACTTGCAACTTCAGGCTTCCTTTAGGGGAATTCCAAGTGCCCCCCCATGTACACTGTGTCCCCATCTGACTGTAGTGACTCCTTCCAGTGCCTGTGTTTGGAGTCCAGCTATGAAAGAGGAAGAACCTGCCAGGAGGAGAACCATGACAACACTGTGCCTCGAAACCTAAAAGCCTTGAAAACCTAAAAGACCTTGACACATGGCTTGGAAGCCGCTCTCTACGGGGGTCCCGGCTCCCTCATGAGCTTTAATAAACTCTAAGTTTTCGTGTTGGCCTCATGTCGATTTCCATTGCATAGAGAGCCAAGGGCCCCAGGCCTGTACCATTTATGTAGATATGTATTTTCATTTCTCTTGAGTCAAATACCTAGGAAGTAAAGGGCTGCATCACTTGATTTTTGTATATTTGAATTTTTTAGAGACTATTTTTTTTTCAAGCACTTTCAGGTTCACAGCATAATTAAGAGGAACATACAGAGATTGTCAATGTACCCCACACACGCACAGCCTCCCTCGTTGTCAACATGTTCTAACATAGCTGCATTTGTTACAGTCAGTGGGACTACGGACACATCCTCATCACCATAGGGTGCATGTTCCACGGGCGTGGACAAATGTATAGTGACATATATCCATCATATGGTCTCACATAATTTTCACTGCCCTAAAAGTCCTCTTTGCTCCTGTTCATCCCTCTCCCTTGTCACAAACAGAGCAGTCTTTATGTGTGACGTCCTCAGCAGGAAAGGAAGCTCAGTGCTTAAAACAGGGATTGGGAAACCACAGAGCCTGGGTTTGAATTCTGGCTTCCCCTGCCTACTAGTTGTGTGGGACAAGTTAGTTAACTGCTCTGTGCCTCAGTTTCCTTAGCTCTAAAGTGCGGATAATGGAACCTTCTCACGCAAACTTTTGAGAATTAAATTGATGTAAACGGAGTACCTGAAACAGTACCTGATACTAAACATGTAAGTCTTGGCATCCCTTTTTTTATTACCATTCATGAATGGCTCTTATGGTTGTTATTTTGATTATTCTTCTCATCAAATGACTCTTGCTCTTAGAAAATCTCAGACTTCTCTCATGGTTCCCAGTCATTGTACAGTGCTGGCCTCTCTGTTCCTCAAACTTGTTAAGTTCTCTTTTTTCAGGCCTTTGTTTCCCTTTAAGATTTTATTCTCTTGGTCTGGAGTTCTCCATCCCCAGTCCTGCTGAGGGCTGGTTTGCCTTCAGCTGTCTCTTCGAGTATCACATCCTCAGAAAGGCCTTCCTTTTTGCAGCCATAAGCAGGGGGTGGCTGTTAGCCTTCTCTTCCATGAAGATCACATGGCAGCCAGTGAACTGGATAGAAAGTCCCTCCAAAGAAGGCTTCCCAAAGCGGGGAGGCAAAATGAACATGTGAGATTTTCCTAAACCCAAGCAGGAGGTCTGGGCTGGCTGCCGGTCTCTCTCACAGGTCCCTTAGTTGACAGCTTCTCTGGGGACGTCACTTCTTCTCCAGCATGGGGGTTGACCTGGGCATGAAATTCTTGGATAAATCTAGGAAGGGATGAGGGGGCCTAGTGATACAATGAGGTGTGCTTTGACCCCATGTAAGTGTGGGAGGCTGAATAATGGCCCCCAAATATGTCCATGGCCTAGTCCCTGGAACCTGTGAACAATACCTTTCATGGCCAAAGGGAGTCTGTGGGTGTGATTAAGTTAAGGATCTTGAGATGGGGAGATTGCCCTGGATTATTTAGGGGGGTCTGATGTGACCACTGGAGTTCCTTGAGGAAGGGAGCAGGAGGGTCAGGGTCAGAGGGGAAGGCAATGTGATGATGGAAGCAGAGATGGGAGTGATACGTTTTGAAGACAGAGGAAGGGGCTACAGGCCAAAGCATCCAGGCAACCACTAAAACCTGAACAAGTCAAGGACACAGATTCTCCCCTTGGAGATTCCGAGAAGGAACCAGCTCTGTTGATACTTTGACTTTAGCCCAGTGAAACTGATTTCAGACTTCTGACCTCCAGACCTGTAAAATAATAAGTTTGTGTTGCCTTAAGCCTCTAAATTTGTGGTAATTTGTTACAGCTGCAAACAGGAAATTCTTGCATGCAGAAAGGATCCTGATTACTAGAGCCCAGGATTCTCTCTGCCTCTCCTCACCAGTGCTGACTATAGCTGCTCTCCCTCCTTTATTGAAACCTGGGGAAAGTCAATCAGAGGCACCCGAAGCTGTCTGATCTAATGACCTCAGAGTCAGGTAATGGTGACGGCTGTCTCCACTCCTTCAGGTGCGGGCCTGCCCTCGTTCTCTCTCACTTGCCAGGACAGAACTGGGAAGGTGTGGCTTATATTATTCCCTTAAACATCATTTGTTCTTGGTCTCTGACTCTTGGCCTGGACTTGAGAAAAACCCCACATGGGCTCCACCCAGGCCTACAAATCCACTTTCTGCTCCCTTACCTCCCATGTCCGTGTGGCAGTGGGATGCTGGATGCTGACTGACAGCAGAAAAACTCAGAATAAAATGGACACCAAGTCAAGAGAGTCTGGAATCCACAGGCCAGGCCAAGTCTGGAGTTTTAGATGCAGGAGCACATCAAGGAGGTAAAAATTCTGAGAAAGTGTGAGTCTGGAAAGCAGTGGTTGGTTGATTACTACTGGAGGAAGAAAGGCAGGACCTGGATACTCTGCTAAGCTGCAGGCAACACAGGGTCCAGGGTCCCTGCCTTTCCTGCAGCCTGGGTCGGGACAGGCAGCTGTGGAGTCCTGAGCTCCAAATGCACGTGCAGGGAGCCTACTGCCCAAGCACATCGGTGGTTCTTTTGGGAGCTACTTACTGGACCATAGGTGTTGGTGTTTCAAACACCAGATACTAGGAGAGAAGAGCAGGCCCAGCAGAGAGAACTGAGGCCCAGATGGGGCTTTGGGGACAGAACAGCAGGAAGCAGCTGCTGAAGGCAGGAGGAAGGGGCAGGAGCCAGCTCCAAGAGAATGGGTCTAATGATTGAATCCAGCCAATAAGGGATGTGGTTGCTAAGGTGAGAGCAGGACAAGAAACAAGATCAACTTAAAGGTTGCAAGCTGGGGTCCTTGTCTGCAGTGGGGATTATTCCCAGAGATTGGGCAGTAGAGAGGAAATAGGCTCACCTCCTGGCTTGGATGGATGTAAGGACAGGGAGCCAAGTGAGTCCTGAACGTGGCTTTATCCTGATTATATCTCGGTGCCCATGGCTCTGGTTAGGTCCTAAAAATGCAAGCAGAAAGGATGAAGTCCAGTCTAACACCAGTTTGTCCAGAGCAGTTGTCTGTCACCATAAAGCAAACTAGATTTGTATTGAGCACTTCCCATCAGTAAGTAATAAACACCTATTTTGGGCAAAGCATCATGCTAGGGCTGAGGACTTATAATTCATATTTTCACTCATTTATTCATTCAACAAATATTACTAAGCATCTTCTATGTACCAGGACTGTTTCAGGTGTTTGGGAGATGACGGTGAGTAAAATCAGGATTCTTACCCACAAGGAGCTTATAGTATAATGGAGGGAGAAGATTAAAAACAGTGAATAAATCCATTTACAAAATAAATAATGCTTATCATTATGGGTAAAATAAAAAATACAGCTGAGTAACAGGAGTGCAGGAGTGAGCTGCAGTTTTAAATAGGGTTGACAGGGTCGGCCTAGTTGAGAAAACGACTTTGAACAAATTCTAAAAGAGGGTGAGGAGTGAGCCAGGCTGCTGTATGAAGGAAGGGCCTTTAGGCAGAGCCAACAGCCAGTGCAAAGGCCTTGAGGCTGCAGCACGCTTGGTATGCTTGAGGTCTGGCAGGGAGGCAATGTGTCTGGAGTGGAGGGAACAAGAGGCAGAGTGTTGGAGGGGGAGGTCACAAAGGTAAAGGGGACCAATCACACCGGGCCTTACAGGGCATCGCAGCAACTCTGGCTTTTATATTCAGGGTCATGAGGAGCCCTTTGGAGGGTTATGAGCAGAAGAGTGACATGCTTTGGCTCCTGTGTTCAGAACATCGTAGTCATTTGATTAAGAGACAGTTCTTTAAAATGTTTACAATCTAAAAATGGATATCAGACTGATGCATACATAGTAATAATGCAAACCAGGAAGTAGCAACTGAAATGAAAGACCCTCAGATCCTATGAGGGCTGTAACTGCAAAAGAAGAGAGATTGGTTTCAGCTGGGGCTAGGGAGGGTGGACTCATTGAGTTACAGAGGAAGGGCCTTGAAGAGCAGGTGGCGTTTGGACATGGGGACCTGGTGGTGGAGTTGGCATTGTGAGTTCTAGTGTATGAAACAGGCCTAGCAAGAAAAGTCAGGCTATGGGGAATGGTGTGTGGTTCAGTGTAGGTCAGTGGGTTTCAGGCTGTGGCATGCATGCCAGTTACCAAATTGCTCGTTCAAAGGCAGTTTCCTTTGGGAATTTTGACTTGGAAGGTCACGGGATGATGCATTTTATCCGGTCCATGAGGTGATTCTGATGACGTTCTTAGAGAGGGTCACCCTCTGAGGAATGCGGTCCTGGGCTGAATGAAGGAGTGCAGTGGGAAATATATTTGAACAGGTAGGAACTGGCAAGACTATGGGAGCCCAGAGCACCAGGCTAGGGATTTGTCTTGTTATTTCGTAGGGAAAATATTGGATGGTTTGGAACTCTAAGCCTGAGCTCCAAGCAAAGGCCTCTAGCAGAGACCTTATCTGAGGGGAGCTTTGTAAGATAATTATTTGTCAGCAATGTGTGGAGTGAGACAAAATGCACTGCAGGGAAGGGGCAACAAATGCAAAGATGAGTGTGAAAATCAGTCTGAATGGGGGCCATGGCAGGGGATGGGAGATGTGAGAGATGAGAGGCAGAATGATCAGACTGAAAGTGTCACATGCATAGGACTCTATCTTGTTCACTTCCTGTGCCCTTGGCACATAGTAGTTGTTAACTAAATATTTCTGAAATGAATGAATCCACACATCTTGGCTACTGATTGGATGTGGGGGGCAAGAGAGAGAAGGGAGAAGTAAGGAGGAGGCCATTTATTTCATAAAGGCTCAAGTAATAAGCGATTTCATAAAGGCTCAAGTAATCCTGAAGGGGTACAGGAAATAAGACAAGACTCAAACAAAGTGAATACAACACAACACAAACAAAACAAAACCCAGAAAACAAAGAGCAACTCAACCAGAAGAACAAAAGATCACTTACACATAGTAGAAGACATAGGCTTTAACCAGTGGGGCTTGGAGAACTATATATATATATTTTTTTTAGTTGTTAAAAGCCCCAGCGTAAGCACCGGACTTCAGGGTTCAAATCCTGGTTCTGCCTCCTGCTAGTTGTACAGTCTTGGGCAGGTTACTTCACTCTCTTTGTGCCTCAGTTTCCTGGGGTGGTTGAGAGGATAGACAAAATAATCCTTGCATAGGCATCCATCAGTCCCTGGTGCATAGCAAGGGTCTGATACATTTTGCTGTCCTTGTTATGTTATTAGAAGAGAGGCTAGCCCCAGTTCAAGGTGGAGAAGCATGGGGCAGCTGCATGGGGGTCAAGCTGAGGGTGGCGGGCACCATGGGCTATGGCTGCAGGTTGCACATGCTGGCCATGTCTGCCTTTAAACCTACGGTCCCAGGAAAGAATGATGGGACGAGACCATCTGTGGGAATGGGAGGAATGAGGCAGCCTTTTGGGGTGACAGGGGAGAGAAGAGGAGAGAGAGAAAGTGATTGTTAAAAGAAATGGCTAGACTTTCAAGCTCTGAGGACACTGGGAAAATGAGCACACCGCTTCCACAATGAGGGTCCTTCTCAAGGGGGGCAGGATAAATGTGCCTGGGCAGGCCAGCAGCTAAATACTCAGTGATCAAGGGGTGCTTGGTGGAAAGCACTTCTGGGTTTTCAGCCAATAGCTCTAGCAGATGGGTTCAATAAAGCCAATGGTTATTTACATCAATGCAAAGATTGCATGTGTTTATTTTTGGCTCCTGGGGTCTGGAAAGGAATAGGAATGATTGAGATGAAGAACATGTTGAGAGGAAAAAATGGACAATCTAACGAGAACAAAAATCTTCATGCTTAGCATAATCCCTTTCATCCCAGGGCCTCCGTGGGCTCAGGGAGGGGATCTTGTAAGTACGGTAAGACTCACACCAGCTGGGATCCCAGGTGAGGACCCTGTGAATCACTCTCCGACAGGGCAGGGGACAGAGGACTGGACAGAAATGGAGGGAGAGCAGGGGGACGCCTACCTGAACATGTCCTGCCTCACCCTTTGCCAGCTGGGTGACATGGGGTAAGACCAGAACCAATCTGTGCTTCATTTCCCGTATCTGTGAAGGGAGCAGAGCAATTAAACATCCTCTGTAGGGTGGCTGTGAGGATTAAATGAGTTACAATATTCAAGTGATTAGAAAAGTACCAGGCATTACTAGCACACTTATGATTACAGATCGGGAAGTCCCATTTGGTTCTCTGGTAGAGGTATCTTCTCTGCATCCTGACATTATGCCACAGTGGGCATCTTCAAAGGCAGTAGGACTCGCAGACCAACACTGCACCAGTTTTTGTTTGGCTCTTTGAAAATGAAGGAAACCTCATTCAAAACGGAGTTGGAAGCCATGACTGGGGCATTCTCATGCACACCTGTTGCACCTTGCGAAGTTCAGCGGGAAGGAGGAAAATTTCTTCTCCCTTTGCAACAGTGAGCTGCCCTCACCTGCAGCCAACAGAAGCTGCCACCACTTTGAATTCTCATTTTCCTCAAATGCGATTTTGTTCAAAACAACCCCTCTCAACTTCCTCCTTTCCTCTACAAAAGGATGCTTTCCTCCTTTGTTCTCTGCACTTGTCCAAGGTTCACCACAGTTTGCACGTCCTGATTTCCAATTCCTCCGTTATTACTTTTTTTTTTTTTTTTTTTTTTTTTTTTTACAATTGACAGTGTTTGCCAGGGGTTGGGAATTGGACAATACACCATGGTATTGCTCCTGGCTGGGATGGCAAGGAGGGAAATCTAGAACCTTAAGGAACACGGTAAGCCAATTCAAGCCCCTAGAGGCAGAGGCTGGGCTGTACTGGTTTCATGAGGGAATGGAGGCCCCCTGGGGAATTGGCCCAGCTCACAGGATGTTGTCGTTATTGCTGGCAGCTTTAGGAACAGCTGTATGGTTTCTGGCCAAAGCTTGCCCATGTGTTCAGAGGAAATGCCCTCTCTCTGTCTGCAAGGGAGCCTGGCAACTAGCTGCCTCCTCCCACGTGAGCCTTGCACTTGGCCACGTGGGTGTGGCCAAGGATGAGGTTGTGTCAGACCCACTGGGGTGCCCAGCGGAGCTGCTGTTGGGGACAAGGCCTAGCAGAGGCTCCATAAAGCTCTTAACTTCCACTTTTTTTCAGGAGAGGAGAAAAAAATTAAAAGAGTATGTGGGGGGTTTTCTAGGTCTGTCAACACCCTTGTCCATGGCTCTCAGGGGTTCCCATGAATCAGGCTCCAGCAGACTTAGTGCCAAGCACATGGCTCTTTCCAAGACCTGCAGCCTCCTCAAACGGAGCATTTTAAGAGCTCTCAGATGCTGCTGACCCTTCCCCAGAGCCTCCCCATGGGAAGCTGCCTCCTGTCAGGGCACTTGCCCTCAGATCCTGGGCGCTGGGAAGCTGGATGCTGCTGTAATGCCACCTCACATCACCTGGACCCACTAATGAGCTGGGAACCATTAGAAAGTCAAGGTCTGGTCTTTTCCTCATTTTGTCTTGTGCAATTCTGGGTTGTAGAAAGGCTTTTATTTTTCAGACCTTTGCGGGGGAAGGATATGGATTCAAGTGCCCAGAGCCAGCTGCTGAGTCAGTAGTGGGGCCTGTATTCAAGTGCGGTCCCATTAGAATCGCTCTGTCATGTGCATTTTCCTGCCTTTGCCAGATGACAGGGGTTTCTGCCTTGGTGGTGGTGGGGCACCTGTAAGGTGGGCTCTCTTACTTGAATCTCAAGCAGTGCCTGGCACGGGATAGGTGCTAATGACTCTTGGCTGAATGGATGAGTGTGCAAAAACTGGCTGCTCTGCAAAATGGGATATGGAAGCAGTGGAGACCAAGGAGGCATAAAGGGTGGCACCTATGAACCTAACTGCAGGACTGGCCTCACAACATATGGAGATGGAGAGGGAGAGACTACAGGTCTGACAACAGAGCCCCAGGGGTGGGGTGAACTCTGGCTCCGTCCAAAGGCAGGGGGCTGTAGGACTGCATGAGTGTCTTGCCAATGGTTTTCAGCCCTGGACAAGTTCACTACGGATTCAATGTGACCAAAGAAAATGACAGCAAAACGTTCTTGGGGTGAAAAGGTTATACCCAACTTTATTTCCACGGTGGCAGGTCAGTCACTAAAATCTTGTTCACTCATAGTGAGTCTGCATGCAGCAAGCCGGTTTCTGCCTCTGGGCTGAGGCCTCTGCACAGCCGTCCTCTGGGTCCCTCTGTCCTCACAGCCATCCCACGGGCCTCTCTGCACAGTTGTTCTGCACAACCATCCTCTGGGCCTCTGTCCTCGGCACTGCCACCACTCCAGCCTCTGCTGTCCTGCAGCCTTGCAGCCCTGCCACCGTGTCTCACCCAGAGCACTGGGTGGAGCTCTTTATATAGAGTCAACAGCCATGTAATTGCCCCCAGGTGTGCAATGAGCTAGTCAACCACGGGCAGGTGGCCCGTGAAGCCTGGCCACAGAAACTCTCATTTTATCCACAATGAGGAATCTCTGGATAGTGACATTTCTCCAAGTCAGGGGTGAGCAGCAGGGCTTTGGTTGTCAGTAACCTGTCCCCTGGCAGGGGTCTAGGCAGTGCCAAGGCTTTCAGTGCAGGGTCCTGAGCTCAGAAATATGATTCTGGCGAGGGTTAGGCAAGAGGGACAGGGCCCAGCTAAAGTGACTGGAGCTTGAGGAGAGGTCTTATTGTGAGCGAATGTGTGTGTTCCCCCAAGTTCATATGTGGAAACCCTCAGTGGGATGGTAAGATCAGGGTTAGATGAGGTCATGAGGGTGGGGCTCCCATGATGGGATTAATGCCTTTACAATAAGAGAAAGAGAGAAGAAATCTGTCCCTCTGCCTTGCAAGGATAGGAGAATGTGGCTGCCGGCAAACAGGAAAGTGCTCCCAGCAGATGCTGGATTGGCTGGTGCCTTGACCTTGGACTTCTTCAGAACTGTGAGAAAGACCTATTAGTTGTTGAAGCCATTTACTCTATGGTATTCTGTTACAGCAGTCTGGACTGATGAAGACGTCTGGTCCTACCCGGGAAGCACATTGTTGATCAGCAAGTCAGCAATGAGAACAAGTCCTGCGGATGGGGAGTAGGGAAACTGCAAGTGGTGAGACATGGGGAAGCACACGCCTATTGTATGCAGGGCCTGGGGCCACCTGCAGACGTCACCTCTGGTGTGTGCATGTTGTGTGTACATGTGTGCCTAACACACTCCCTGAGGGTTTTACAGCCACCTAGCTCTCCAGCTCCTCTGCTCTTGCCAGTGTATGACCTCCCCATGCAGCTGGGGTTCACTGTGCTCGTCAGGACAGGGTATCTACATCTCGCAGAGACTCTTCCCTCCTCCTTGCTCTGCATCCCTGTCTGAACCCCAGTCCATGTTTGTCTTGTGTAAGACACACAGTGAGTGTGTTGCCCATATCCCGTGGGCCTGAGGCATTTCTAGGCAATCTGGCCCTGGCTGCAAGCTCCTCAGCTGGTTGTCTGAGTGTTATCCCATCTGGACGTAATCAAGGCAGGGGCAGGCCGGCCAGGGGGCCCCCCTGCCCAGGTGTCTGCAGCCCATAGGAAGTTCTCCCTCCCCTCTTGAGCAACCCCCAGGCAACTGATAGACACTGACAGTCATTTGATCCCCGGGGAGAATGCTGAGATGACCCCCAGAGTTGCTCAGTGGGGTTAAGCTTTGGCTGTGCAAAGGGCCAGCTTGTTTGACAGTGTTTCCCTTGATGGCTTCCTCCTCCCCCAGTCTCATTTCCCCACTCCTGTACCTATGCTTCCTGAAATCACCTCCTGAATAATTAGTTACATTTGAATCCTTGTTAGAGGGCCTGCTGCTGAGGGAACCCAAATGAAGTCACCTGGCTCCAGTGTCCTCTCCCTCCACAGCAGCCTGTTTGACTGCTCAGGACCCAAGCAGTGTAGAGCTGGAACCCAGTTTTGAGGGTACAGAAATCAACTCTGCCTTCTGATGATGGTAGGAGCTGCAGTCACATTGCAAAGGTGTGGGTATAGGACTGGGTGGAGCATGCAGCTCTTTCTATAAACTACTCTGGAGCTACCTTCAATTCCTTCTACCTCTCCTAACCAATTGGTTCCAAGTGCTATTGAATCTACCTCTGCAATTGCCCTTAAACCATGGACCTATTCCTTTTGCCATTACTTCTGTCTCTTGTCTCTTGCTTGAACTTACGCAGTAGCTTTCTCACCTGCCTCTGTGTCTCGCATCTTCCCATCTCACCCAACCCACCTCCCTAGTGCTTCTGGAGTGATCTTTCTCAAGCACATTCAACCAAAACACAAATGCTCAAAACACTTGCCAATAACCCATTGCCTACAGAAAAAATTCACATTTCACAGGATGACATTCAAGGCCCTCTGTGATACACTTTCCCAGCATCATGTTCTGGCATTTTCCACCCACATATTTCAGAAATACCAGACTTTTCTCCATTCCCTGAAAGTTCTCATCACTTTCCCTTTGGCTAGCATACTTTCCTCCACTTTACTGACCGCCAGAGTCCTGAGAATCCTCCGTAGCCGAGCTCAGATAGCTCCTTCCTGTGTCATATTCTCTGATTGCCCATGTCTCTGTGGCTTTGTACAGGCTTTGACTACAGGCCACTGAGCAAACACTCATTCAATCAACTTTTGCACATGCGGGGTGTTGGAGTTATGAGGTGTATATGGTCTGTTTTGTTTATTTGTTTGCTTGCTTGCCTGTTTGTTTTTCCTTAACCATGAAATTGTGAGCCCCATGAATAAATGGACTGTGCTTTCCAGTGGGTACCATGGTGTGAGATGTGTGGTAGGTGTTTAGTAAACCTTTGTAATTAAAATTGAACTAAAATGAATTGGCTTCAGGGCAAGAAGAGAGTCACCTTGTGCTTCATATGAGTGATCAGATTCCATTGATGTGGAATATGGTATAAAAATGCACTTGATGCTAAAGTGCTACTGAACATAATTGAATCTTTCTTGGATGATTCAAAAGCTCTCTAGAATCTTGTCGTGCTGCAGGATCATCAGTGCAAGCATCAGTTCTCATTGTGTGGTGCTGCCAGTTTGGGAGTTCAGATTGACAGAGTTCTGGAGAATTCAGAATTCTTTTTTAAACCAACAATTTGCTTAAATGTTTATAAGTACATACTATAATCAACTCCTTGATTAAAATTTTTCTTTTTTGGACAGAGCAGGTTAGTCTGGTGAACTTTCAGGTGGGTGAGAATATAATTAATAGTGATTATCTGAGAGAGAAGCTCATACATTCCAGTCCTTGCTAATAGTAGGCAGTGAGGTTTCTGCACCCCAAAACAGCAGCCACACCCTGGAATAATTACACCAGTGTCACTAAGATTGTGAGCTAGCACAGGGCAGGGACTTAATTGTTCTGGCTTTGCACAAGTAACTGTGTGCATGAGGGACTCCTCAGTTTGCAGTGGAAGACGGATCCCTTGTATCTGAATTAAGAACTGCTTTCTCTTTTTCGTACAGAACTGACCGGCTGGATAGAGCATGACTGAGATGAGGAACTGGATGCTGCAACACAAATACAATCTCCATGATGTAAAAAAATATCTGCTGGACTTGCAGTTTCAGCTCTGTCATGTGAAGAGCTTACAAATCCTCACTCCTGTCCTTACCAATAAGAAAAAGTGGACAGACTGAAAATCAATGACTTTTCTTGGACCCCCTCAGAGAACTGAGTTTGCAGGGCAAGCTGCTACCTTGAAATCTGGACAGACAGGGAAATCCAGAGAGTCATAGTCAAGATCTGTTTATCAGAACCTGTAGCCAATGGAGCCATAAACAGGTAAAACCCTTAAGTGGTAATTTTGATGAATTGCTGGAGGCTGAGTGTGGATTTGTCTGAGTGAGAAACACCTGTATTGAATGATTACAGCATACAATTGAATGATTACAGCATACATAGAAGTGAAATGAATGTCTGCAGTGCTGCATGGGGTGGGAGGAACAAATTGAGAATACCCAGTTATAAGGTTCCTGTACTACATGTGAAATGGTACACTGTTATTTGAAGGAAGACTTAGATTACTGAAAAATGTATATTGGAAACTCTAGGGCAACCTTTAAATTTAAAAAAATGTGTAGTCGATATACTAAGAGAGGAAATAAGATAGAATCACATAAAACACTCAATTAGTACCAGAGAAGGTAGAGAAAGAGTGAATAAAAAAATCCAGGGAACAATTGTAACGAATAGAAAACAGTGAAATAGTTACAGATACAGTAGATGCAACTCTATCAATATTCACTTTAAACATGAATGGTCTACCTTGTTTATATCTGCAAAGACTCTTTACCCAAAGTCACATTCACAGGTGCTGGTGGTTAGGTCACGGACATGTGTTTTTGGAGTTATCATTCAGCCCACTCCAAGGGGTTTAGACCAGTTGAACTCCAGGTCTCACTCAGTTCTCAAAGTCTCTGACACAAAAATGACAAAGGGCAACCATGTCTACTTTAAGAGGACTGAATCCAGGTAGGTAAGAAAAACATCAATACCCAAGAGGAAATAGACAATTCAGACATGTAATTGAAAGATGCTCCAATTAGTAAGCGAACATACATGGAAGTTCTTCCTTCCTAATGTCAGAGAGATGCAAATGGAGATGAGTCTTGGATTTGTTTAATCTAAGAAAACTAAAACCCAGTGCTGGCAAGGATGTGATGAAACTGGGTTTTACACATGGACCAATCATTCATCCCCAGGGACTGGCTCACATAGACAGACACTTTCTAAACTGAATTGCTAATGCTTGTATTATTTGGCAACACTCTTCAGGGAGAAAACTTCAGCGACATATTCTAAGAACCTTGAAAATAAAGGTGTCCATTGACTGAAAAAAAAACCTGAATGGTCTAAATACACCAGTTGAAAGACAGTTTTGTCTTTTTAATTTAGGTGGATTAAGAAGAAAAACACGACCCAGCTATATGGTGTTTTCAAGAAACCTACTTCAAGTTTAAAGATTCAAATAGGTTAAAAGTAAAGATATACCATAAGAAAGATACACCATGGTAACACTAGTCAGAAGAAAGCCAGAGTAATTGTTAATTTCAGACAAAAGCAGACTTCAGAACAAGGGACATTGTCAGGGTTGAGGAGGGGGATTGTGTAAGAATAAAGAAGTCAATTCTCCAAGATGATGTAACAATCCTAAACACATGTGTACTGAATAACCTATGAAAATATGTGAGGCAAACACAGATCTGCAAGAATTAGACATATCTATTAAGCTGGTGACTTCAACATCCTTCTTTCAGTAATTGATAGATCAAGCAGGTAGAAGAGCAGAAAGGGTATACTTGACTGAAAGTAACCCACTGGGTTTCATAGAAAACACACTTTTCTGTTGTCTTATTTCCTTAAGCTCTTTGAAATGTCTAGAGAGATAGCCATAGGGTAAGTCTAGAAACATGACTGAAATCTAATTTGGCTTAAAAACATTGGCTCTATTAAAGCAAATAATGATCCTCCCCTTTGGTTTATGAAACAGAAAATAATAGTATTCATATGATCTTCCACTTATATAATCACTGCTTTATTTCAAAGTAGCTTTATGTATCTTAGTTGCTTTGACCCTTACAACTAGTATCTGTAAAATGGGCATGAAAATATGTACCAGGCAGGCAGGACAGTTGTTTTCATTTCCAGCTTATAGGTTATGTAATCCAAGATTCAAAGAGATGAAGTGATTTGGCTGCAAATTAAGGAAGCTGGAAAGTGCCAGATCTGGATAGAAAATCCAATTCTTCCAATTCTCACCCCACTATGCCTTCCATTCCACTAGGTTTCCTCTCAAAATAACTGGGTTTGAGAGAGATTTCTTTGCATACTGCTATTTTGGACTTTGTAGACGTAGCACTAGGGGAGACACCCCCCACCAACACACTCTGACATCTGTACAATATTCCCTTCCAGACATGCTTTTTGAAACCAGCAGCTAGTGTTTATGAAGTCGTGCAGATTTGACAGGATGCTGTCAAGTATTCAGTGCCTCCCACCCTCCCTCCCTCTCTCTTCTCTGTACCACTCCCCCCACCCCTACCTCCTACAGGCCACTATATTTGAGGCTTTCATTGCTTTAAGAATGGAATCAGAGGAAAAGGCTTCAGTGCTTGGCTTTTAAGACGCAACCCTGGTGTAAGTTAGAGGGATGTTGGAGAACATATATTGCATCAGTACTTGTTTTTCTCCATTTGAGATGAGATTTGGAAAGAGGGGACTCTCACTGAGGAGGAGGGAAGATGGTCTGTAAGGCAGGCAGGAGGGTACCGGTGCTGTACCCTGCCTCTCCATAACCCTTCATATGCCGTGTTGTCAAAGAGAGGTAGGTGACAGAATGGCCTGATTAAGTTTGAGCATCTGAACCTAGAGGGGGTGGCTGCTTTGAAGTCGTTGTTCATGGCGTGGTGTAGGAATAACTGTGGAGGAGTCTGGGCTGGGGGATGAGAAAGCAGGGTCCTGGTGGCCCTGAGCCAGCAAGGTGGGAGAGCAGGAGCTTCAGGACCATAAGGGCAGGGTGGCCCGTAGCTGTGGAAGGGCTGTCGGTGGACCTGCAGGCCCATCAGCACACCAAGGGGACCCTGCTATGCAGAGCACGACAGCTCTGGGGCAGAAACTGATGGATGGCTGACTCAGCAGCCACTGTGGTCCTCGTTCCCCCACCCACCTTTCCCTACAGGGGCCCAAAGTGTAAAGCTGTTCCTCTGAGCTTTCCCTGCAACTGGGAGTGGCCCTGATGTCACCAGGTGACAGCCAGTGACCTGCAGACTTCATGTCTTGCGAAGAAAAGAAAATCCCTTGGAGAGGCTCTCCCATGGAGCATGCATCAACCCCACCGGGCCGGCTGCTTGGAGTACAGATCTCTGGTTCTGATTCAGTGGGTCTGGGGCGGAGCCTGAGAATCTGTATTTCTAACAAGTACCCAGATGACGCTGATGCTGCTGGTCTGGGAGCCAGACTTTGAGGAGCACTGCCTGAACTCCTTACAAGGCAGGACAACAATGCTCTGCAGTGGAACACAATCGTCACTGGCCCCGGACCATGTCTGAGACCAGACAGTGAGAGGCACACCTCAGCATGGAGGGACGGCCTCCGCTGAGGGTCCGACAGAATGCTTCATCTTGAAAGATGGCTTCACAGATCTAATGAGAGTGGAGGGCCAGACCCTAAACAGCACCACAAGGATCCAGGGTAGGGACAGAAAAGAAGAACCTAATCGAACTGGGTTCGTTATGTATTGGCAAGATTATATTTTCAACTACAGGGAAAAATGGGGTCTTGGGATAGAAATTAGGTCCTGTTTGGAAAAATAAAGTTTCTTGGACTCTTCTAAGAAAATGGCTTGAGAATTTATACTTACTATTCAATGGGGTTTCCTTAATTTTGGGGAGGGAAAAATGGAATGCCTACAGGGAGGTATTAAATGAGTAATGTTCAACTTAATTTGCTGTTTATGATCTTTAGATGAGTGAAAATTGACTGTAATTGGCAGCCTGAAGGAGGATAATTTAAAAATTCATTAAAGCACACACAGGTCAAATTCACAGAGGGTTGCAACAGAATCCCTCCCTAGCTAGGATCTCATGGTCCCATGCCTAAGTCTTTCTGATACAACTATTTGACATAGAATGCTGGTTTATTAAGAAGTATTTATGCATCTTCTTATGATAGTGCATTATATGACACTTAATGTGTGCAAACATACTTTCCTAATTGAAAAACAAGACTTAGTGAATCACAGCAGAAGAAATGTCAAATAAATGTTATCCATTTACCCGTGTAACATAGGTATGCGCAAGCACTGATTGTGGGTTGGGGTGTGCTGGGAGGGGCACAGAGATGAATGTGAGATCTTCCCAAATGGATTCTAAATTCCTTGAGTAGAGGGATTAAGACCACAAATGTCTTTATGATTAGGTAGGACATAACAAGTGCTTTGGAAGTTATTTTAAAAAGGGATGGAGACTCATGGAAGGCAGACCCTTAGTAAACTGGAAGAGCTGACCTTTGAGAGCTCCTTGAATTATGGGTGGGATTTTTGATAGTGATGATCAGACATTGAGCAGTATAAAGAGACCAGAAAGTGCATTTAGTCTACCCACTCACCGGAGGCTTTTAATGCTCTCCCTGTATTTGTCCAAATAGTCATGCCATCTGGTCATCTCATTCATTTATTCATTTGCTCATTCATCACATATTTGACTTAGCTCTTGTGTGTGCTGAATTCTGTGTTCAGTGCTGAGGAGATAATGAGATGGTGAGCAAACCCAGATGCAGTCTCTGCCCCCCTGGTGTTTTCAGTCTAGTAGGGGAGACAGCAAACAATGTGACAAATGCCACACATGTAAAATTCTGAGGGTTCCAAGAGCTCTAGAATTAAGGAGTCATGTGGTGCTAGGGGAGCCTGGGATGAGGGCAAATGGTCTGCTTGCTGAAGGGGCAGAGCTAAGCCTGACACGATCAAAGGATGAACAGGTAAACGAAGGGAGGGGATAGTGTTCCAGGTGAAGGGAACTGCCTGGGCAAAGGTCTTGCAGCAGGAGAGTCTGGTGAGGTTTTTCTAAAGGGGACAGAGGCACAGCAAAAGGTAGGAGAGGTAGATGGAGACGAGGGGGAGGCCAGCATGAGCAGAGCCTCTGAGGCTGTATGGAGTTGTGCTTTTGTATCGTAAGAACATTGGGAGGCCTTAGAACGGTAAAGCAGGAGTTTGGGTAGGGGTTGAGCAGTAGGCGAGATGTGTGTGGGATACAGGGATCTGGGAGAGAGAGAAAGAGAGAGACGGAGGGAGGGAGGGCGGGGGAGGGAGAGAGAGAGAGAAAGAGTGTGTGTGCGTGCGCGTGCGCTCATTTGAAATATAAGCAGATCTGTGTTTTGAAAAGATGATTCTGTTGCATTTTGAAACGTATCAATCAACGGGAGATTCCCTACCTGTCTATTCTGGACAGCCATATTGGTCAGAAAATAATGCCTTATAATAGACCACACATCTTTGGACGTTCAAAGATAACTAGCACGTACCTTTCTAAAGGTTAAGCAGACCGTGGTCCTTCACCTGTTTCTCGTTTGATTTTACCTGGAGTCTGTCTCCACCTGGGCCTTTCCCTCTGCTACAATATGGCCCCTGAAGTGTGAAACTCAGGACGAGCCCAGGACCACACTATGATCTGATGGGAATGTATGCCGTCACCTCTCTCATTGTAGAAGCTACTCTTTTAGTACGAGCTAAAACTGTGTTAATTTTTTTGGCAGTCAGATCACACTATTGACCTGTGCTGAGCTTACTGACAATTCTAACTCCCCAGGCTTTTCATATAAACTGCAACTACACATGGTTCCCTCCTCCTGCACATGTGCCTCTTGGACCCAAGGGCAGAGCCTTACATTTGTTCCAATTAAACTTTGTCTTGTTAAACCCAGTTCATCACTGTATCCTGTCAAAAATGCCTGGAGCCCTTATTCGGTTTTCCAAAATATATGCCACACTCCCACAAGTTTCCACCCATCCATCTACACATATCTGAAAGCCTTTTCTGTGTCAGCTCTGTTCTCAGTATTGAGGGTTTGGAGATGTTTAAGACTCTGTCACTGCCTTCAGAGAGCTCGCAACAAGTAAAAAGGCAACTACGTGTAATAAAAGAGGCACTGGTTTTAAGGCAGCAGGCAGAAGAAGTCCCTAACCTGGATCTAGGGAAGAGCCTGAGATGACTAAGGAATAGCAGGTATAAAGCTCCAGAGACAAGAGCCATCTTGGCCTTTGCGAGCGAGAGGCCAGGACAGCTGAAGTGTAGTGGACAAGGATGGGGAGAGTAGCGAGGGGTGATGTGAGCGGGTGGGGGAGGCATCCCTTGTAAGGTCCCCATGGGTCATGTAGCATCTTACAGACCTCGCTGAAGAGTTCAGATTTTATTCTGGTTTGTGATGGGAGGATTTAGGGGAATTTTCCCTAGGGAGATAAGCGATGATTTCCGTTGCTGCCATGTGGATGGCCGGGAGACCAATGGGGCACTGGTAAGAGACGGTGGTGGTAGCTTGACTTGGGAAGTAGCGGGGGAGGGGAGAGAAATGGTGATTCTACATATGAATTCTGGAGGTTTAGAGGAGAACATACTGATAGATACTGTTTGGGTGGGGGGGTGCTGTGAGGAAAGCTATGTCTAGGTTCTGTTCGTGCACGGTTGGATAATGGTTATTCTATTTTCTAGGATAGGCAAAGCTTGGGGATGGAGCAATTTTTTTCTTTTTGTGGGAAGTGGTTTGCTTTTTGCCAGATTAGGTTTGAGCTTTCTTTTTGTCATTCAAATGCAAATGTTTGGGTGGGTGGGCAGTTGGCCATATGAATCTGGAGCTGAGGGAACAGTAGGGTTGCAAAGATGACAATGAATGCAGTGATCACATCTAGGCAGAATTCCAAGCCATGGGAATGGATGCACACTTCTAGGGGGAGAGAAGATGACAAGTAGGAGAAGGGGTCTGTCAAGAAGACTGGGAAAAAGAGTTAGGGAGCAGTGAGGGCAGGTTTTGAGAAGAGAAGCCAATTCAAATGAGGGCGGCGAGAGCAGAGAAGGATGCAGATCTGTGACAGGGCACAGAGTGGTATCAGGAGCCGAGAGAAGTTTCGGTCTGTCACACGAAGCACCTTCCTAATGTCAGCCATCCAGGAGGTGGTTAGTAATGGGGGCTGAGGTCACCATGAGAGGACCTCAGTGATGGTGCAGACTGAGGGCCTTGATAGGAAGCTGCTTGGCTTCAGGTTTTCATCTGGGAAAACTCTAGTAATTAATTTAGGGCCAGCGTGAGGGCTGCTGAATTTGGAGAAGAGACTGGCCTAAGCAAAACAAGGCAAGACCCAAGAGGGGCAGGGCACCAGGCAGCCTGCCTGAACAGGTGTTCAGGTCAGGGTCCGAAGGCCCTCTCCCTGAAGTGAGACACACGGGACAGGGCGGGCATGGGAACTTGGGCATGAGGTCAGGGGCAGACTATTAGCAAAAGCATCCTGATGCCACACCCCAGGAGGTGAGGCTTTTGCCTCTGGGTGGTCCTGGTCATGGGTACTGGCAAAGGGAGGGAGCAGGTGTGGAACAAGCTGACTCAGATGGGCGGAGGAGAAAGGCCACACTGCCAGAGACCCTGTGAGACCTGGTAGGAGGGAGTCGGGCACCCAGTGGGGAAACTGGCCGGGAGGCTAACCTGGCAGAGTTCTTAATGAATTCTTGAGCTTCCTTTTTTAAATGCTCAAAAACCATCTCTTCTAGAGTCTTTCCTGGATTGTAAGTACACTTGTTCACATTCCTCCTAGGTTTAGAAGTAGGATTCCCATCTTTTTTTTTTTCTGCTTCAGAAAATTGGCCAAAGCAAGACATACTCTCAGTTTAAGGGGGAGAGAGGAGAGCTCTCAAACAGAGCAAATAAGCAGCCCCTGGCAGACCCCTGTCCCGGCCACCATCCTGGCTCCCCTTGCCTTGCCCCCAAGCTCCTCAGAGCTCTCCAAGCTCCTCAGGGGCCTTCTGGACTCGAGGCCGGGGCGCCTTCCGTTTGGCTCGAACCTTTGCCTTAGAGCTTGCCAAAGAGAGTTGCCCTTGCATTTTTGGAAGCAGAACTCAACTCAGCCAACTTCAGGTCTGCTCTCTGCTTTCTTGCTACTGTCTCAGCAGCCTAATTAAAAAGTTCTTAGAGACTCCCTCTGCAATCTGTTTGGTTCAAGAGTCTTGCACTTCCCAATGTCTGAGGGCTCAGTTAGAGCCCACCTCTCTTGAGCTCTAGTTCCTGATTTTTCACTCTTCATTCCATTTCCTTCAGAACAAACCTTACTCTCTCTGACAGGTACAGAAGGACAGCACAGGAGATGGACAGACAGCAGGAGTTCCAGGCAGAGGAAATAGTGTGAGCTGACGCCTGCAGACATTTGGGAAATGGCAAGAGCCAGTCTGGACTTCAGGCTGATTACATAAGTCCAGAGGAGGGAGGAAGATCTGGGGGGAAATGGTCATTCGGGGTGAATGCACACAGGGCTCTGAGTATCAGGCTAAGGAAACTTAGGGTTTATTCTGGGTGCCATGAAGAACTGGGGGAGGTTCCGATAAGTGTGGGAGATGATGAGCTTTGAGCATGTGGAAGGTTGACAGCGGACCGTCGTGTGCGGGGTGGGGGTGGAAGAGGCATCAGGGACTTTTGAACAAGTCCACAAACGTGGGGAGGATGGGCTGGAGTGGCATGAGATGCACACAGCAGTGAAATGCAGCTTTACTTTAGGGTCCCTGAACGTGAGGAATAGCACCTAGTGGGTGAACTTCGGCAGCTCTGTGCCCAGCGTGTTCCCAGCAGCACGGCTGTGAAAGCCATCCTGATTTTGTGTCTAAAATCCATTACATCTTAGCCAGTTCTAAACTGTGTTTGGGTTGAAACTTCTGGTTTCCAACTAATAATTTATCTCTTTAGGGATTATTAAACATGCTTTTAGTTTTCTGTAAGCTTCCTTGAGATCTTGAGGGTAAATAAAACAAAATTTTAACACTGCTCAGTTCGTCCCTCTCTCTCATATTACATTTCCTTTTGTCTGGGGGAGAGATGCTGACTGGGGTGATGCTCACGCAGACAAGCCACTCCATATTCCACCAAACCCACATGGTCACTGCACATACAGCCCACCCTTTCCATGCTCCAGGCATTTAAATTTCACAGGAGATTTATATTTTGGAACTGGAGGAACAGAGAGGAGGGAGTAGGGGAAAAAGATGGAAGGTTGGGCATTCATTGTTCTGTCCCTTTACTGGGGCTGAGCCCTTGTGTGGAGGGTCCAAGAGTGGCTGCTGAGAAAACTATTCTCTACATTCTTGCAAAATATAGTTTGGGGACCAGGACCATCAGTACCACCCTAGAGTTGGTAGAAATGCAGAATCTCAGGCCCCGACACAGACCAACCAGAACCAATATATGTATTGTAACTGGGTCCCCGTATGATCGCTCAGCCATTAAAGTTTGAGAAGCAGGCTAAATGCACCCTATCCTCATTAAACAAAAATCTCTGAGGGTGGGTGGGACCTGGGCCTTTTTAACAAGCTCCCAGGTGATGCTGTTACTTCAGGTATCACCATTAGCAGTAAGATTCTAGAGAATGTCCTCCTAGTCTCTGATCTCAAGTGGGGGCCAGGTGTGGAGATGGTGGGGGAGTCTGCACAGCATCTAATACTCCTGGCCAGGCTGAGAAATGGCAGCTTTGGGGGCATCCCAAGGAAACCCCTTGGAGCCTGCATTAGTTTCTCACACAGGCTGTATTGACATTATAGTCCCTGGGGGACACTACACAGTACCCCCTTTCTGGGTGGTCAGAAATAACCAGAGGACCCTTTGACAAGGGTGACTTTTCTTGAATAAGTTATGGGGGGCTTGGATTCATCATAATGTCACCCCAAACTGAGTAGAGATTCTTTATCTATTGTTCAGCCAATCAATCATCTATCAATCTAACTATCCCCCACCCATACTCCTGTATGTACACATCCAGTCCAGCACTCTGCTCACTGCTAATGAACATTGGCTGGAGAATTGCTGCTCTCCAGCAAATAGTCTCTGCTTGGCCATATGCTGCCAAGCTTACCCATCAGGATGGAAGGCAGGCTCTAAAGAAGGCACACAGGAAGGAGTGTTCATTCATTCTCTCCATGTGGGACAACAATTGCAGATGTCAAATCCCTGATGCCAATAACAAATACCCAAAACAGCCATTCACAGGAGGCCCCAATGCCCAGCCCTGAGCTGCCAGTGTTCTGGATGTTAAGAATTCTTAATGTCATTATAAGCTATGCCTTGAAATCAAGTGTCCTGTGTCTTTAGGCTTTGTGGACATTCCCTTAGCATTCCGTGCAGGCAGAATGTTCTGCTATGGAAATCAGGGGTGCCTTCAGTGACAACCAATGCTCATTCATGAGCACAAACCACCCACAAATGGCCTCAGATCAGCAGCTCCTGGGCTTTGTGCAGTGGCAAATGAGCCCCACTGGAAAGGCGAGTGAGAATGAACAGCGCTGCTCTGGAGCCCTTGAGTCATCGGAAGCCTGTCTCCCCGCCCCGAACAGATGCAGGCCTGGCGTGAGTCTCCTGGCATTCTGCGACACAGATGGTTTGACAGGCACAGCTGCCCGCACGATATGAGCGGTGACGTGCGTATCTCACCCACCCAGAAGTAAGGGAACAAAACGGCCCCACGCCTTCCAGTAGCTCAGCTTCTGCCAGTGTTATTACTCCTCCTCCCAGGCTGGAAACACGGCTGTGAGCTCTGACTCTGCTGCCTTTCTCCTCCTCCCTGTAGCTTGGGTTCAGCAAAGCTCTATCCAGAGGCTTGATGTCCTTTGCCAACACTAGGTCAGCCAGGACAGAGCAGGAGGAGGCCTGGCACTCAGGGCAGCCACCGAGGGGAGGGCAGGCATGGGTGAGCACTGACTTAGCTTCAGCCCAGTGTCTGAGAGCCTCCATCTGACTCATGATCAATTCTAGAGGGGAAGAGCTCCCAAGAACTCAGCAGGCATGGTTGCCCAGAAACAGGGCATCTTAGTGGCAGTTGGTATGTGGCAGGTCAGTTAGGCAGAGCAGTGTGAGAGCCTGTGGGCCAGGTTGGGTGTAATCAGGGCCAAGGACAGCACTTGCAAGCTGGTTCTGCAGAAACGGGGCACTGGGAGGGGGAAGGAAGGCAAGACTGCTCCTTGGGGCCTCCATGTGGGACTGGATCTGGGTCTGGTAGGCATCAGTGGGGAACTAAAGGCAGGGGAGTCCCAGGATGGCTGCTGTGCCCAGGATCCTGGGACTAGGAGAGTGACTTCAGACTAAGCTTCAGGGTGGTAGTAACTGAGGTTACTAATGGCTGCACTGGCTTCTTCAGGGCTGACTCAAGGCCCAAAGAAAGCTTCAGCCTTTTTAAGGGAGATCTGGGACCATTAGCCCTGGAAGCTGGGAAACCCAGGGTGCAAAATGAAGCAGAACCTGACCTTTGCATAGATGAAATTTGTTACCCAGCTATATCCCCCTTTAAAGGACCTTTGAGGCACATTTTCCTCATTTCCATTGCCCCCATGCTGGTGCGAGACCCACCACTTTGTATTTTGGTGACTGCCCTCTGCACCATCTTCCCAGAGTTATTCCCGAGAGGCTGTGATGGGTAATCACCGAGAGCCGGATCTGATACCCCAGCCTTATGGTAAAAGTGGGTGACTGACCTCATCTCTCTGTGCCTCCATTTGCTCCTCTGTAAAAGTGAGATAATAACAGTAATGAATTCTACTGCATACGATTGATGTGAGGATTAAATGACCAGTACAGCCCTCAAGATAATGCCTGGCACAAAGCAAGTGCCATCTAAGTATTTGCAGCTGCTGTCGTCATGACTGCAATTATCACATCCTACACCACGCAGGCCAATCCTGCCAGACCTCCCCTTAGCTTCCAGATGCAGGCACTCACCAAACCGTGTGGTTTCCACTCTGCAAGTAAAACCCCTGCTGGATACCAGCTGTCACCGTATCATTTTTAGCCTCTTAACCTCTTGTCCAGAAATAGCCTTCAGACTGGCCTCCTTTGATTGGCAGTTAAGTCCCCCTTTGAGTCCTTTTCCACATTTTTAGCAAATGCAATACAATCATATCATTTAAAAAAAATCTGAATTGCCATAACTCCACTTTGCCCATGGAATGAAGGTCACACTTCTTTGGACTATCTTCTGAATTATCTGTGTGCATTTTGCTCCAAATATATCCAAATTCTTGTTCTTCACCAAATCTATCTCCTTCCCTATTTTCTCTTCTGCTTGGAATTATTAATTTCTCTTCCTTCCCTCCCTGCCTCCCTTCCACCCTTTCTTCCTTCCCCTCTCTCATTCTTTCTGCCAAGTAAACTTTATTTCTTTAAAATATTTTTTCTGAGGTCCATACAATAAAATGCACAATCTTAGTGTACAGCTCAGTGAATTTTGACATGTGGATATACTCTTGCAGCCATCAGCCCAATCAAGATATCAAACATTCTCACTAATTTTTTCCCCCTTCTTCTGTTTACCCATCTTCCCAGTCTCCTCCCTTATGGGAGCCACCAGTCTCTTCTCTGTGTTTATGAGTCTATTTCTGTTTTCTTTCTTGTTTTTTCTTCTGTTTTGCTTTTCAGGTGCCATATATAAATGAAATCATATAGCATTTGTCTTTCCCTGTGTAACTTTTTTTGCTCTGCCAAGTAAACTCTTATTCAAAGTTTAAAGCTCAGATTGAGAGAAGTCTTCCCAAGTTCCCTCAGTGCGCACCCAGTAGAGTGTAGTCCTCAGTGGGTGAGGGCAGAATCTGATTCACTGTGTATCTCTCTGACCTGATGTGACATGTGAAACAGAGGGAACCAGCAAGGAAAATGGAAGTTGGTGGACCTTATGTAAAAGGGCCCATGCAGAGCAGAACCAAGCTCAGCCAAGTGGCCAGGAGCTGTGATCTGGTCACTTGCTGCTGAAAAGCCACCTCACACCTTAATAGGGGCTCATGACTTTGCAGTGTTGTGCACAAGTCTGCAGTGGGTCAGGGTTTAGTGGGTAAGGCTCAGCTTTGCTCCACATGGTGTCAGCTTGGGTGTGTGGCTGGGGGCTGGAACATCTACTTTAAGATGACTCTCCTATATAGCTGATGGGCTGGTGCTGGCTGCCAGCTGGGAGCTCCAGGAGGGCTGAGGGCCAGGAGCCTTGGTTTCCCTCCCTACAGGCCTGTCTGCAGGCTGCTGAGGCTTCCTCACGGCATGAAGGCTGAGTTCTCAGACTGAGCATCATAAGAGAACCAGGTGAACCTGTGCGCTGGGAAATGTTCAACGATTGGCTTCCTGGGTGGAAAGACCCTAAGTTTTAGTGTTTGCAGAATTCCACAGTGTAAGTAGAAAGCACAACAGACCACAGACTGCAAATGCAAATGCCTAGAGAAAGCAGGTGGTAACGTAAATTAGCGAAGGGTTCAGGTTTTAGGGAACAAGAGCAGTTGACAATGTGCCCTTGGTGTCAGGGAGAAGTAGAGGGTGGAGGAGGTCCTGGTGAGCTGGACAGCACTCATGTGGGGAAAGCCCAACAAACACTTTTGGGGCCAGAGTCAGCCCTCAGGCCACTTGTGGGCAACCTTAGTTAAATTTAATGGCTTACAACTCAGGATAAACTAGAGGAAATAAAAGAACCCTTTTCTTTTTTCTAAAGCATATTAACTTTTAAGCCTGGGTTAAAAAAACAACAAACTACCTTTCGGCTGTCATTAAAGAAAGTCATCTGAAATGAGTAGGCCCAAGAGAGATTTGCATTCAACAGTCTGGTAAAAAGTGGCCCTATGGAATGATTCTCAAATTAGGACAGTTTCTCCTTGAGTCTTTCTCATGTTGCAAAGATGCAGTAATTGCTCTGTGTATATGCATAATATGCACACACACACACACACACTATACACACATATGTATAACGGCACAGGTCATTGTATACTTTCAATAATATTTACTAATTGAATGAAGTATATTTGGCACTGTGCAGTGTGATTCTTGTGCTATTGCCCTGAGAGTCTCTGTTCTAGGGTCTCAGAATGAGGAGTTGGCCCCAAGTTGGCTGATTTAGTCGAAGGTCATATATGGCTGGTGACCATGAGCAGTCAGGAGGTTTTATGGTTGGAATTCATGGTGAGGCCCTATAATTCCACTTTGTCCTTTGCCATCACATCAGGCAATGTCTCCTAGGAAGTGGATCCAGGCTGTACTGTTTGAAGGTTGATTAGCGAGCTCACAGGTCATCTGGACCCTGGGTTTCCCTTTCCTGGCTGAGGATGCCTTTCGCAGTACTTGTCCCCACTAGAAAGGAGGGGCAGAAAAACAGTCACATTCACAGTGGGAAATGTTCATACTGGCTGGAAGCAGCTACTAAAATTAAATGTATGGATTATTTGTGGGTTTTATTATTCAGCCTCTTCCTGTTTCCCACTGACATAGATAATTGGAAATTGACTATTCTAGCTCTTTGAAAAGATTATGGAAACACAGCAAATGATTTATATAGCTGAATGAAAGGGAACATGGGTCTTCTGATTTTGTGTGTGTGTGTGCTAATAAGAGTTCTCAGTACATAGCTTTCCCTTAATTAATTAGTATTTACTAGGAACTTTTTAGGCACAATATTAACTTTGGGAATTTGCAGAGGTAGGTCATGGTCTTTGATGTCTAGGAAAACACAATCTACCCATGAGACATTGTGTAGATAGCAAAATAGTGACCACTCGGTCAAATGGTTGAAGCCAAGAAGGAGCTACTGTATGTTTTAGGCCAACAGACACACACTGCCTGATTCTTTCACACACATTGCCTCCCTTTCATCTTCTCAGAAACTGAGACTCAGAAGGCCCAGTGACTTGGCCATGATTCCTCAATCAGTAGAGCTGGGATTCAGTGCCAATAATTTTTCAGTTATGCCCTAGGGGTCTTGTCATCTGTGGGTCTTCTGAGTCCATCCACATCCACTGAACACTAGGTGATATCAAAATGTGCTATTTCCTTTCAGTTGCATCCCTGCAGTAGCCTGGGAGGGCTCGGGTCTGAGGCATGTTGAGACACAACAGCAGAGGGAAGAAGAGAAAGTGTAGGCAGGACTTCCACTGGTTGGACTGGGGATGTGGAAAAGTGAGCTAGTTGGAGAGGCAGGAAAATGGACAGATGGCCTTATGAACTATAGCCGTGGCGGGAACAATGCACTGGACTAGCCTTAGAGCGCTTCAGAGAGGAAAAGCTGACCCCAAGTAGCGGGTTGGTAGATCGGCAAGTGCAGAACCTCAGAACAAGGAAGTAGGAGACAACTTTTTATTTTTTTGCATTTATGTTTGGTTTTGAGTTTTTTAAGGTTTTGGAAATATTTATTGACACCAAATTGGTTTATTATATTATTGTATCTGTCAAAGAACATTGTTATTATTTTTAAAAATAAAATTAAAAGGCAAGGTTTGTATTGGGAGACAGGCCACAACGGCTGGAATAGAGGGTTCTGGAAGGTGGGTGGTTGACAGCAGGACTGGATAATGTTGGTTTGAACCAGACTGTGGTAGACCCAGTAGCCAGGTCAAGTAACAAAACATTTTTCCCAGGCTTCTAGGAAAACACAGGATGGCTGCCCGACTTGGTATTGACAGGGTGTTCTGTTTGTGAAAGAATTAATTAAATTGCTTATTTTCTTTTTCAATCAGCACATATTACAAACCTCCAAGAAGCACAAATGTGTTAGTACAAATTAAGTCTCCTGCCCAACTCTTGTCCTCCAGCTACTCAGCTCTTCCTCAAGTATTTGTCGGGAGTTTTTATTCTGTGCAATTTGCTAAGATCTGTAGAGTCTCTTGGCTCAAAGAGAGCCAGTTTTACATGCATCATTCCACATTGTGCTCAACTTTTTCATTTTAATCCTCAACCACAGCCCAAAGCCATCTCTTTGTCAGATGAACCTTGGTGGCACAAGTTGTCAGCACTACTCATGTGGCATTTAGTACATGAGGTTCCAAGGTACATGTAGGCAAACCAGCTCGAATACAAAAGGTGGTTATTGTATCATAAAGAGAGTGCACAGAATCCAAGAAAAAATAATCAAAATAGAACCAGCCTCTTGGGAACTCTGGCTGGGAGCTAGAAAGAAAACTGAGGGTTTGTTCTTGTTCTATCTCTGCCTCTGTGGCCATGTGCTGCTGCTTTGCTCTACTCTTTCCACAGGCTGGCTTTTTCTGAAAAAATGTGCCAGTCCCTAAATCAAGGCGAGCTTTCAGCTCCAGTACTTGTTGCTCCTTTTGGCAAAAGCTTGTATCTCTTTTAGTGAAGATTCTGGTAAGAATTGGACTGGACCAGTATTATCTGCTTGAGCCATAGGTCCCACTGGCTGGCTTTGGGTCACACGTCCATCCCTGGTCCTGTGAACTGGTCATTGAGAAGGTGGGAGGTGAGGTCAGACGGCAGAGTGGAGGTCCTTTCTGGGCAGTGCAGAATGACCCTTAATGTGGCTTTGTCTGGTCTCCACTGCTGTGTGGTAAGCTTAAGGGCAGAGACCCTGAGGGCACCTGACTTGGTGTTTAACACATAGTTTGATGCTCAGTAAATATTTGTTGGTTTTATTGATTTTGCCCCTTGTTGGAAGATACTGTTCTTCAGAAAGCCCTGGGAAGTCTGCATCTTAGGTATTTATTCAGCTGCCATTAAGGAGTGTGGTGAAGCAGAGAGGGCTCAAAAATTAGTTACTGCCAGGAGGTAATGATTTGAAGCTGTGTGCTCCTCTTATGAACAGGATCAATAGATTATTTTCATTAGAAAAACAAGATAAAAAAAATCCCACAGAAGCATAGCAGCTGTAGCCTGGGATATGTCCTCTAGATGGAATTTAACTATATGTCGACACAGGCTCCTGAAAGTGTGACAGAGTAATAAACTCTTAATTGGAATATCTTGGAGGGTGGCCAGCCTTAGTGAGTGAAAACTGTGAAATTATGATGAGCACTTAGCCAAGTACAAGGCCTACTTTAACGACTAGATAAGAATCATTGATAAGCGCAATGTTTACATGCCAATGATGCTGATAAAGTAGTTGCCAAATATCCAGAGTTAATTTTCTTGAGTAGATTAAGCATCCCCCTTCCAATTTTGTTAAAATTGATAATTTGATTTGCAAACATATTTCTGAAATCACGACAGATCCCAAATGAGTTGAACGTATGTTTTACTGGTTTAAAAAAACATATTCACTATCAACTTGTGAATTTATAATTGCCAAAAATGTCATTAAATTCTAATTTTTTTCTTGGGGAAAAATATTATATGAGGGATGCATGTAGCTGTGTAAAAATACTTAGGTTCTGCCTAGTTAAGTGTATGTACATAATTTATATTTGGTACATAATGAAGAAGTATTGTCTATTGGAAAATACAAGGGAATAGGATTCTGGAAATCAAAAGTTCTGGTCTGTAGAAAGGGTAGCCAGAACAATCTCTCATCCCACATACTTGGCTGCAATGTGTCCTATTCCATCAAGAAGTCAAGAGTGTTCACCCCTTTGCCCTGGAGCGGGCCCTGGGACCGCTTTGACAAATGGCATATAGTGGAAGTGACACTCCATCAGCTCTGGGCATAGCTCTTTGCTGGCCCAGCGGCTTCCACTTGCTGCTTCTTAGGGGCCAGCTGCCATAGAAGTATATCTGCCATGAGGCCACCTTGCTCTGAAAAGTCCAAGCCATGTGGGGAGGCCCTGGAGGATGTGAAACCTTGTGGAGGGAGAACCAAGGAGACCAAGACATGAGAGTGAAGACGCCCTCCCGGGAGTGGGCTCTCCGGTTCCTGCTGCCCTGGCTGGTGCCACATGGAGCAGAGGTGCACCGTGAGCTAAGACTTCCTGAAAATGGTTGTTTTAGGTGTTGGGGTAGGAAGTCCCTTGTTCCTTCTGGGCCTCAGTTGGTTCATCAGAGAAATGACCACGGTACCGTTTCCTCTGTGTCACAGTGTTAGTTTCAGTGTTGTTGTGAGGTCATACTGAGATAAATGTCTGTGAACATTCTTTTATGGGTTACATGCTTAGAAATGTAGGACAGCTGGTGGCTTCAAAAATCTGATGTGTCCCCAAGTGCTCTCTGCATGTGAGCTAGGCTGACTGTTTTCATATCACAGGTCCAGAAGACCCCAACATATCCAAGTCTGGTCCTTCAGCCTTCCTTGTTTGCCCCACCTCAGAGAAGGGTAGATAAGATCCGGACTCTAGAATTCTGCTTTATGATTCTTGTGCTGTCACCTCATAGACAAACTCCAAAACACAAGCCTCAAACCCACATTTTACAATTTCCTTAAGGAGTCAGTTGGTACAAGTGTCTGTATGTGCAGGCTTATTGGAGGTGGGGTAGAGTGGGGTTGATATTATGACTGACTGGAAAATGAAACAGTTAATTATGAACGTATCTCCTTTCAAAGGCACTTGACTTGAATCACTTCTCTTCCATGACCTCCCAATTCATCTGTGAGTGCCAAAAAATCTCTCTGGTGTGCACGGCCAGGAGTGCGAATGCATGTCTAACCCAGAGGTCAGCAACCAGGTTTGTGTTCTGTGAGGCCATCTGCATTGGCAAGAACTAGATCTATGGGTCTACTCAAAATGTAATAGCAGAAATCAATGGTCTGACGTTAGGGGAGCCACATACAGCTGCCAGGTCCAGGTACAGCTGTGGGGTTAAGGTGAGTGAACCACCTAGATTAGAGAGGGCTCAGGATGGATGTGACAAACACCTTTGGAGCAGCTAGCTCTGTCACTGTGAGCTATCTCACTGTCGGGTGACCAACTATCCCAATTTGCCTGGGACATCCCCAGTTTTGGTACCAAAAGAGCCATCTCCTGGGAAACCCCTTGGTCCTGGGAAAACTGGGTACTTGGTCACCTTATATACCTGAATTCTTTGCCCAGACTTAAAGGATCAGGAGTGGGCAGAGAGTGTTTAGGCAAACACAGCCTAGATCAGAAGGGAGGCTGATGGGGACCCAGCACAGTGTATACCCCTTGTAGGGGTCAAAGGAGGAGCTGAATCAGCTTGTGCTCTGCTCTGTGATATTGCCTATGGGGGGTGAATATAGAGACCGAGCACAACAGAACCAGGCAGGGCTAATTTGGTCACTTCTGCACATCCCCAAATGGTGCCATTGCTCATGGCCCTTCTTGTTGCCTTTCTGAGTAATCTCAGTGACTAGGTACAGCAGTTACTGAATTTGGACCCTTCTGCTAAGTCCTCTTCCAGAGTCTAATTGTTGAGAGTCCTGTATCCCAGGGGTAGGGAGCACCAGTTTTCTGCTGATAGTGATGTGACCATGTGGGCAATCCAATGTTTCTGCAGACTGAATGTTTACTGACCTTCTGTTCAGTCAGGTTCTCAAATGTCAGCATTCATCAGAATCATCTGGAGGGCTTATTAAAACAGATTTCTGGGCCCCAACCCCAGAGTTTCTGATTCAGTAGGATTGGGAAAGGCCCTGAGAAATTATATTTCTAACCAGTTCCAGGATGATGCTGATGTTGCTGGCCCAGGAACCACACTTTGAGAACTACTAGACTAGGAGCCAGGCTCTCTGAGACTTCATGAAAAACCCACCATGGTGGGACTTGTTCCTGTTTTACAGACAGTCTATTGTCTGCCCTCATATCTACCTATCTACCTATCTATCTTTCAACGTCTCCTGTGAGACACATATATTACTTTCATTATTCATTCCTAGGTTGATGGACATTTAGGTTGTTTCCTTGACTTTTGTGAATAGTGTGCTACAAAGAACATGGGGGTACAATATCTCTTTGAGATCCTGATTTCAATTCTTTTGGATAAATATCCAGAAATGGGATTAGTGGATCATATGGTAGTTCTATTTTTAATTATGTTTTGAGGAATCTAGAATGGTTCTCTTAATTCCTGAAGAAGCCCATGTTTTCCAGGTCTCTGCTTTGTTTCATTTCCTCCTCATCATCTACATTTCATTACAGGCTACAAGTAAGAAGTGAAATTCAAGTCCAGATTCTGAGGAGTTTTAGCCATAAAATAAACCATGCCACTTGTCTACTTTCTGAACCCGGTTTCCTTGTCTATACTTAACACCTTATCAGACACATCTCCAATCTGATATGGTTGTTTGGAGGTGGCCACAGGTAGATAGATCTCTGGGAAGGAAATGTTCAGACACATTCTAAGGTGTGATAGAGAGGTTTCCCATGCTGTTGGGAATCAATACCTTGTAGAACTGTATACTTGCTCTAATGACTACTGCCATCTGGAGATGGTGGCCCTTAGCATCCTGGCATCTTATTCCCTGGATTTCAGAATGCTCAGATGGGAAGTATAGTTAAACCAACTTTTCAGAGTCAAATGTCCTAGGGCTGGATGGGGACATTAATGATTAGAGTTCATTACTCTTTTTCATAAAGTGAATTCTTGTCTTTTTCCTAGACAGCTTTTTGTTAAATGAGATTGTACATGAAACAGCCTTGTAAACTGCACAGACCCATATGAAGCACAAAGTATTATTATGACAATAATTGCATAAAATGCATCCTAGAATCACTGACCTCTAAAAACACTGAAAGATGTATTCTTACCTATTGCAAAAAGTCCTGTTTTCTGAAGAGAGCTGTTAAGTCAGCTGAGCTAGGGAAATGCTGTGTAAGCACATGATATTAAGCCAGCTTCACAGAAAGAGAAGAAATGGTTAACAGGAAAAGAAATTGAGTCACTATAAAAAAAAGGCATCTTACCATCTTCATTTAAGTTGTTTGATGGGAATCCCTGGACTATTGGACTGTGGAAATATGGTACACACATGGACTTGACCAAGATGTTTGATATCTTTGTAAACTTGAAGTTTGGGATGTGTAGCATTCATATAAATGGGTTAAAAATTGATTAAACATCTGGAAAATTGCTGATTAATAAGTTGTCAGGCCAGAGAGGAGGTTCAGAATGGGTGAGCTATAGTGCTACACTCAGGATCAAGCCCCATTCCTTGTTTTGGAAGCAGTGACCTGGACGTGATAGAAAGGGTAGTGATTGTCAGTATGC
Organism: Manis javanica; assembly: GCF_040802235.1. Classification (NCBI taxonomy): domain Eukaryota; kingdom Metazoa; phylum Chordata; class Mammalia; order Pholidota; family Manidae; genus Manis; species Manis javanica. The sequence continues at coordinate 38,459,547 of NC_133165.1, read as the reverse complement.
CAGAGACAACCAGGAGCGTCAGATACCTCTCATGAAGCCAGAGTGGTGGGCTGCCCATAAGAAGAAGGAATTTAACCAGAATTATTGTGGAGTTGTGCATTTGCATTTGCTCTGTATTCATCAGGACTCTCCAGAGGAACGGAACCAATAGGAGATACGCATATAAATAAAATAATAATTGGCTCATGCAATTACTGAGGCTGAGAAATCCCACAATCTGCTGTCTATAAACTGAAAAACCAGGAGAGCTGGTGGCATAATTCAGTCCGAGTACAAAGGCCTGAGAACCAGGATCACTGATGTCTGAGGGCAGGAGAAGATGGATGTCCAGCTCAAGCAAAGAGCAAATTCACCCTTCCTCTGCTTTTTGTTCTGCTCAGGCCCTCAACAGATTGGGAGATACCCACCCATATGGGCAAAGGCCATCTGCATTACTCAGTCTACTCATCCAAATGTAATCTCCTCCAGAATCAGAAATAACATTTTACCAGTTAGGTGGACATCCCTCAGCCTGGTCAGTTTGACACATAAGAGTCACTATCACAGACACCTTAAAATTTTCAGCTATAGCCTGGGGGAGAACTGGTTTAGCAAATGTGAAAAATTCTGTGCAGGTTTTGCAAGCTCAGTATGCATCAACGTTATGAGAAGTTTGCCAAAAAGAAAAGGAAAGGGAAAAGCATAATAAAACAGCTTTAGTTTGGATTAATAGAGGCAAATTGTCTGGCAAGAGCAAGGCGATGGGTTTATTCTGCCTGCCCTATGTGAGTCACACCACTCCTGAAAACTGTACTCAGTTCTGGGCATGACTCTGAGCTGGGTCTGACATTCTAGAGAGCAAATGAAGGGCAGAGTGCCTGCAAACCCCTCCCAGTGGTTTGGAGTGTCCTATAATCCCAGATTTCAGTCTAGGGTTCCTTATTAAGGAAAAAAAAAAGCATTCATTCATTGAGTACTTATTCTCTGAAAAGCATGGGAATGTGTTCAGAGGTAAATTTACTTTGAAGCTAATAAAGCTTCAAACTCCTCTTGCCTGGGTCGCTTCCAAGGCATTGGATGAATCCTGGCAATGTGTTTGCACTGTTGTGTGCTTTTGCTCAATGTGTAAAACTAAGACACAACTGCAATGAATTAAGACTGCTACCTCTGACCTCCCTTCCATCCCATCACATTTCCTCCCTCTTATGGCAGGTGTCATTAAAGGGGTGATGGCAGTTTTTGATCTTCTGACGGGGAAGCTGAGGTGGCATGCATGTTAAAAAATGAGTTTAGTGGCATCAATATGTAGTTTGCTGTCATTTCTAAGGATAGTTAGGTTCTTGCTAGTCTTCCTGGTATAGGTATGGCTTCCAGGAATACTCTTGTCCTCCACTGTACTAACTTTCCTGGTATCGTGACACGATGGCACAAGGTCAGAAGTCGTAGAGTGATATGATTGGATCCTACAGTACTCAGAACCAGAAGCAAGTAGGAAATGGAGAGGAAATAAGATTTGGGATGTACAGAGCCATAACCTCATCTGTGGAAAATTCTTCCAACCATCAGACAAGTAAAACTGTAAGTGGAGTATTAATTCTCATCCATGCTTAGGCAAAAGGAAATTATAGGACAATGTAACACATACTACAGCCCTGCAATGAGGATATCCACAACACACTGGCCAATGAGGGTCATCAGGTATTTAAGACTGGTCCCTGAACAAGAGCACTTGAAATGTCCCCAGATCTTTAGTTGTTACAGGAAATAACTAACATGACCAAGTTGCGATGCTCAAATAAACATTTTAAAACTCAATAATACAAATTTTCAACCAGTTTCACTGTTGAAAAATGTATTACAAAATTTTTATCATGTGAAAAGCCAATCGAAGATTATGCAACCAAACAATCAGAGGTGAAAAATATTACAGTGAGGTGTCGGGCAGTTAAGAAAAAAAAATACATGCTACTTTTCAGTGTTGTTGTATTTGTCAGTTTTTAGAATTTGCATTTTGCTGTGAGTTCCTTCTTTCGTTCTAGATATTCACCTTGTACATAATCTGGTATTTATAATATATTATTTTTTCTTAAAGAAGGCTTCTTGCATTATATATATATTATACTATATACTATATATATATTACACTATATACTGTATATAGTATAAACGATAGGATCTATGACACCTATATCCACCCTAGCTGGGTTTTAGACAAATTCAGACATGAATGTGGCTGGTGTCTGGCCAAAGTGTCCATCTGGTAGGAGAAGATATGAGGCAAGTTCATCCAAGAAGTGTGCTCCAGAGAACGTGACCAGGACCTCAGGAGAAATGTTAAGCAATTGCTCTGTGGGTTCAGGGGACTCCGGGAATGCTTTCACCAAATCTCAGCACTTTAATCTTTCCTTCTTGCATTCATAATTCTCTTCCTAAAGGGAAGATTCCTTTAAAAAAAAAAAAACCCACCCTTCCCTATACAAATCACACACTCAATGGAACATGTTTGTCTCTCTTACACTCTTTTTCTAGCCTGGGATGCCCTTTCCCCTGAGGGACTTATGGGTGATCCCTCAGCTGTGTCATCGATGGTCAGTGATTCCAGACAAGGGTTGTGGGCACCCTCACTCACTAGCTTTCTGACCTTTGTCACCTCTACAGTAGGGATTAAATGCCAACTTCAAGGGCTTTTGAAAGCCACTAAATGAGTGAATGTATGTAAAGCATTTATCAACTTTAAAGCTCTGAACAAATGTTAAGTGTTATTACTACCCACCCTTCAAAGCCCAATCCAAATGCTACCACCTTTATAAAGTCTCTCCCCGCCAAACCATTGATTATTCCTTACTCTGTGCATAATATATGCTTCTCTGTTTTTCATGTATTTCATTTGCTGTTTGATTATTGCTAAGTTATTCACTTATTTATTCACTAACTTTTTTTTTATTTCATAAATATTTATTGATCTCCCTCTGTGCCAGACAGAGGCTTTCTCCTTCACTGCATTTATACCCTGGGCAGAGGCTATCTTATTCTTATAGGTGTTCCCTAGAGCACTTAGCTCATTACCTTGCACTCATTAAAGCCTCAGTAATGGTTGGTTGTTTTCCTGGGGTGACATTTGAGCAGCGCCTTGAAGGTTGGGGAAGATTTAGATAGGGGAGAGGTGGTATTCCTGGGACATACAGTATCAAGCCCTCCTTCTTCCAAGGTATGGTTCCTTGGAAGTAGCCAGACATTAGAATCATCTGGGGGAGCTTTAAAAGAAAGGGGGATGCTTGAGCTCCACCCCAGAAATTCTGCTTTAATTAGCCTGGGGTGAGGCCTGGGTATTGAGTTGTTTTTAAAGCCCAGGTGAGTCCAATGTGCAGTTGGGTTTGCTAACCACTGCTTCAAGATAATCGTTTGTTTGATGACTGAGACACACTCACAGCAACTGCCTTTAGTTTTCTGGCCTGTTGTGAGGATGACTCTGTGGTCACATCCCTTAACGTCCCAGTGCCTGGATCTTGTGAGGTCATCTTTTTTTTTGCTGCACCTGCTGAAGGCTGGGTCAGCGGAAAGTGTACTTTCCGGCTTATTGTTTCATTACTTTATTACTTCATTGAAATGAGGGATAGGTGGGCCAGGGAGATGTGGTGAGGCCAGGGCTACACTGCCTTTCATTTCTCACCTTTCTAGAACCTTCTGCTCTCCACCACCCAGGACTAAACAACAAACAAAAAGACTAACAACCCACTCACACAAGCCCTATAGAAAACTTGAGTCCCACCCCTCCCCCATTTCTTCCTCTCTCCTTCCCTAGGTCTCTAATCGAATTTTTACACCTCATTTGTGTGTTTTTAGTCAGCTCATCCTTTTGTTTTCTTTTCTCCCTTTGAACAGCTTCCCCTCCAGGTCTACCACCTGTGATTACGCCTCCAGGCAGACGTGCTTACCGAGCACTTAATAACAGGGCCGCACCCCTGACAGCCGTTTTGTTGAAGGTGGCGGCAGGTTCTTTCAGGGGGGCGCTCCACAGAGAGGGCCCTGCCTGGCATCACCCGGATCCACCTGTAATTACACCTTCTCAGCCTCAACCTATCCACCTCCCTTTCAGAGGAAAACTATAGTGGGTGACACTCACCTCCGCAGTGGGGGAGGCGCTGACGCCTGAAGCACAGCAAGCAGAAGTTTTAGGTGGGAAATGAGTATTTTATTCTTTGTGCCCCGTGGGTGCTGTCAGAGCCGGAGGAGGAGCTCCGGCTGCAGTTAGAAAGATCGTTCATTCAGGCGGTAAAAACAACCACCTTTATTACCTTTGTAGTGGGCTTGTTTCCAAGAGAGATTATGCCTCCTTCACAGGCCGTTTTAGACCATTAGTGGCATGTTTGCATTTCCACAAGAATGTTTACCCATCCCTGCGGGGAAGTGAGGCCAGTCCGTGCTCTTCCTGAGTTGGTAACTATGATCAAAGCTCACGACTTTAGCTCAAGGAACCAACAGGTTTTGAGTTGAATTTCAACTCACTAATTGGCTCTGCAGGTGCCTGTTTTTCTTTCCACTCCCTAAGTGCCCATGTCTGTCTTAGGCTGGCCTCCCTGGGTGCTAGAGAATTCTAAACAAGGAAAGGAGTGCTGTCTCTCTCCACAAACTGGTTTACTATTGAGATTCTCGCCAAGAACCTCTGTCAGCTGGATGTTACTTCACTTTTCTATGCCTCAATTTTGGTGTAATTATGGTATATATCTACTAGTTTTATGTCAAGATTAGGTGAGATAACACAAACTCAACAAGTTCAGCAGAGTTCCTGCTGTTAAATGGGACTTTTTATTTTAGTCTTCTTGCCTCCCAATGTGCAAGGGGGGACCAGAGTCCTAGGTGGCTGACCCCTTTCCTTTCCATCACCCTGGGAGCGAACTAATGAGGATATACAAAGGAGCCTTCTGCAATCTCCATGTCTTGCCTGAGGGTTTCAGCCCCAGACAAGTTCACTATGGATTCAGAGAAGAGAAATGACAACCAAACTTTGTTGGGGTAAAACGGTTTATGCTCGGCTTTATTCTCATGGTGGTAAGTCAAGAACTGAGGTCACGTCTGCATCCAGCAGTCTGCAGGTACTTAATTCTCTGTCTCTGCCCAGAGCCGAGAGCGGAGCTCTTTATACAGTGACTCAGTAACAGCTTATTGCTAACAGGTGTGGAAGCATTAGCCTAGCAGTAGGCCAATTACATGCTTTTCAATCCATTATCCCACCTACAGCAGGAATCTCTCCCAGTCATTTCCAGTGGGAGAATCTTCCACCTTCTGCTTGATACTTCTAGGACTAGAGACTCATTATTTTTCAAGGATGCCTATACAATTTTCAGACTTTAAAAAGTTCTTGTTCATTTTGGATTCAAATTATCTCCCTGTAACCTTTGACCAGGTCAAATTCTGTACTTTTCTGTTTGCTCTTTTCTTCCTGATCATCCATTGCAAGTTACAAGGCACTCAGAGACTTCAGTGGGTGTTGAGATAATGAAAAATCTTATGCCAAAGTGGAAGGGGTTCTGTCTCTCTCCCCTCCCTCATCCCCCTCCCTCCCTCTCTCCTTCCCTCCTTCCCCCCTACCCCCTTGCCTGCCTCCTTCCTTCCTTCCTTCCTTCCTTCCTTCCTTCCTTCCTTCCTTCCTTCCTTCCTTCCTTCCTTCCTTCCTTCCTTCCTTCCTTCCTTCCTTCCTTCCTTCCTTCCTTCCTTCCTTCCTTCCCTCCTTTTGTCTCTCTTTCATTCCTTCTTAAAAATATTTTGTGGCAGAATATTGTGTGATCACCTATTTTAATATTTGTGAAAAGAAGTTCACAAACAGGAAGAGGGGGCATGGCTGAGCAGAGGCTGTGCAGGATAGGAGGTCAGGACGTGGGCATCTGTTCCCCCCCTTGGTTGGATGATTACAGGATGGAGCTATTTCCCTTTGTTGTGCTTTTTGGGGCTCCAACTGGGGACTATGTTGATTCAGAAACCACCCCTTGTACATGGGAGGCTGGGAGAGATTGCAGAAATGGGTAGGCCACTCCAGTAGGTGGCAGGTTTAATAAGCAAGGGAACTTACATGTAACGCTTATCTTAGGCACTGGCAAGATGAGTAGATCTCTGCACCTGCCCACCAGAATCTTAAAAATTTATTTAAAGGCCTTAACATATTCAGTATTGAATTGGATGCCTTAATGTACACAGTCCAGATGGTCTCAGTGACAGCTTCATCTCTCAAGGCTGCATCCTTGGAACAGCTCCCTCTGTGGGAACGGTGGGCAGAACATACAGTGCAAGGACAGGGGAGGGGGGTCTAGGAGCCTCTGATTGTCTGGGTCCAGCTCTTGGGTCACCCGGCAGGCACACCCTCTCAATGACCTCCTCCAGTGGACTGCCATTGTCCTTAAACTGTGTGAACTCAGTCTGCATCATGAGGACAAGTGCAGCAGAGAGGAGAGGACTGGCAGCCATGCACTCCCAGGTGATGCCCATGCTCTTGGGATCCAGGAGCAGAAGAGCAATACATCCCCATAAACAGCGTATCGACCACCGAGGAGCTTGGTGCGCCTGGGTGCTCTTCCCTCAGCTTTCTCCTTCACACAGGTTACAGCTGGGCTCTATTTATTTCCTCTGTCTTGGCTTCTTGCAGAATCCATAGCCAGCAATGATTTCCTCCGACCAGTGTAAATTATACACTGGCAATTGTGTGTGTGGGGGCTGCTGTGGCAATGGGGCCAGCAGTTCCCAGGCATTCTGCCCCAGAGGCACCTTCATTACTCCACCCTTCCAGGGGGCTGATAATCAGACCCCAGTGCATAGGAAGTGGTGGCATGTTTGCAGATGAACAGGGAGTCAGAAATTCTTCTCTTGCAGAATTCTGTAGTGACCATAGGAAGAAAAATCACACCAGAAAGCATGAGTGTTGCCTTGCAGAAGGAGAGAGCCCACAGTGTTGATAGCACAGATGTTGGTGCCAGGCCAGTCTTGGTTCAAGTCCAGGCTCTGTCTCCTAATGCCTGTGTGAACTTGGTGAATTCCTTAACCTCTTAAACCACGTTTCCTTCATTTGGTATCAAAAATACCTCACTGGCTTGTCATGGGGATTAAATGAGATAAAAGATAAAATATTTCTTATACTGTTTTTAACACAATTCCTGGCAAGTTGTCCATAAATGATGGTCATATACATTGTTATTCCATGTACTTTCTTCTTTGTATTATTTTTAAGTTTTTTTTTCTCTCATGGATAAAGTTCTAGGAGAGCAAAGTGGGGCTTTTTGCATATCAAGAAAGTAAGATTAAGTCAAAGATGCTTGTGTTATTCCTTCTGCCTGTACACGTTCATTTATTCTGCAAGAATGAGCTTGTCACTTCAATCATTGTACTAAAGAGGGATAAAATAAAGCCCCAGAGGTGTCCCTGTTAAAGCATTGACACTGGCTACTTCTTGACTTTGTTCTGGAGCCAACCATCTACTGGGAACATTGATCTTGACATCTATCCAGGCAGGGCCTCAGAGCCTGACTGTTAGATGTGTAGGACTGAGTCTCCGAGAAAGGATTAAGCTGGAGACCTCTGTTGAGGAGTTCATCAGTGCAAGACCTAAACCATGGCTATAGGTGAGAGCAGAAACAGGACCACAGGGAGATCATGGACAGCACCAACATTTAAGAAATCCCTGGGGAATAAAGTCTTGTGATGGAGAATGAGGCACACTGGTCAGAGAGGGAAAGAGAACTAGAGACAGGAATGTCATGGGCTCTGTAGTTGGCAGAATAGTGACCCCCAAAGATGCCCACATCCCAATCTCAGAACCTGTGGATATGTCACCTTACATGGCAAACAGGAATTTGCAGATGTGATTCAATTAACCCTTTAGAGATGAGATTATCCTGGATGGGCCCCGTGTAATCATAAGGGTCCTCATGGGGAAAGAGGGATGCAGGAGAGGGAAAAGGATGTTAGGATGGAAGCCGTGGTCAGAGAGATGCGATCGTTGGCTTTGAAGTTGGAATAGGGACACAAATGAAGGGATGTGGACAGTCTGGAATAGGCAAGGAGTGGATTCTCTCTAGAGCCTCCGGAGAGAACTGCCTGACACCTTGATTTTAGACCAGTGAGACTCTACTCTACAGACAGTAAAGATTTGTTTTTAAGTGAAGATAACAAATTTGTATTATTTAGACTACTAAGTTTGTAGTAACTTATTATAGCAACAAAAGGAAACTAACACAACCTCCAGGGAATAATGTATTCAATGGAAGCAGGAGTGTTCAACAGGGTCCAAAGCCCCAGGTGCATGGGTGACAGCAGAGTGAGTGTCACTCTAAGTCTAGGTGGCGCATACACTGTCCGAAGGGGAAGGAGCAAACAGGTTGGGGACCTGGCTCAGGATGAGGGGCAGGTCTTCATTTACCTGGGATGTGAGTGGTAAGCCAGGCCAGGAGGGGTTGGGACGTGGCACCAAGCCTCCCTCCTGGGGCACACCAGGCTCTGGGGCAATCAGCCAGCTGCAGGGGCTCAGGGGCAGATGGAGGAAGGGCAGGGCAATCCTAGTTGCTTCCCAGGCGGCGCTGGCAGATGGGACAGCTGGGAGCTCTTTCAGTAGGAAACAGGCCAAGTGACTGACTAGGTTGGAGTTTAGAGCTTCAGTTGAAGATGGGGCCCGGAATATGACACAAGATTCCAATAGCTGGACTAAACCAGAAACCCAAGGACAGGGAAGAGCCCAGATGGGTACTTGTTTGGGTGAACCAGGTGCTAGTCTAGGTTTGAGAATAGGCTCCAGACTGGGACAAGCAGAGGATATTGACATGGGAGTCGAAGATGGATGTCAGCATGCTGGCCTGGAGGGGCTGGTTCTCCTCTTGCTTGAGCTCAGGTCTGGGGTTGGCAGGAGGGGATCCAACAGAGGGTGGCAGAGGTTGGGGCCAGGCAGGGCCTGCTAGAGTGGTAGAAATGAGGTAAAAAAAAAAACTGGGGATAAATAGACAGCAACCAGGGGCAAACCTCTGCCTCATCTACCAGCTCTTCAGCTGCTCCTGGCTGAGGCTCCCGTCAGAGGAAGGAGCAGATTGGAAAGTGAGGTGGGGAGGAGGGAAGGTGAGGGCGTGAATGTCCAGCCAGCTACTTCTGTTACAACCATGTTTCTCTGGTAAAGACACTGAGGCTCCAAGACAAGGTGATTTTCCCAGAGTCTGGAAGCTACTAAGCTGCAAAAGGAAGACACAGACTGTAGTCTCTGAACCCTTCAGCCTGGGCTTTCTCCCACACACAGCCAGCTCTCCAGATCGGGCCAGGGCATGATTTACATTTGGCTGAGACCAATGTGCACGTAATTTACAAGGATCCTACAATCTTGGCTCCACTTTGGTAGGGAAAATTCTATTTATTTGACGACCTGAGACCTGGACACTCGATTTGGTAAAGCTCTCTTGCCTTTTCCATATTGGCAATGAGTCACCTGAAGTTAGGATGAGGTGGGAAAGGGCTGGTAATTGAGCTAACACATTCCATATGGAGATATGACCTTGTTCTTTCTCTCTTATTTATAATTAGATGTCATCCCATGAAATATTTCTGTGATGAAAATCTCTCCAAAGAAGAAATCACTCATTATCACAGACAGTAGGATGAGATGTAAAAATAAATGAATCTGCAAAACAATATTTGCTGAGGAGCTGTTGTTCTGAGTGGGGTCAGTGGGAAAGACACAGCTAATTCGTGTATGGTGCTGTCAACATCGCGCAGGCCCAGGTGGCATCCTCCGAGATTGTGACTGGGTAGATTTGCAGGGGGCCCAGGATCCAAAAGCAGAT